>NC_045604.1:17239231-17593231 GCF_009762305.2 Zalophus californianus
TAAACATCAAACAAACAAAAACAAACAGCCATCACTCCTCTGTACCCCTCTCAAGTGGTGGCTGTTTTCTTACTCCTACTTTGTGTACAAGCCCTAGAGGTGGCTTATTCCTCCTTTCCACTTCCATAGAATTGCTTCTTACTCTCTTCCAGAGAAAAAAACAAAAACCAAAACCAAAAACAAAACTGCTTTTCTTGTTGGTCATCAGATCATAGAACTTCTTTGTTACAACCATTTATAAATTTCCCAGTCATTCTGAAACACTGAAATTGTTAAGATCTTAACACCAGGCTCCCTTTACATCTCTCAGTGAATGACCCTATCTTTACTCTTGGTTACATAAGCGACCATGTTAACAAAACATCCAACTTCAGTGATATCTGAATCTCATCTTCAAATAACTTCTGTCTCTCACCTCAGCTTCTCACTTCTATTTATAGCCTAGAATATTTTACTACTTATAACTTTATATTATTTTTTTAAAACCCTCACTTATAAGTATTCTGCTTACTAACTACCAGCTCCTATTTTTCCTGCTAATTTTAGGCAGTGACATGAATTTACTATTATTCATTTTTGTTATATCCTTTAACCCATTGATCCTGATACTTTTCACTATGCATCACTTATCCCATGGACATGCCTCCATCTCTATCTCAGATACCTCAGATGTGACCAAGGAAGTCTTAATGTTTCCCTCAACCTGACTATACTTTGGACAGGTTTCTTTCAGAAGATAGACCCCTAACCTCTCTTTTCATAGAGCATTTACTTTAGAAATTCACAATTTTAAATTCTTTCTCTGCCCCTTTGAGACATAAATCTCTCAGCTTCTTGCCACTTTTGCAACCTAGGAATGTCTTTCTAAGGGCTCCTAGGTCCACCCCTTTGAAATATAATCATCAAGAAGGATAGAATCCCGATCTCAGAGTCCCTATGAGAGGGAAAGTAGGGGCCTAACATCTTCCATAACATAAATTAGAAAACACAGAAAGCCTAGTCACCTTGACCAGCCCACTAGAGAGTTTTCTCATTGCTTCTACTACCTCGTTTCCCATTTGTTCTTGAATCCATCTCTATCAGGCTTTCTACCTTTCCAAAAATCCACTCATATCAATGTTATCTATGACCTTTTTTGTTGCCAAAGCTTTTATTCAAATAACTGCTTGTCATCCCACTTAATCTCCAACTAACTACTCTTTTCTTTTTAAAATATTTTCTTCACTTTGTTCTGTAACAGGACATTTATGGCTAACCGCCTATATTTGGACTACCTTTTCCAAGTCTCTTTTGCTAACTTCTTATTCTTAACCCGATCCCTTTTGCATTAAAAAGGAACATATTTGATGGAAAGCAGTCTCAGTCGTGTTACTTATTTCATTCATTAAACACTAATTCATCAAATATTTTTAAAGCTCATTTTTAATACATGTGAGTTTTTCTTAGATTGGAGATACATTAACAGTAAAATAAATATGATCCCTGCCCTCATGGAGGTTAGGTTCTAGAGGAACAGACAGACACTAATCAAATATTTTTAAAAGTGTGCATGTGTTTGTAATTTGGTAAATACTAAGTAACCTTACAAGATGGCATGGCATTGTATAGCTCAAAGGTGAACTGGAATGTAGAAAAATATTCAATAAATGGAAAGTTAAATCACTAATAAAAAATAGTATATCATTTTAAATTAGTAAAAAAGCTAAAATCATGATTATTTTAAAATAAAAGCTGCTTTCATATTTAGAGTATGAACAATAAGTGTTACTTCATGAAAACCTCTAGGGGACTTTATTTTAATGACTATATCAGAATAAATTATAATTGGGCTTTCTATGGTTCCATGTACTATGTGCTTTTGAAGTGCTCATGTAGCTCGAGGGTATATTTCTTACATTCTTAATTATTCCTACAAAAGTTTTCTTCATTATTAATTTGGCCTCTCTATGAAGTAAGAATGTGCTAAATCAATTTCAGCTTAGCTGTTTTTCAAAGGATCACTGAATTTAGAAAACACTGAGACTTTACTATATCTAGAAGTTATAAATAGTAATACTTAGATTTAAATATTAAACAAATAAAAAAATATAATGGAATACAAAATAAAGTAGCACTTTATGTTGGTGCCAGGGTATTTGAAGCCCAAATATTTCTGAAACTCAAATCCTAGTACAATTAAAATCATCCTACTATCATGCAAGGTCAAACTTTTAGATTTTTCATGTTCAAGTAGAAAGATGACAAACCTATATATTAAAAATTAATTGGCAAGATGGTGGAGGAGTAGGGGACCTGAATTTTGTCTGGTTCCAGGAATTCAGCTGGATAGGGATCAAACCATTCTGAACACCTACGAACTCAACAGGAGATCAAAGATAAGAATAGCAACAACTCTCTGAACAGAAAAGCGACCACTTACTGGAAGGTAGGACGTGCGGAGAAGTGAATCCGAGGCGATATTCGGGAGGTTGGGCCGCTTCTGGCAAGTGATAGAGACGCGGAGCACAAAATCGGAACTCTTAGAAGTCGGCTCCGCTGAGGGACGTCGCTCCAGTGGCTAAGCAGGGGGTGGAAGTCTCGTGGGACAGTGTGGTCTCAGGACCCTCGGGGTCACAGAAAGACCGGGGATGCCTGAGTGCGCCAGATCTCCCAGGTATCGGAGTGGGGAAGCCGGCTGCAGAGACGGAGCCGAGGCGCAGGCTCTCAGCTCGGGGTTGCAAGAGACTGTGATGGGTGACACAGTCGGGCCACTGCTCCTCCAGCAGGGACCCAACAAGCGGCAGATCCGGGGAGATTCCCTTTCCTCGCCTGGGAGGAGCGGCGCAGGAGCACACCACAGGGATTTGCTGGGTTTGGAGACTCCACACGGGGTCACATTCAAGAGATAGAAACGCTCGGTCACCCGCCGGGTGAGCACGTAGTGTAGCTGGAGACCGGGGAGATGGGAGTGACTGACTGTTTTTCTTTGGGGGTGCACTGAGGACTGGGGCCCCAAGTTCTTGGCTCCTCTGGGGTGGAGATTAGGAGGCCCCCATGTTCACTCTCGTCCACCAAAGCTGTACTGAAAGCTTGGAGGGAACAAAAGCTCCTGAGAGCAAACCTGAGCAGATTACATAGCCCGGACCGACAAGGGCGGGCAAATTCCGCCTCCCGCTGACATTTGGGAACCACGGCAACAGGCCCCCACCCAGAAGATCAGGAAGAACAGCAACCAAGACCAAGTTTACCAATCAGTGAGAATGGCAGAACTCCAGCGCTAGGGGAATACTGCCCATAGAATTCATGGCTTTTTTACCATGATTCTTTATCTTTCAAAGTTCATTTTTTTAACTGTCTTTTTTTTTTTTTGAATTTTTCTTTTTCCCTTTATCTTTTCTTTTTTTTTAAATATTTTATTTATTTGAGAGAGAGAATGAGATAGAGAGAGCATGAGAGGGGGAGGGTCAGAGGGAGAAGCAGACTCCCTGGCTCAGGAGGGAGCCCGACGTGGGACTAGGTCCTGGGACTCCAGGATCATGGCCTGAGCCGAAGGAATTCGCTTAACCAACTGAGCCACCAAGGCGCCCTCCCTTTTTCAACCAACAATTATCAATCCCTTTTTAAAAAAACTTTTTTATTTTTCATTTTTAGAATCATATTCTATCCCTTCAGAGTAGTTACCCTTATTTTTGGCATATATGTATAAGTTGTTCTCTCCTTAAAATTTGAAGATACCGTTTCCTCCAACAGATCAAAATATACCCTAAATCTCTAGTGTATGGCTTTGTTCTAGTCTCTTGCCGGATCACACCTTTTTTTTTTTTTTTTTTTTAATAAATCTTCTTTCTTTTTTCAAACAAGTTCTTATCTTATCAGTTCCTTTTATAAAATCTTTTATAATTTTCATCTTCATGGTCATATTCCAACCCTTCATCATATTAACCCTTATTTTTGTACATATATGTTATTTTTCTTTAAAATTTTGGGAGGCACTTTATTCTAACAGACCAAAATACATCAAAAATCTACTGTGTGGCACTGATCTATGCACCAGCCTGATCAGATTTGATCATATTCTATTTTTTTGTTTTGTTCTCTTTTTGTTTGTTTTTATCTTTTACTTTTACTTTTTCTTTTTCTTTCTTTCCCTTTCTTTTCCCCCGGTTTCAGGACTTTTCTGATTTGTTTAAAGTATATTTTCTGGGGACATTGTTACGCTGTTAGCATTTGTTCTCTCATTCATCTATTCTCCTCTGGACAAAAAGACAAGATGAAAAAAATCACTTTAACAAAAAGAACAAGAGGCAGTACCATCTGCCAGGGACCTACTCAAAACGGATATTAGTATGATGTCAGAACTAGAGTTCAGAATGATGATTATAAAGATAATAGCTGAGCTTGAAAAAAGCATGGAAGTTATTAGAGAAACCCTTTCTGGAGAAATAAAAGAACTAAAATCTAACCAACTTGAAATCAAAAAGGCTATTCATGAGGTGCAATTAAAATGGGGGCTCTAACTGCTGAGATAAATGAGGCAGAAAGGAGAATTAGTGATATAGAAGACCAAATGATGGAAAATAAAAAAGCTGAGAAAAAGAGAGATAAATAACTACTGGATCACGAGGGCAGAATTTGAGAGATAAGCGATACCATAAGACAAAACAACATTAGAATAATTGGGATCCCAGAAGAAGAAGAAAGAGAGAGAGGGGCAGAAGGTATATTGGACCAAATTATAGCAAAGAACTTCCCTAATGTGGGGAAGGAAAGAGGCATCAAAATCCAGGAAGCACAGAGAACCCCTCTCAAAATCAATAAAAATAGGTCAACACCCCAACATCTAATAGTAAAACTGGTGAGTCTCAGAGAAAAAGAGAAAATCCTGAAAGCAGTTTAGGAGAAGAGAGCTGTAACCTACAATGGTAGAAACATTAGATTGGCAACAGACCCATCCACAGAGACCTGGCAGGCCAGGAAGGATGGCATGATCTATTCAGAGCATTAACCAAGAAAAATATGCAGCCAAGAATACTATATCCACCTAAACTGTCACTGAAAATAGAAGGAGAGATAAAAAGCTTCCAGGACAAACAAAAACTAAAGGAATTTGCAAACACAAAACCAGCCCTCCAAGGAATATTGAAAGGGGTCCTCTAAGCAAAGAGAGAGCCTAAAAGCAGCATAGATCAGAAAGGAACACAGACAATATACAGTAACAGTCACCTTACAGACAATACAATGGCACTAAATTCATATAGTTCAATAGTTACCCTGAATGTAAATGAGCTCAATGCCCCAATCAAAAGACACAGGCTATCAGATTGGATTAAAAAACAAGACCCATCTATATGCTGTCTGCAAGAGACTCATTTTAGACCCAAAGACACCCCCAGATTGAAAGTGAGGGGGTGGAAAACCACTTACCATGCTAATGGACACCAAAAGAAAGCTGGGGTGGCAATCCTTATATCAGACAGATTAGATTTTCAATGAAAGACTGTAATAAAAGATGAAGAAGGACACTATATCCTACTGGAAAGGTCTATGCAAGAAGAAGATCTAACAATTGTAAATATCTATGCCCCTGACATGGGAGCAGCCAAATATATAAGGCAATTAATAACAAAAGCAAAGAAACACATCGACGACAATACAATCATAGTGGGGGACTTTAACAACCCCCTGACTGAAATGGACAGATCATCTAAGCAAAAGATCAACAAGGAAATAAAGACTTTAAATGACACACTGGACCAAATGGACTTCACAGACATATTCAGAACATTCCATCCCAAAGCAACAGGATACACATTCTTCTCTAGTGCCCATGCAACATTCTCCAGAATAGATCACATCCTAGGTCACAAATCAGGTCTCAACCAGCACCAAAAGTTTGCGATTAATCCCTGCATATTTTCAGACCACAGTGCTTTGAAACTAGAACTCAATCACAAGAGGAAAGTCGGAAAGAACTCAAATACATGGAGGCTAAAGAGCATCCTACTAAAGAATGAATGGGTCAGCCAGGAAATTAAAGAAGAATTTAAAAAATTCATGGAAACAAATGAAAATGAAAACACAACTGTTCAAAATCTTTGGGATTCAGCAAAGGCAGTCCTAAGGGGAAAGTACATAGGAATACAAGCCTTTCTCAAGAAACAAGAAAGGTCTCAAATACACAACCTAACCCTACACCTAAAGGAACTGGAGAAAGAACAGCAAATATAGCCTAAACCCAGCAGGAGAAGAGAAAAAATAAAGATCAGAGCAGAAGTCAATGAAATAGAAACCAAAAGAACAGTAGAACAGATCAAAGAAACAAGGAGGTGGTTCTTTGAAAGAATTAACAAGATCGATAAACCCCTGGCTAGGCTTATCAAAAAGAAAAGAGAAATTACCCAAATCAACAAAATCATGAAAGAAAGAGGAGAGATCACAACCAACACCAAAGAAATATAAACGATTATAAGAACATATTATGAGCAACTCTATGCCAGCGAATTAGATAACCTGCAAGAAATGGATGCATTCCTAGAGATGTATCAACTACCAAAACTGAACTAGGAAGAAATAGAAAACCTGAACAGACCTATAACCACTAAGGAAATTGAAGCAGTCATCAAAAATCTCCCAACAAACAAAAGCCCAGGGCCAGATGGCTTCCCAGGGGAATTCTATCAAACATTTAAAGAAGAATTAATACCTATTCTCCTGAAACTGTTCCAAAAAATAGAAATGGAGGGAAAACTTCCAAACTCGTTTTACGAGGCCACCATTACCCTGATCCCCAAACCAGACAAAGACCCCATCAAAAAGGAGAATATTAGACCAATATCCTTGATGAACATGGATGCAAAAATTCTCACCAAAATACTAGCCAGTAGGATCCAACAGTACCTTAAAAGGAATATTCACCACGACTAAGTGGGATTTATCCCTGGCTGCAAGGTTGGTTCAATATCTGCAATCAATCAATGTGATATAATACATTAATAAAAGAAAGAACAAGAACCATACGATCCTCTCAATAGATGCAGAAAAAGCATTTGACAAAGTACAGCATCCTTTCTTGATCAAACCTCTTCAGAGTATAGGGATACAGGGTACCTACCTCAATATCATAAAAGCCATCTATGAAAAACCCACAGAGAATATCATTCTCAATGGGGAAAAACTGAAAGCTTCCCCTCTAAGGTCAGGAACATGGCAGGGATGTCCACTATCACCAATGCTATTCAACATAGTATTAGAAGTCTTAGCCACAGCAATCAGACAACCAAAAGAAATCAAAGGCATCCAAACTGGCAAAGAAGAAGTCAAACTCTCACTCTTTGCAGATGATATGATACTGTATGTGGAAAACCCAGAAGACTCCACCCCAAAACTGTTAGAATGCATACAGGAATTCAGTCAAATGGCAGGATATAAAATCAATGCACAGAAATCAGTGGCATTCCTATACACCAACAACAAGACAGAAGAGAGAGAAATTAAGGAGTCAATCCCATTTACAATTGCACCCAAAACGATAAGATACCTAGGAATAAATCTAACCAAAGAGGCAAAGAATCTGTACTCAGAAAACTATAAAATACTCATGAAAGCAATTGAGGCAGACACAAAGAAATGGAAAAATGTTCCATGCTCATGGATTGGAAGAACAAATATTGTGATGATGTCAATCCTACCTAGAGCAATCTACACATCAATGCAATCCCCATCAAAATACCATCCACTTTTTTCAAGGAAATGGAACAAATAACCCTAAAATTTGTGTGAAACCAGAAAAGACCTCGAATAGCCATAGGAATGTTGAAAAAGAAAAGCAAAGCTGGTGGCATCTCAATTCAGGACTTCCAGTTCTATTACAAAGCTGTCATCATCAAGACAGTTTGGTACTGGCACAAAAACAGACACATCGATCAATGGAACAGAATAGAGAGCCCAGAAATGGACCTTCCACTCTATGGCCATCTAATCTTTGACAAAGCAGGAAAGAATGTCCAGTGGAAAAAGAAAGTCTCTTCAACAAATGGTGTTGGTAAAATTGGACAGCCACATGCAAAAGAATGAAACTGGACCATTTCCTTACACCACACACAAAAATAGACTCCAAATGGTTGAAAGACCTAAATGTGAGACAGGAGTCCATCAAAATCCTAAAGGAGAACACAGGCAGCAACCTCTTCGACCTCAGGCGCAGCAACTTCTTCCTAGAAACATCGCCAAAGGCAAGGGAAGCCAGGGCAAAAATGAACTATTGGGACTTCATCAAGATAAAAAGCTTTTGCACAGCAAAAGAAACGGTCAACAAAAACAAAAGACAGCCGACAGAATGGGAGAAGATATTTGCAAATGACATATCAGATAAAGAACTGGTATCCATAATCTATAAAGAACTTATCAAATTCAAAACCCAAATAACAAATGATCCAATCAAGAAATGGGCAGCAGACATGGAGAGACACTTTTCCAAAGAAGACATCCAAATGGGCAACAGACACATGAAAAAGTGTTCAACATCGCCCGGCATCAGGGAAATCCAAATCAAAACCTCAATGAGATACCACCTCACACCAGTCAGAATGTCTAAAATTAACAGGTCAGGAAATGACAGATGTTGGCGGGGATGCGGAGAAAGTGGAACCCTCCTACACTGTTGTTGGGAATGCAAGCTGGTGCAACCACTCTGGAAAACAGTATGGAGATTCTTCAAAAAGTTGAAAATAGAGCTACCACAAGACCCAGCAATTGCACCACTGGGTATTTACCCCAAAGATACAAATGTAGGGATCCAAAGGGGTACATGCATCCTGATGTTTATCACAGTAATGTCCACAATAGCCAAACTGTGGAAAGAGCCAAGATGTCCAACGACAGAAATGGGTAAAGAAGTTGTGGTATACATATACAATGGAATATTATGCAGCCATCAAAAAGAATGAAATCTTGGTATTTGCAACAACGTGGATGGAACTGGAAGGTACTCTACTGAGCGAAATGACTCAATCAGAGAAAGACATGTATCATATGACCTCACTGATATGAAGAATTCTTAATCTCAGGAAATAAACTGAGGTTGCTGGAGTGGTGGGGCGTGGGTGGGATGGGGTGGCTGCGTGATAGACGTTGGGGAGGGTATGGGCTATGGTGAGCGCTGTGAATTGTGCAAGACTGTTAAAACACAGATATGTACCTCTGAAGGAAATAATACATTATATGTTAAAAATAAAAAAGAAGAAGAACATAGCAGGAGGGGAAGAACGAAGGGAGGGAACTCGGAGGGGGAGACGAACCATGAGAGACGATGGACTCTGAAAAACAAACTGAGGGTTCTAGAGGGGGGGGTGGGGGATGGGTTAGCCTAGTGATGGGTATTAAGGAGGGCACGTTCTGCATGGTGCACTGGGTGTCATATGCAAACAATGAATCATGGAACACTACATCAAAAACTAATGACGTAATGTATGGTGATTAACATAATATAATAAAAAAATTAATCAACAAAACATGTTTTCACAAGGTAATTCTCCTCTTTTACTTTTGGCTTGGTCCAAACACTAACTTAAAACAGTGAGACTGTATTGTTTTTAATACAGTACACATAACTACTCTTCTACTAATACGATATCTAAAACAGGAAATTAACCAAATTACTTTACTGACTAGAAGTAAAACTGAGAGAATACAGAGATGCAAAGGCATCTCATCTTTCTTCTCTCAATTCAGATCATTCTCTGAAGAAAACTTTGAATGAATGAAATAGCTTGACTGATGCTCAGTGTAGTTAAATGTTGACATATTGTGAACTTCATTGAAGTTTTCTCCTGTTTTTGCTTTTTCTTTATTCCTTTTAAATCTCTACTAACCATGCTTCATAGGTAGCTAGAGACAAAGTCCAAAGAGAAAATATTTGTGCTTAAAAAAGTTTGTTTGTATGTTATAGATATATCTGGGCTATATAATTAGAAAAAAATTACCTCTGAGGTAGTTTGGTCATTCTGATCAAGGATACTTGCATTCTCAGATTAGTCTATTATCAGTGACTAAAAACCATTTTTTCAGTTTCAATATTTATTTATTCTTTACACTGTATTAAATGTAAGAATTAAAATAGCAATGATTCTGCAACATTTTAATATTCTCTCACAGGATATAGGGTCCTGATAGTGAATTAAAGTTTAAACTTGTAATTCTTGAATATACTTTTTTTAAAGATTATATTTATTTGAGAGAGTGAAAGTAGTGAGAAAGAGAGAGCATAAGCAGGGGGAGGAGCAGAGGGAGAGGGAGAAGGAGACTCTCCTGCAAAACAGGGAGCCTGACATGGAACTCAATCCCAGGACTATGGGATCATGACCTGAGTCAAAGCAGACAAACTATTGAGCCCCCCAGGCGCCCTTGAATATAGTTGTTTTAAAATCTAATTTCTAAAAACATTAAGTATTACATTAATTTTTAAGTATGTGAATATTTAAAGATTTTTCCCCCCAAGAACATGAACTTGAAATGAGCTGGCATTGTTTAAATCCTGGATCTTCTACATAATTTTCTTCTTCTACTTTTTTTTTTTTTTTTTTAGTTTCAGGTGTAGGTGTTAGTGATTCATCACTTACATAAAAGACCCAGTGCTCAATACAGCAAGTTGCCTTCCTCAGTACCCATCACCCATTTAACCTATCCCCTGATCACCTCCTCTCCAGCAACCCTCAGGTTTGTTCTCTATACTTAGGAGTCTGTTTCATGGTTTGCCTCTCTCTCTTTTTTTTCTCCCTACGTTCATCTAGTTTGTTTCTTAAATTCCACATATGGGTGAAATCATATGGTATTTGTTTTTCTCTGACTGACTTATTCACTTAGCATGATCCTCTCTAGCTTCATCCATGATATATATATATCACATCTTCTTTATCCAGTCATCAGTTGATGGACATTTGTGGACATTTGGGCTCTTTCAATAATTTGGCTATTGTTGATAATGTTGCTATAACTATCTGATGCATATGTCCCTTTGAATCAGTATTTTTGTATCCTTTGGGTAAATACCTAGTAGTAAAATTGCTGGATCATAAGGTAGCCCTATTTTTAACTTTTTGAGGGAACTCCATACTGTTTTCCAAAGTGGTGGCACCAGTTTGCATTCCCACCAACAGTGCAAAAGTGTGGTTGGAAAATACACGTGATATGCTTTCAATCTTTTTGTACTTGTTGAGGACTGATTTGTGACCCAATATGTGATGTATTCTGGAGAATGTCCCCTGTGGACTTGAAAAGGATGCTGCTTTGAGATGAAATGTTGTGAATATATCTGTTAAGTCCATCTGGTCCAATGTGTCATTCAAAACCTTGTTGATTTTCAGCTTAGATGGTCTGTCCATAGATGTAAGCAAAGTGTTAAAGCCCCCTATTATTATTGTATTATTGTCAGTGAGTTCCTCTATGTTTGTTATTAATTGTCTTATATATTTTGGTGCCCCTCCCCCCATTTAGGGGTATAAATATTTACAATTGTTAGATCTTCTTGTTGGATAGTCCCCTTTATTATGATGTAGTGCCCTTCCTCATCTCTTGTTACAGTGTTTGGCTTAAAATCTAGTTTGTCCAGTATAAGTATTGCTACTCCAGCTTTCTTTTGACATCATCTATTTGCATGGTAAATATTTCTCCATCCCCTCACTTTTAATCTGTAGGTGTCTTTAGGTCTAAAATGAGTCTCTTGTAGGCCACATATAGATGGTTCTTGTTTTTTTTTCTTTTAAATCCATTCTGACACTCTGTGTCTTTTGATTGTTTAGTCCACTTATAAACAGAGGAATTATTGATAGATATGAATTCAGTGCCATTTTATTACTTATTTCGTCATTGTTTCTGGAGATTTTCTCTGTTCCTTTCTAGTCTTTGCCACTTTTGGTCTTTCTTTCCCATTCAAAGAGTCCCCTTTAATATTTCTTGTAGGGCTCCTTTAGTTTTCATTTGTCTGGGAAAATCTATCTTTTTCTCTTTTCTGAATGATAGCCTTGCTGGATAGAGTATTCTTGGCTGCAAATTTTTCCCGTTCAGCACACTGAATATATCATGCCACTCCTTTCTGGCTTGCCAAGCTTATGTGGAAAGATCTGCTGCTAACCTTTTTTGTCTTCCCTTGTAAGTTAGGGATATCTTTTGTCTTGCTGTTTTGGGGATTTTTTTTAAATCTCTACATTTTGCAAATTAACTACAAGATGTCTTTGTGCTGGCCTGCTTTTGTTGATTTTGATGGGAGTTCTCTGTGCCTTCCTGGGGAAGAAAGTCTGTTTCCTTCCCCAGATTTGGAAGTTTTCAGCTATAATTTTCTCAAATAAACTTTCTGCTCCTTTTTTCTCTCCTTCTTCTGTGACTCCTATGATACGAATGTTATTACATTTGATGGAGTCACTGTGTTCTAAGTCTACTTTCATGGTCTAAGATTTTTCTTTCCCTCTTTTGTTCAGCTTCATTGTTTTCCATAATTCTATCTTCTATATCACTTATTCATTTCTATGCTTCTTCCATCCTTGTCACCACATTTGGTCGGTTTCAAATCTCAGTTATTGTAGTTTTCATTTTGGCCTGACTGGTTTTTAGGTCTTTTATCTCTGTGATAAGGGGCTCCCTGGTGTCTTCTATGCTTTTCTCAAGCCCAGCTAGTATCCTTCTTATTATTGCCTTTCACAATGGAAATGCATATCCCTATATCTGTTTTTGATTAGATCCCTGGCCATGACCTTTTCTTGATCTTTCACTTGGGATGACTTCTCTATTGTGGCATTTTGTCTAGGTCTCTGTCTTTCTTTGTTTCCTATTCCTGAAAGTAAGGCTTTATGAGCAGAGGTCAATAATGTACAGGGTCCTGGCACTTTAGGAGGTATCTCCTGTGTGATGCTGAATGCACTTCTGCTGCTGTGTTTTGGTTGTTCTATCCCTCAGTTCAGTCTCTCTGATGTTTTTCTTTTTTGCCTACAGTGGGGAGTGTTTGGACCCCTGCCTAGGGTGTGGCACGTTTTCACGAGGTGTGCTCTGATATGCTTGTTAAAAGCAGACTGATGCTCTTTTCCACTACAATGAAGTTTTGCAGAACTATACGCAGTAGACATGGTGGGGGGGGGGTGGTTGGTGCTGGTCTTCTAGGGGAGGGGCTTGCTGTTCTGGCTTTCAGGCACACTTGACTAAGAAAAGTAGTACCAACGGAGTGCAGGGAGCAGGGCTTGGTGTAAGCAGTTTAGGTTGCCAGTGTTGGTGCTGTGTTGTTTACAGAAGTTAGTTTATGCTGAGGGGCAGGGGAAGGTAAATGGAGCAAGCCAGCTCCTTCATCCTTTGAAAGGAGAATTTGTGCTTGCTGCTGTCAGGAAGCCCTCCAGAAGAACAAATAATTTCCACTCATGCACCTAGGTGTTTTTCAGATTGTGGTTTTCATACTGTCTGTATCCAGGTTGCTTGCCTACCTGGAGCAACAAGTGCACTCTGGGTTCTATCCCAGGCAAGCTGGCTGTCAATTTAAAAAACTCCATACTTTAGGGACCTGGTGCAGAGGGGACCCCACGCTGGTCTTCTAGGGGAGGGTCTTGCTATGCTGGGATTGGTGTAGATTTGATCCAGAAGGGCAGTCACACCACAGCACAGGAGCATGGGGTTTGGAGCAAAGTGCACTAAAGAGCCTGTGTCCAGGTTAGTCACTCTCAGCAGGTGTCTCTTCGCCTATGCTGAGGGGTGGAGGAGGGAGATGGGACCCACCAGCTCTTTTGTCCCCAGAGAGGCAATGCTACTTCTCTCAGATGTACTCCAAGAGAGGCAATCGTCTCTCCCAGTGTGTTCTTAGGTGATCTTTAGATCATGCTATCTACCCTTGGGTTGCCTGCCTGCCTTCTCTACTGGGGCACTGCAGCACCCTTGGGGGTCTGTCTGTATCAGCCACACCACGGACCTCTAAAATTCTAATCTTTGAGTTGCAAAAACTCACTGGTTGCAAAAACTCATGAAAACCAGCCCTTTTTCATTTTCCATTCAATGGCTTTGGGAGGTGTTTTCCTTGTGAGATCCTTTATGTGTTTCTCTCTCTCTCTCATTCCACGACCAGGGCTCCTTCCCCTCTGAAGCACCCATGATATGTTTCCTCCCGCAAACCATGTGTCTGCACCTCCTACTTTCCATGATAAGCTGGCTGCCTCTCTCCCTCTGGTTGCACAGTTTGTCTCTTCATCCTCAGATCGATTTCTTGGTATTCAGAATGATGTGATATTTATCTAGCTATGCTCAAGGGACAAGGCAAACCCAGGGTCCTCCTACTACTCTGACATCTTACCTTCTCCCACCCTTCTATGTACTCTTTATGTGTCCTTGGACAAGCTATCAATCTGTTTGTTTTAGTTTCTTAATCTATAAAATAGGGTAATAATAGTGCCAATCTCATAGGTTAAAGATTTAGACGTATATAAAATTTTTAGTAAAGTGCCAACTAAAATCTCATTGATTATTATTATTATAAGCATCATGAAATCTAATAGAGAGAGGGGGAGAGGGATTTTAAGGATTTGATTCAAGTGACTGTGGAGACTGGAAGTCTAAGATCTGTAGCATAGACCTACAGGCTGGAGACTCAGAGAAGAGTTGTAGAAAGTCTTAAGGTAGCCTGCTGGCTAAATTCCCTCTCTTCAGGTGAGGGACAATCTTTTCCTTAGGGCCCTCAGTTGATTGGATGAAGCCACACACATTATGAAGGTCAATCTACTTTATTCAAAATTTACTGATTTAAATGTTAATTCCACCTAAAAAATGCCTTCACAGAAACATCTAGAATATTGAGTAAATACATGGGTACTGTGGCCTAGCCAAGTGGACACATACAGTTAACTATCATGCTAGGCTAAGACATAATATTATAGTATAAATTATTTTACCTCTTGCTTCTCTCAGTCAAAATTACATTGTCGTATGTTTATCTTTATTGCTATTTAGTATTCTTTAATATCTATGTACCATAAAAATAAGTTATGCCTAGTATCTTGCTATTTCAGATAATGCTGTTATGAATAGTCATTTATAAATATTTTGGTCCAAATGTATACAGTTTTCTCTATGGTATATATAGAGGAGTACACTGTGTGCTTCAAAGGCTTATGCATCTTCAAATTTTCAGATTGTGTTAATATGTTCTAAGGGGATGCTACTGACTTATAATTTTATTGGCAATAAGTAAGAGTTCTAGTTGCTGTACATTCTCACCAGTTCTTGGTACTGTCAAGTTTTTATATTTTGTTAATCTAGTGAATATGTGGTAGGGTGTACAGTTTGCCTGAAATAGTCATGGCTTATATCTGTTTCCCTAGCATAATTATTATCAGCAGCCAGTATCACTGGCCTTAGTAGAAGAGGAAGAGAGAGAGAGAGAGAGAGAGGTCTTTCTTGCTCTCTCTGAGTGCACACAGCACTGAGGACAGACCGCGAGAGAACAGAGAGAAAAGCTGGCAGTCTACAAGCCAGGAAGACAGCTTTCACCAGAAATCAAACTCTGAGAGACCTTGATCTGGGACTTTCCTGTCAGGAACTGTGAGAAAATAAATTGCTGTAGTTCAAGCCACACAGGTAAGGCTATTTTGCTATGGCAGTGCAAGATGACTAATACAGTTGTCTGTGTTTCTTCCCCCTTATGATTTATTCTTTATATATTTTAGATACTAGTCCTTCACTAGTTATATATATTTAAAAAAATCTTCCATTGTGAGACTTGCGTTTGCACTTTCTTACTTATTTCTTCATATACATATAAAGTTTTAGTTTTAGGAAGTCAAATTTATCAGTTATTTTCTTATGTAATTTTTAATCTTTTCTATTTTGAAGTGTTGAATATATTTTCCTAACTTGTTATCTGAAACTATTAACTATCACCCTTGTATTTCCAAGGATTTCTGAGTTTTTTTTTATTTTAAGGTTTATTTATTTGAGAAAGAGAGACAGAGAGAGAGTGCGCACACACACATGGGGGGACGGGGCACAAGTGGGCAGAGGGAGAGAATCCCAAGCAGACTCCCCACTGAGCTCAGAGCCTGATGTGGGGCTCGATCTCATGACCCATGAGATAATGACCTCAGTTGAAACCAAGAGTTAGATGCTCAACTGATTGAGCCACCCAGGCGCCCTTCTGAGTTCTTTGTACATCTAATTATTCTGGTTTCATTTCTCCTCATTTTGCCTACATTTTTGCATCTTTTTAAAGAGGATATCATTTCTTCATTTACTTATTTGAGCATCCCAAAAACACTTATTAAAAAATCATAAATGGTCCTTGCCATAAAGTTAATTTTTTTGGAGAGAATTCATGTGCTTATTGTTGAGATAACTCTATTTGCATTGATTTCTATTAGTAATTTAGAAGTTTAGGTTCCAGTATCATTTTGAGCAGGTTTTATTTTCCAAATTATCATAGTTTTATTCTAGCATTCCCTTGTTCCTATTGCTCCATTACCAAAAATTTTACCTGTATGCCTTACCCCCCCTTACCCCTTCCTGGGTCCTCAGCAGGAGAAGTATCTTGGATCTCCAGTTACCAACCCACCGTTCAATTCAGAATCTAATCTTAAGACTCTGTGTTCCTCCCATGTCTCTGTTTCACAGTTTGACATGATTTGTAGATAGATCCAGACATTGTTTTACTATGTCTTCAGATTCTTTTCACAAGAAAAGTTGTCTACCCCAGCTCTTAGCTAAAAGTAAATAATCACATAAAGAGTGATCCTCTACAAGAACCAGACTTTTGTTTGGCCCTTCCCACTCTGGACTCAGAGCCCAGAAGCCCTGTGGCTCTATTCTCACTCAATTTCTTAGCTGTGAAAATGTAAGTCTTACTTTTTCAACTGACCATTATGCCTTTTTATGTTTTATCTTTCATTAATTTTTATTTGAGCAGAAGGAATATGCTACAGCATCAATTTCCAGCTATTCTGGCTCAAAATCTGGACTTATTTTTAAATGGAAGATATTTTTATTCAGAAGTCAGTTAGAATTGAAAATATTAAGAATAGTCTCTAATCCCTCAATTTCATGACGTTAATCTTCATCCTCTGACCTCTTTTTGTAAGGAATAGATGTATCACTATCTAGCATTACTGAACCTCTCACTTACCCACCAAAGAGATATGTACTGTCTTGATGGGTATGGTGGAGAAGATTTATCCCTGTTTCCACACACCGACTGGTATTAATTCTATTTTGAATGTTTGGTACAACTCATCAGTGAAGCCCTCTGGACTTCTGTTTGTTGGAGGGCTTTTGATTACTCTTCAATCTCCTAACTAGTAATTGGTCTGTTCAGATTTTCTGTTTTATCATGATTCAGTCTTGGTAGCTTGTATGCTTCTAGGAATGTATTCATTTCTTCTAGTTTGTTTAATTTGTTGGTTTTCCAACTGCCCTGAAAGTCCCTAGGTCATGATGTCACCCACCATAATAAGCATTGTAGTTGCCCTCACTTCATATTTAGTCTTCTTCAATCCAGTCTCACAAAAGCAATTCAGATTACTGCACTCTTCTGCTTAAATCTCCCAAGGACTTCTTAGTGCTTTTAAAATAAAATCCAAATTCCTTACAAAGACCACAAATCCTTGAATGCATTAGCTGGTTTGCAATCCTCTATCTTCACTCTCTTCCAGCAATGTGGATTTCCCACCCAACTCTCTGTTTTTGGAAAACTACATTCTAGTATCACTTAGGAGCATATGAATATACTGATCTCTCTCCCTGGAATCTTCTTCCCTTGGTTGTGTGCTCAAATGGCTCAGTTAGATCTTTCAGATCTCAGGTCAAATATCATCTCCTCAGAGAAGCCTTCCCTGATTATCCTATCTAAATGAATTCTTCCTGTTTTCTCTCTTATCACCCTATTAATTTGCTTGATAGCATTCAACGCAATCTGAAACCAATCCAACTATTTGTTTCTCGGTTATGTTCTTAATCTCATTTAAAATATAAATTTAAATCTCATTTAAATATACATTTATAGACCTTTGGCTCAGGTCATGATCCGAGTCCTGGGATCAAGTTCCACATCCGGCTCCCTACTCAGTGAGGAGTCTGCTTCTCCCTCTCTCCCTCCCCGTGTTTATACATGCTCGCGCTCTCTCTGTCTTTCAGATAAGTAAATAAAATATTTTAAAAAATGAAATAAAATATAAATTTCAGGAGTCAAAATATTTATATTTTTCATTATTTCATTCTGGGAGCTGATACGGTATCATCATGTAGTAGGAGCTTAATAAATACTTGTTGCTTCTTTAAATTTGACGGATGCATAGCACAGATACTAATACTACACACTTTAGAATCACAGCAACCTCATTTCAAGTCCTTTTTTGCATTTTTACCTTTTGTCCTTGGAAAACTGACTTAACCATTTTGAATCTGATTCTTCATCCTGATTATATATGTAAAAATAATGATCAGTAACATTTATTGAATATTTGCCGTGTGTAAAACATTCCGATAAAGACTTACATGGAGGGGCGCTTGGGTGGCTCAGTTGGTTGAGCACTGGACTCTCGATTTCAGCTCAGGTCATAATCTCAGGGTCTGAGATCCAGCCCTGTGTGGGTCTCCATGCTGGGTGTGGGGCCTGCATGGGATTCTATCTCTCCCTCTCCCTCTGTTCTTCCTCCTCTGTTTGTGCATGCTCTCTCTCAAACAGAACAACACACAAAACAAAACAAAAACAACTTAAATAGGTCAGTTATTTTAGCTGTTAAAATAATTTTATGAGGTAGACATTTTTAACCTTCCTGTTTCTTAGATTGAGAAAACTCAGTCTAACCGTTAAGTAACTTTCCAGAAGTTCCACAGCTAACAGTCTTATTCCAGAGGCCATGCTCTAAGATGGAAGTGTGATACCATTTGTAAAGCTATTGTGTTGGTGGTTATTATAGTTATTATTGAGCCAAGAAACTATTCCTAAGGCCAGAAACCACTTGAATTAAACTTTTTTTAAACAAAAACTCAGTTTCATAGCCATGGAAGTAAGTTCTGAGGCCTTTTCTGTATTTTGCTGCATGCCTGGTGTGAATCATCACATGTGGTTTGCTGATATCAGATCAAGAACATTTTTGGGGCTGCATACTATCCCTTAAAGAATAATTTGTAATTTTCACATCATTGTTTTATTTTTATTTTTTTATTTTTTTAAAGATTTTATTTATTTATTTGAGAGAGAGAATGAGATAGAGAGCATGAGAGGGAAGAGGGTCAGAGGGAGAAGCAGACTCCTTGCTGTGCAGGGAGCCCGATGCGGGGACCCAATCCCGGGACTCCAGGATCATGACTTGAGCCGAAGGCAGTCGCTTAACCAACTGAGCCACCCAGGCGCCCCACATCATTGCTTTAATTGAATCTTTTGAAGTTCAATAAAATTCACATGATCATCAGATTTTATTTTCTCATATTTTTTTGTTTGACATCCTATAAATTAATGTAAGAGCTCTTATTTAAAAAAATGCACATACAACCATTACATCTTATCAGAGACTACATATTCCCATGAAAAATAAAGCAGTTTAAAATTAATTTCATAATTATTTTCATTATTATTTCATCATTTTTCAAAATATTTCATATTTTGGATATACTTGTCCAAGCTTAAATTATTAAAATAATAACTAATTCCCTACTTTACTGTTTCAGGTCAAAGATGTTTTCTGTATTTGGTTAATTTCTATCTTCTTTATTCTCTTATGGTAGTTTAGTTTATTCATACCACTTAGCCTATCAGGAATTGTTTTGGTGTTTGTTTATTTGTTTGTTTTGAATTTTTACATCCTCTATGAATTCGAAGCTTCTCACAGATGAATGCTGCAGGGATAGATAGACAACAGAGTGCTCTGATTCTTGCTATCGATATTCTCTCTCTCACAAACTCTTAAATGTCCAAGAGTTTTCATATTTTCCCTTATAATAAAATATGGAGAACATGTAGCAATGAAAGGTGATTAATGAAAATCTATTTAAATAAAAGCAAGTAATAGAACCACGATAATTTCAGGTTCTGTCCGACCTCAAATTCTGTGCACTTAGGTCTTAACTGTAGTGCTCTCCATTCTACACTGTAGTAAGTTGGGATTATAGAGATGTTTTTATCTTTCAGTATCTTTCAGACCTTTATCTTTCAGTATCTTTCAGACCTTATAGTTAGGCTATTTAGTAACACATGATATGTAGGTAAGTGAAATGAAGCAGAATGGAGAAAACAATGTCAATACTGTGTAATCCACTATTCTGCAGGGACAAAATGCCAGAGCTCCCTGTTGCTTGTTGGAATTTATTATAAATACAGTATGCTTTCGTTTAATCCTTGTGACATAATAGCATTCTTTACCAACTTCAAACAATTTTATTCTAGTGCATGAATACATTCTCCACTTTGCTGTCCCTGGGCTTTAACTATGTTACTCTTTATTAACATCATAGTATTTATGGAGGGCCTGAGCTAGGATGTGTTAGGCATTGTGTGTAGGACTGAGAACCCATGGATGAATGAAATACTGCTTCTGCCTTCAGAAATATTATAGGCAAATAGTGAAAAATGACATAAACAGATATGTAGGATTGAATGGAAATAAGTATTAGATCATTGATAACTATACGCGATATCTTCATTCCACACTCCAAGAACCAGGCAAAAGAAACAGGAGGAGGAAGATGAACAGGAGAAGGAAGGAGTCAGCAAAAAATCAAAGCAAAGCTATTGTTCAAATTCCAATCATCTTCCAAAATGCAGGTCAAGTTCTACCTTCTCTGCAATATTTTGTGATATCTCCACTTGAAAGTAAACTTTCCATTTTCTGAACTTTTCATAGTTTTTTTAATTTTGTGTTGGTTAGCATATATAATTGTTATATGTAAATTATTTTCTCAGCTAGATTGGAAAACATATGTTATACATTTATTTATTTCATAGAGTAACAGCATGACTACATTAACTCAATAGATGTCCAGTGTGTATATTTCAATTAATGAAATAAAACTATAAATAGAATAAATATCATAATGGAAGGTCTTATAGCACCATCTGTCAAATCTTACTGTTCCTCAAGCTCCCTCCCCACTCCCCAAAAATGCTATTTCCATTATTGAGACTTTCAGAGGTTTCATTGTCCTCCCCTGACTACCATTAGAAATGTGACTGTATCTTTTTAAAGTCAGTTTATATTTTTACTTGTGTCATACTGATCTTAGATTGATATGGGATACAATACATTTGCACATAATACATATCAATACAGTATATTATTAGCTCAATTTACATTCTCATTCTGTCTTTTGTTTGGTTGTTTGTTTTTAACCCCCTGGGATTCCTTCAAGTGTTGTGAAGATGGATGTATCCAGTGAATTGAGTGAGGAGCATTTTTCTTTCCCTAGGATGATGACACTAATTAAAGTCATAGCTTTTAATTGATGGCTTTTAAATCATCCTTATGTTTATTTCTAGATTTCCCCTAATGAATAGAACAAAGGAAATTATTTTCAGATTGGCAAATAACAGTAATGGTTTCAAACACTCTATTTAGTGTTTGCTACATATATTTATCATTTTCTCTGCATACTCACATACTATTTTACAGTTAATTATTTAGAACAGTAGGTTGCCCCCCTCCAAATAGAATAAACTAATTTTAATTTGCCTTCTAACTAGAAACAACTGCCAATAATAGTGAAATTTAATGAACACAAAGTAAGATTTCTTTCATAGAAACTATTTCACATCCTATTCTTTAAAAACCACTACATTTTAGAGTTCTTTGGTAATGGAAGAAACAAGTCATCATAATTTCATGCAATCATGCTGTTTTTCTAAATAGTTTATAGCTGTGACAGGTCATTTTTAATCCAGCTAGCTGTGTACATTCTATTAATGTGAAAAACCCAAACTATAAATTTGCAAGCTCTTTGTGCTGAAATAACGTCTGTCCCTAAATAGCTTATTTCCTGATCCACCATCAAAACAATCTTAATCATTTTATTGTCTACATCAGTGTTCATTAACAGCAGGACAGATTTGGTTTTAGTAAATACAGTGAACCATTCTTTGGTCCATATTCTGCGTTGGTTACTGGAACATGTATAAGAATTGGGCAATGAATGTTTTGTCATAACATGGCCAAGCCTGGAGGAAAAGTGAAAGCAGAGGCATCTAACCAGGAGCAAGAACAATTCTGGACATGAGTTTGCAGTTATCTCTGATGGGAAGCTTATAGTGTCTGCCCTGCTTGTTCATTAGTGAAAAAAAAAAAAAACAGGTGGGCATACTTGCCTCAGCCAACAGTTTTGATAAAGAAAAACATACTCCTGCAAATAATCTGGATCCTCACAGGTACATTATTTTACTCTTTTACCTGGAGGTGGGAAAACACACACACACAGACACACACAGACACACACACACACACACACAATTCAAATTACCAACTTATATTAAAATTGTCCAATCAATTAGTCTGTCTCCTTACTGGATTGCAAATTTAAGACACAGCTCTCATTATTTTACATCCCTTTATATCAAATTGCAACGTCTATACTTAACAATAGTTGAGGATGAAAATACATTGGTAGATCTGAGATAAACCGAAACCAAGAAGTGAGAGAAAATCAGAGAAGTGGTGCTCAAGAGCTTAACTAATTCCCTGTGGTTCTTATCTCTGGAAATGTAGCATCACCAGTGGACTGAACTGAGCTGGGGCTCTTGAGCCACATCACCCCTGGGCCCTCTAACACCTGTATTTCTTCCTCATCTCCTTCATGATTACTGTCTTTGTAGATGCTCTGGGCACCAAATATTTTCTTCATTTAAACATTTTCAAACAAATACGTAATATCAATCCATTATAATCTATAGGAATGGGCATTTACCTGAATTTAAATAACAAAGAGCAGCTCTAACTTATAATATGCTCCTTTCAGCTCAGATGATGATTGAAGTAAGTAAGTGAACAACAGCTGTGCAAATCAAAGCTGGACCTAGCTCCCCCACATCACTATCTTGATTTTGGAGAACTTCATCTTATTTGTCAAAAATCTGACAGTGCTTCTGTCCTGGCACAGGGTTCTAATAATCAGAAAATTTATTGAGTATCATATTTCTTGGCCTGAGAGTATGGGACACCAAATACATAGCTGAATAACTCAGATGTAGGAAAAAGAAATATTTCACATCATTCAACTTGCAGGAGCAAAAGTATGGTTAAGCTCAGAACTTAAAGAAGCAGTTTGACTGAAGAACCAGGACAAAAGTTTAAAAGTTGCCCAAATTATTAAACCATAACTTTGATACAACAGAGCTTGGGTTGCATATCAATAGCCTCCTTCTACTCTTCCTGAAAGAATATTGCAGAAAGGTTGTCTCTGTTACTATTGCTATGTCACAAAGCACCCAGAAAATTAGTGGCATAAAACGTTCTTTGTGTTATGCTCACAAATGTTGGGTCAGGAAGTCGGACAGGATGAAGTAGGGACAGCAGAGGTGGCTGTCTGTGCTTTGAGATGTTTGGGAACTCAGGTGGGAAAATGGGAGTCAGGGGGTCACTTGCAGTTTGGAGGCTGGAATGATCTTGATGGACACCTGTTCACTCACATATGTGGCACCTGAGCTGGAATGATCAAAGGGTACACTCAGCCAGGGACAATTATCCATGGCTTTTCCTGTGGCTTGGGCTTCTCACAGCATGACGATAGGCTGTGAGGGCCTCAAGAGAGTGACAATTCCTAGAAAGCAGAATGGAAGGCCTTTTCTGACCTATTACTGAGAGTCAGAGAAGGGTCACTTTCACTGTATTCTATTGGTTACAGGAAAGTCAGCTGAGATTCAAGGAAAGGGGATATAGAAGTTGCCTCTGAGTATTGACAGTGGTGATCTGTTTTCTACAGTCAGTTAGCAGGTAAACTAAATCAACAAAATCTCCCTTAATTATGTTAAATTGAAATGTAAACATTTTAATACCTTCAGTTAGAAAAGACATAAGAAAAATTGTATTGAAATCAGCAATAGCGAACATTTCTAAACTGGAGCTTAAAAGAGAATTTAAGACGACAGAGGGTCGTTACAATGGTTTGAGTTAGAGTTTTTGATTTTATGGTGGTGAGAAGTGATATGCATTCAGTAGAAATCATACTTTGCATTTTGAATATTGACCTTTTCCCGGGCTGATGATAGGCAGGGCATTCCTCTCCCATGACACCAGGCAACGGCGTGAGTAGCAGCTCGGTCTGCCATGAGATCACAAGGGTCAACCACCGACATAACCCTTCTGTAACTCTGCAACCATTCCGGTTTTCGCTTGCAGTACAGTACTTAACAAACTGCATCAGATATTCAACAACTTTATTATAAAATAGGCTTTATGTTAGATGATTTTGCCCAACTCTAGGCTCATGTAAGTGTTCTGAGCACATTTATGGTAAGTTCGTCTAAGCTATGCTTTTTGATAGGTTAGGTATATTAAATGCATTTTTGATTTATATTTTCAATTTCTGATGGGTTTATCAGTATGTAAATTGAGGGAGATCTGTATTTAAGAGTGTTCACTTTCTTTTTATATTATTCTTCTGATAACTTTTTCAAGAGTGACCTTTCTTCATTTCTGCTCTTAAGTAGCTCTCTAAACTTTGATCCAGTACTTTCTATTAACTCAAAATCTATGGGCCATCTCAACAGTAGGATGATCTTCTGAACTGGGTTATGAACAGCCCCGGTTCCTTGAATGTTAATAACCTCCCTACTCAGACCTACATTAATAGTCTTTCTAGCGGAGACGTGCCTTTCCACTTACAGACTTGAAAAGCTCCACTAATGTTTTTAGGAGCCAAAAGTCAGGTGGGAAGAAATATATCATCAAGCGATTGCTGCCTTGAAATCACCCAGTAGGGTACAAGGTTTCTAAGAAATTGTCTGAAGTTAATTGCACATTTTTATTCCCCTTTACAAAGAGAGGTAGTGATACCTACAGTAGGTTAATACTTCCACTTGAGAGCTAAATAAAAGGAAAATCTTTTTGAACTTAGCAAAGCACAGCAATTAATTTTGTCTGTTAGGATATAAATTAAATGTACAGCTACTAGTTAAGCTTTGAAAGCAAAAAGCTAGTAATTCTTAAGCCACAGTATGGTGCACACTGAACACCAGATAAAATGGAATCTCTTCATTACGAACTAAAATTTATCTTTATCTCTTTGAATTTTATCGACACTTCAAAGTCTGCTTTAAAAGTCAACTGCTACATGACACCTTCCCTATTAACTCCAGCTTGTGGTGATTTTCTTCTTTTACCTTCATTTTGCAATATATATGTATGGCATCTCTCACACAATGTCTCGTATCCTAGACATTGTGTGCCTTTAATGCATTTCTTCTTTAACATTTAAATTCAATTTTGTAAGGCATAAAATACAGGAGTTGAGTGGAAAAAGTGCTTTTTAAACTAATTTAAAATGAATAAGCATTGCGTTTGCTGTATAGAAAAATAACTCTATTTGTTAAATAATCTTGTCTCTCATAAACAGCATGGGAAAGACCATGGTCATCTGTCTCCCTGTCATGCTTATACCCACATATACTCCCCTCCATACACAGTTTGTGTCTATATCTGCTATGAATTGAATGTTTTTGTCCCCCTCCCCCCAAGTTCGTATATTGAAGCTCTAATCCCCAATGTGATAGTATTTAGAGGTGAGACTTTTTGGAGGTAATTAGGTCATGAAAATGGAGCCCTCATGATGGGATTAATGTGCTTCTAAAAAGAGGAGAAGACATAAGATCTTTCTTTCTGCCATGTGAAGACACAGCAAGAAGGCAGCCATCTGCCAACCAGGAAGAGTCCCCACCAGACATCCAATCTGCGGGCACATTTATCGTAGACTTCTCAGCCTCCAGGACTGTGAGAAATAAATGTTTGCTGTTTAAGCACTCAGTCTATGTTATTACAGAATAGCAGTCCAAACTGACTAAGACAACAACTATATGTATAAATATTTTATAATTTTTCTGCTTATTCTCTATAAAAAATATGGAATAAAATAGAATGATTTCTATAAATAAATGAGTAAAAATGCAGGTGCCCACACCACTAACCAAAGTACTTTTTAATAAATTTTACATTCAATATAAATAACGTATATAGAGAGAGATGTAATAAATACTTCAACTTGGCTAACTTCTTTCTTGTATTGTCAATTCATTATTTTCCTTCATACTCTGGCCATATTTTGAAAATTAGCCCCAAGCAAGTTCTCTACATATTACTTCTTCGGATAATCTGAAATTCTCTACTACTCATTTGTATATAGTGTACTGAGATCTCATTAATAGTAAGATCCAAATCTTACTGGCTCTTTGCCTCCATTTATTAAATATGCAAAATCTTCAACTCTCTCAATATCTCAAAACTATAACTTAATATGCCCAGCAGGATGTTTTATCTATGTTCATGATCAATTTTCCTACCAGGAGCCATCGATAGTGTGTGCAGTTTTGCTTGGCATCATTGCTTTTCCTGCCATTCTTCCAGCTCTCTGAGGTTCTATGTCTTCCCTATTTCCTAGAGCAGTCTCCATTGGGCCCTCCAATGAGAAAATTAAGTGCTATCTGTTGAGCATTCATTTTCTCTTCTTTTAGTGAATGCCTTCTTGTTTTCCTTAGAAAACTACCGTTCTGTGAGTACATGTGACTTTGAAGGAGCCAATTTTACCCCCACCTCTAAAGAGGAGCAAATGGCCAAGTCTGGCCACAGAATACCGCTCAGCCCTGGCCAAAGTGATACATTAATTTATAGCCATGTGTCTTAGCATTAGTTCAGTCCTAATCCTGGGGCTTTTGCTAAAAATGTGAAGAAATAGACCCTCATTTCACCTGGTCTTGAACTTGGGAAAATAGTCTGAATCTACCTCTGGTGACGGTAAGCAAAGCCAACCCTAAGGAAAGCAGAGACAAGAGATGCAGAAAGACTTATTTCTTATATACTGTTTGATCCTGCAAAACAAATGGAGTATGAAAGTTTTTCAGCCACTGTATTTTTCAATTACACGTAGCAAGTCTTTCTTTTTTTTCTGCCGAAAGCTAATTTAAGTTGGGTTTTCTATGACTTACAAGTAAAATAATCCTAAAGCTCAGTTACTATACTGCCATTGTTCTGCCATCATTCATCACATTCTGAGGATATCTTAGGGAAAGGGGGTGGGAAAATAATTCTTTCCACATTGTTTAATTCTGAGAGTGTTGTTTATACTCTAAACTTATAGAGACTCAGAGAAGGTAGTTATTTCAATTTTCTTTTTCAGTGCCTTCTGTGTCAGGGACGCAAATATGTATCCAAGAGCTAGATAGTTTTGAATTCCTTCTATGCATTGACAAAGAAGTCGGGGGACAGGTCCAACATGGTGATTTTTCATTCCTTTGGATGAGTTCTCTCTCAAGGGCTCCTTGCTATACACTGCAAATATTCTTCTGTTGGGCTTTCCTCATAAGTTTGTTCAACATACAATAGTTTTTATTTAATTTTTAATTAGACAACTCCTTAGCCTCTACACTTTGCTGGACATATTTGATTATCTCTCATACACTTAAGCGATGCTTATTTCCATCTGTGTATTTTACATGTGTTTTTTCTGCTATCAAAATCTTTCATTTTCTGTACCATTATGTATAAGAAGGTACCCATCTAAATTAAAATTAAAATTAAATAAAATTAAAAATTCAATTCTGTAACTTCATTAGTCACATTTCATGTGATCAGTAACTACAACGGGGCTAGTAGTTACAGTTTTGAACGACATGAATATAAACCATTTCTATCATTGCAGAGAGTCCTATTCGATAAAATTATTCTAGATAATGTTTCAGAACCTGGTTTCAAACAAAAATTGCATTTTAAAAATATTAATTTCTGAGTTGCATCCCAAATCCACTGACCCAGACTCTCTGGGTATGGGTAGATATTCAAAGGGCCTTTACTGTTTTTTTTTTTTGTTTGTTTGTTTTTAAAGGAGGTTACTAAGGACTTGAGGCTATGTCTGCTGAGCCTTTATTGGGAATAATGCCAAGGACATGGTGTAAACCATCTTACCTCAGATTTCACCTTTTCCGAAAATAAACCACTTGGCTGCTACTTATTAGTCCATGATTTCTAATATTCCCCGTCACTCTTCCTCCAGTATTCAAGTTCATCTGGATACCACACAAAAACTAAAATCTAAACATCATCAGCTTGTTTTTTATATGTCAACTCAGCAATTATTCTGTGATCTTGAGTAAAGTCACTTAACCTCTACATTATTTCTTCACCTGTAAATAAGTGACAAGTGGAGATGAATTAAATTACTTTAAACTTTAAGCATCAACTATGTGTGCTTTTAACATCATATTTCTTAAAAGATATCCATTACTATTCTACCGCTTTTTCTTGAAAAAAAATTCAAATTTAGTGGAATAATTATTTTCATTAATACAGAGATTTCTAGTGATTAATGCAGTGTGTTTCTTGAATATACATGGCTCCAATTAGAAGAAAGGAAATGAGTGAAAATACAGGAGAGACAAATATTCAAAATAGAGGAGTGAGAGAGGGAGAAAATAAAAATAATTTTATCATGTAATCTCTGTTTTCTTCCATTTTCCAGTTCCTGAATAATATCTATTTGAACATTTATAATGAACAAAATAGATCTTTTCTTCCTCTTTGAGACAATAACCTCAAAGGTGATCATTAGTAATAGATAGGGTGGTTTTGATGATTATATGTCACATCTCATGTCTATCCCATCAGTTTTTATATGCTTGGTTATTGAAGTCAGTGTATGCAGACAATTGATAAAGAAAAACATGAGTATTGTAGGTTGAATCAATAAAGCCTTATAGGAAATGTGAAAAAAATAGTAATAAAATATAGTGCATTTCTTTCCACTTAATACTGTGTTTCTTATAGATTTTTCATTTTCAGGTCTATAGTGTGCAATGCTAACTACCTGGATTTAGGCCAGACTTCACAAGTTAAGAGCAAAGAACTCCAAAAAACTGCCTTCACTTCAGACACTAGCTTCAAGCTTTGGGGTTCCCAGGCCACTCACACTTCTGACCAACAGGCTGTATAAATCTGGAGTTTCCTGCTATCCTCTCAGGTTTGATAATTTGCTAGAATGAGTCATAGAACTCAAGGAAGCATTATACTTATGATTACAGTTTTATTATAGCAAAAGGGGATACAAATACAGACCAGCTAAAAGAAGAGATACACAAGGTGAGGTCTAGAAGGGTCCTAAATTTGAATCTCCCATATCCTCTCCTGTGAAGTCAGGGTGCCTCACCCTCCTGGCATATCATGTAGCAATATGCACAGAGTATTGTTAACCAGGGAAGCTCACCTGAGCTCTGAGTCTAGAGTTCTTATTGGGGTTTCATTACATAGGTATGAATGATTGAATCATTGGCCATGTGATTGAATTCAATATCTACCCCCTCTTCTCTTCCCTGAAGGTCAGGCTGATATCACATGCTTCAAAGCCCCACCCTTCTAATCATATGATTGTTCTTTCTGGCATGGCCAGCTCCCATCCTGAGTCATCCAGCCAACATGAACTTAGGTGTGGCCTGAAGAACCATCATTAATAACAAAGACAATCCTACCACTCAGGAAATTCTAAGGATTTTTGAAACCATGGATGAAAGTGAGACAATATATAACAGGTGAAATAGTGATTTTATCTAACTATTTCTGCATAAATTTTGTTAGAACCTATTTGATGGCAATTTACTTGAATGATAAAGAAACGATATAAATGATATTGTGTAATGGTAAATTGTTATCAATAGATATTTCCACTTTAAGCAATAAACTTATGCTTGAAAGTGGTGATGTAAATATTGAACATACAATCTTTGGGGGAAACAGTCCTGATTTGTGGCATTTGTCACTTTCTGTGGTACCAATATCAGGATACCAACCTGCCGTTTCTAAATGTAGAGTTGGGAAAAGAGGCACAGGATGCTCGCTAGCTTGTCTGTGTATTGTTTTCATTTTCAAAGAGTATAAAGGAATAGACACTAATTCATATGTATTTTAACTTAGCAATTTGCTTCCCAAAGAACAGTTTGTGACCCAGCTGGATTTTAACCAGTTATATAAGTTAATGCTTCAGACGCTGCTTCCCAGTGACAGAGATGGAAAACAGCATCCACACTCTCAATCAAGTTTCCATTCCTGGAATGCCTCAAACTTATTGCTGGTTGATAGCTCTAATAACCCAGAGCTTTAGCTTCTAATTATTACTGGGGTTTCTCCACATCACTGAAGGAATTTTTTTTCTGTGCCAATCATAGTATTTGCATTCTTATCTATATTCAGGGGTGGGGGGAATGCAGTACGTGGAAGTTTGCCAACAAATGACTTTCCCTGGAATTCCAGGTATTTCTGGATTCTGGCTTATCGAGCAGAGTAGGACAAGATGGTAGACTGCTCAATTAGTACTGACCTTTAAAAAAAAAAGGATTTTATTTATCTATTTTATTATTTTTTAAAAAATCATATTATTTTTTATTTTGTTTATTTGAGAGAGAGAGAATGAGAGAGAGAGAGAGAGCATGAGAGAGGGGAGGGTCAGAGGGAGGAGCAGACTCCCTACCGAGCAGGGATCCCGATATGGGACTCGATCCCGAGACTCCAGGATCATGACCTGAGCTGAAGGCAGTCGCTTAACCGACTGAGCCACCCAGGTGCCCCAAGATTTTATTTATTTATTTGACAGAGAAAGACAGAGAGAGAGCACAAGCAGAGGGAGTAGCAGGGGGAGAGAGAGAAACAGTCTCCCCACTGAGCAGGGAACCTGATGTGGGACTGGATCCCAGGACCCCAGGATCATGACCTGAGCCGAAGGCCGTGAATTAATTGACTGAGCCACACAGGTGCCCCTGACCTAACTTTCTAACAATGATTTAAATGTTTTTTGTTTGTTTGTTTGTTTTGTTTTTTTGCCTTCCAAGTCCCTGCTGTTATCATTACTATCATTACTAATATTTCTTCTATACTGTTGTCTCTTTTCTTTTTTTTCCTAAAATAACTTTTCTTGTCTACATTTATTCAGATTGCTTTCCAAGTTTTTTTTTTTTTTTTTATGTTTAGCTACCTCTACGAGTGGTAGTTAATTTTATGCATCATCATGGCTAAGCCCATATATCCAGTTGTGACTCAAATATCAGTATAGATCTTAACGTGAAAGTAGATTTTAGATGTGATTAATATGGAAGTCAATAGATTTTGAATAAATCAGATTACCCTCCATCATGTGGGTGGGGCTAACCTAATCAGTTAAAAGCCTTAAGAATAAAGGCTGAGGTCTTCTGAGTAAAATGGAATTCTGCCTCCCAACCACCTACACGCTTGAGCTGTAGCATCAACTCTTCCCTGGGGCTTCTGGCTGTCAGCAGCCTGCCCTGCAGATTTGGAACTTGCCAGCCCCCAAAATGTGTGATCCTATATATATGTAGATCACACATCCCATTGTTCTGTTTTTCTGGAAAACCCTGACTAATCCATGGTAATTTCTTATTTAATTTCCTTAGTAGTATAGCTATACAGATCCTTCGGGGCACGGATCAAGGGAAACCTGAACAAATATAGAAGAGAAACCTATGTACATGTGGCCAATAGTAACTATCGGGCAATCAGGATCAAATTCATGACTTGTTTAAAAAGACCTGTCATTTTCCTTTCCCTTTTTTTCCTGGGAACTTCTAATGGAAGAATAATCCATATGCTCTGGATATGGCACAAAATATGACATTTAATCTAAATGCAGCCTGGATATGTCAGCAACAACATGTATACAAAGTGTATAAAGTCTGTGGGGAAAAAACCCATTCCTAAAAATAATAAATGAATGCCACGCATTCATTTAAGTGGTACAAGTACAATTTTCCATCCTTGATCAGTTCACTTGGATTATCTGCAGCACCTCATTGTCTGCCAGCTCTCAGACGTATTTTTAATTAGGCACTAATGAAGTAATATATGTATGTAAACCATTTAAATCTTGTTCTAGTTTGCAAGGACATCTGTGAGGTGGAAAGTGAGAATCCTTGATCTTTGCCAGACGTTACAAATTATAAAACTATAAAACATGAAACTCAGGTACTCAGAATGACTCCATTTAAAACAGGGGAGGGTGCTATTAAGAAGGTTAAAAAGGACATTTTGCTCGACTTAGTCAAAAATAAGAGGTTTCTTTTCCTCCAGTTTTTCTCTGCAGCTATATTTTTGGGCTGCTTTATTGTTCAAGTGTAATATATTACTACGTGTCTCTAAGTGTTCTGATTTGCTTGAAACTTAAACTTTGAATAGAATTTTGGAAAAATAAGTGTGATTTTTTGGGGGAGGGTTCAGTATAGTCCAACAAATGTCCTTCTAACATTATAATGTATATAACATTAGTGTTTTGGCAGATAAGGCAACTATTATACAAACTACCTTGCATGCAACAGATTCCAACAATGTTTTTGCTTAATTTTAACTATAAGATCACTCACAAATGCTGAGAGAAGTATAGATAGAAGGAAATTCCCTTGGTAGTCATCTGTAGGTGTGAAATCAGCCATAGTCATTTTTTTGGTTTGTTTTTGTTGGCAGGGGGGAGAGGGGGGCAGGTCCAGTCCAATTGAGGTCATTGTTAAAAGCAGAAAATAAGGCATGCTATTTTTTTAATCACTCTCTTTTGCGATGTAATTCTCTGCCATTTCTAGCAACTATTTATTTATTTACTTATTTTCTTTTGAGTAACCAATGATAACAATTTACGTTTCCATTTGCTCTCTATGAAGTATCGCATTCACATGTGTGGTCACGTAACTAGTTCCCTATGACTGCAGGAGTTTGGCAACTGTCTGTGTGATACTTGTGAGATCAGAGCATTGCCAGGCTCTCATTGGCTAATTTTTGGGGTCCAGTCAGTCCAACTGGCAGTTAATAGTGCACCTTTAAAAAGAGTTACAACTATATGCACATTTCAATGGGAATACTTTACTCAAACTAAATTTTAATGAATAATCTTCTCAGTTAAGAATCTTTGCCACACTTCAATGACTTTTATTTAAAGATTTTATTTATTTGAGAGAGAGAGAATGAGAGATAGAGAGCATGAGAGGGAAGAGGGTCAGAGGGAGAAGCAGACTCCCTGCTGAGCAGGGAGCCCAACACAGGACTCGATCCCGGGACTCCAGGATCATGACCTGAGCCGAAGGCAGTCGCTTAACCAACTGAGCCACCCAGGCACCCACTTCAAAGACTTTTAAAAGTAGATGTTATTGTTAACATACAACAAAACTCCTGTACCAAATTATCCTCAGCATAAATAGATCCACGGACTTCTCACAAGTTACAAAGACTTCCCTGATCTTTGTCAGTTTATAATTCAAAGCTTGCCTTACTTTTCTGCCAAATGAGTTTATGATGACACTTGTATTTCTCTCTCCATCCACTCTTACCACCTAGTTTTCCTTTCACTAGTAATGTTTTGCCCTTTCTGCTATACATCCCAAACCTTTTTTATTATATACTATTATTAGTCCATTATTACAATAGCCCTCATGAATGAAGCTAGAGAAGCAGAATTATCTTTGGTGTTTTTGTGGGGGGGGGAGATTTGTGAATATTAAACATTTACACACTTTCTGTATCATGTGCATTTAAGGTGATCTTTGAAACATACCATTAAAAATAAATTATTAAATGGTTAATTGTAGATAATATATTTATGAGTATAAAGAAATATACAGAATCTACCTAAAATATAGTATAATAATAGAGAAGGGTTCCATGGTTCAAGGACAACTGGTTGAATATTAAATAATTCAATTTACACAGCTTAAGCAAACACCTTTGTCTAGATTAAATAAATTGACCTGTTTTATTAGTAAAGAAAAATAAATTGTTTTTCCTTCCAAATGCTGTCCTCCACAAACAAGGGGGCAAAAACTAATTAAAATTTATTCATAGTAATAAACTTTATCTGAAGAAATGAAGATATTGAGTAATTTAGACATTTTCTCCCAAAATGTGACAAAATCAAAACTTACCTTAAAACAGTGAGAATAATTATGTATATTTAAAGAGTTGGAGAAACAATAAAGAACAAAAGTAAAAATTAGAAATACGAACAAGAACAAAGATTGACATTTAACATGTATGTATTTAGCACTATGTACAAAGTTTCTGAGGAATACAAAATTATTGCACTGTACCTCTCCTGAATAACCTAGCCAGGTAGATAAACATATGTGTAACTTACAACGGAAAATAGGTTTTCTCACCTGTTAGAGTAGCAAGACCAAAAATTGCTCTGGGAACAAATAATTGACATGGTTAATTCCACTGGAGGAAAACATTCCAAGTGCACAGTAAGGCTCTTGATTCATCCTGTAGAGGATGAAGAGGAAGGCAGCAGAGATCCAGGTGATGGCATTAGGGGCAGAGATAAGAGTATGAAGGAGTAGTTAATTGTGATTGCGAAGTATGAAGTCACAGCAGATGCTCAGTGACAGGCATTTGCCATGTTGGGGAAGAAGCTACAGCTGCAAAAATTAATCTGGTTAGTATTTGGTAGCTCTTATTTTTATTCTGAAATTAAGGGCATAACATGATTAGATCTCTGTTTTAGGCAGTGAACCAGACTGGCAATGTTGATATCATTTTTGTATTTGCTGCAATAGATACAAGAATTAATGACAGCCTAATCCAGGGTTCTACAAATGAGAACGACTGATTTGGTATAATGTTCTTCTATTCTGTATTATATGAACATTTTGTAATTATTTTCTGTGTTTCTGTGCTTTTTTTACAGTACATAAAAATGATATTTTATTGCTTTTTAGAAGCCCATGTAATAAATATAATTAGCCTGAAGCAAATAGAATTTTACATTATATCAATCACCATTGTTTTCCCAGTGAATTTGGATGTTAACAATTCAAGTCCCCACTTAGTACTCATTGTAAGATTATTAGAAACATTAAGAGTTTTGATATTCAAACATATGCCTTCAACCGTGGTTGTCTAAAATTGATAGAAAAGTAGGTATCAAATTTAAAAAACATAAATCATGAGCATTGTATTTGGTGTTGGGATAGATCACTGTGTCCTCTCATTTAAAAAGGGCTATTAAAAAGTAATAAAGAAAACAGATGAACATATGAGAAGGTAGGAAAAGAAAAAAAAGGAGAGAGGGAAATAAGCCATAAGAGACTCTTAACGATAGAGAACAAACTGAGGGTTGATGGAAGGAGGTGGGTGGGGGGATGGGCTAAATGGGTAATGGGTATTAAAGAGGGCACTGTTGTGATGAGCACTGGGTGTTGTATATAAGTGATGAATCACTGAATTCTACTCCAGAAACTAATATTGCTCTGTATGTTAACTAAAAAAATTTAAATTGAAAATAAATAAAAACAGACAAAAAATAAAATAGATGGGGAAGATGATTAAGAGATTAAATCATCATACATGATAAAATATTTTATATTTTGCATTGGGGCATTAGACATAAATGTTTTATTATGTAAACTTTTATATATCTTCATATATATGTTTCTATGTATAAATTGTAATAAAATTATTTTTAAAGGGTTAAACAGAGGTGCCTGAGTGGCTCAGTCGGTTAACTGTCTGCCATTTGGCTCAGGTCATGATCCCAGGGTCCTGGGATTTAGTCCCACGTCGGTCTCCCTGCTCAATAGGGAACCTGCTTCTCCCTCTCCCTCTGCCCCTTCCTGCCACTTATGTTCTCTCTTTCTCCCTCTATCTCAAATCAATCAATCAATCTTTGGGGGAAAAATAAAAAGGTTAAACAGCATGCACTATAAAAGCCTTTCCAGGGGTGCCTGGGTGGCTCAGTTGGTTAAGTGTCTGCCTTCAGCTCAGGTCATGATCCTGGAGTTCTGGGATTGAGCCCTCAACCAGCTCCCTGCTCAGCGGGGAGTCTGCTTCTCCCTCTGCCCCTCACCCTGTTTGTGCTCTCTCTCTCTCACTCTGTCTCTCTCTCAAATAAATAAATAACATTATTTAAAAGAAGCCTTTCCAGATTGAATAGAATCAATAGAGGTTGAATAAAAAATAATTCAAAGGTAAAACAACAAAAGCTTATTTCCTCTCCAGTATTTTCTTCATTTATGTAAAGCATGTTCAAACCCGCAGTTAATAATAGGGCTCCCTGGATGGCTCAGTTGGTTGTGTCGGACCCTTGATTTCGGCTCAGGTCATGATCTCAGGGTTGTGAGATAGAGACCCGAGGGCTGGAGTGTGGAGTCTGCTTGAGATTCTCTCCCTCTTCCCCTCCCCTGACTCTCTTTCTAAAATAAATAAATAAAACCTTTAAAAAACTGCAGTTAATAATATTTATATATGATTATATGATTATAGCATTGTATGAAAGAATCTCTAAGACATTCTACTGGAGAAAAGAAAAACATCAAAAAATATAATTGGCTTTTTGAATACTGCCAATTTTTCTTCTCTAAATATATCTATCAAGTGAATGCTATCAATTTCTCCACACTGAATCTGCTTTTCTTCACATAAATAAGGGTTATTTTAAAAGTGAAATCAGAACCTATTAAAAGCCAATGAAGATGCTTTTATCTAAGAAATCATTCCAAATAGGTAGATATATGTAAGAATGAAAGGCAGAACTAATAGCTTATTAAGATATTTCTGTCCACATTTAAGATTTGCTTATAGCAGTATTTACTTAACTTTGTATTGACAAACTCATCACTGTATTAAAAATTGCTACAAATCATTGTTGTATGGATATGAACATGCCTGGACTAGGTAAACTACTGGTAACATCAAAGTAGCTGATTGTTTTGGTGCTTGAGTTAATATGAGAAACTGCAGAAGATGTAGCCATTACAGTGCACAATTCTCTGGCCAGAGTGTAACCAGGAAGTCAACTCAGCAGTTCTGTGTACTCTCAGCCTGTGTCTCTTACTTTCTATGTAAAATATGACTTAATTAAGAAACTGCATTGGAAAATAATCTTCAGAGTATCTGGTGACATTTAAAGTAGAAGTTAAGGCTTAAAATGGTGCAGGACAGTAGTTTCAATAATACATGCAATAATATTCCTATGGAATGTAATGATTTTTAACACCATTTAATAGGAAAGCTGTAGTTTGGTTAGCACTTATAAATCTGTTGGTTACTTTAATCAGTCTTGGGCCTGGAATTAACAAGCAATTTGTGTGGCATTTCATGATACAAACTTGAGTAGAATATATAATTTCATGAAGACGTTCAGATATATCTTAAAGGAGAAAATTAAAGTTTGGAAGCAACATATTTATTTATGTAAAGGAAATTTGATAGATGCATGGCTCATCTTTCTCTCTTCAAGTTTTCTCAGACAATTAGAGCTTAGGAAAACCTCCATCTGTTTTGTTTACTGTTGTTGCTGTTTCCATTCTTTATATAAGGAATAAATATAGTCCTGAGGTATACTAGGAAAAGGCTTAGATGAAAAATGGGTCATAATCTCTAGTTACCACTATGCTAATTAGCATAGGATCTTGGGCAATCACTTCATTTATTTAAATCTTAGTTTCCACACCTTTCTTAAAAGGAGATTATGCCGCATAATCTATATGGTTTTCTCCAGTTTTAAATTGCTAGGAACATATTTCTGTGATTCTATTTGATACCTTAATCTCTGGGCTGGAAAACAGATTATAGACATGTGAAAGGCTAACTGAGGAAACATTTCAAATTGACTATTTTACCTCTTATTGAAATGTTTGCTGGGTCTAGGTTAACCTGTCAAATCATTAAAATACAGCATGATACTATCAGATATTGGTGGATAGAAACTTTTTCTATGAGTCCTTTATAATCTCAAGTATCTATTGTCTAACGACTCCATCAATAGATACATAGCAAATACTAGTAGAGATGGCAATTAGTGATTCACAACTCCAGAAGAGAGTATCCAAAAGGCTCTTTGATTTCTCCTGAATTTTATGGTTTAGTACTGTGTTTGCCAACTGTGGGACATAAATATCATGGATTTTGGATGATCTTAGGCAGCACATGGATAGATCATTAAAATTTACTAAGAAAGAGAGTCATAAAGAGAAAGATATTCTTATCAATTCCATTTTTTCTTTTCCAATAAACTCAAATATAAAAGTTTCACTTGGAGCTAATATATTTTTAATATTTCTCTACCCCTTATTAACCTCCATTTTTAATAGAGTTTCTCTTGGCCTCAAAACATTTAGCAGTCAGCATTATTTTGTTGTCATTGAATTTATTGTTATGATTAGTCTATTTATGTAAGAGGATATTTGTTTTAATTCCTGAGAATTATAAAGTTTCATTTAAAAATAAACACATTGTGCGCCTGGGTGGCTCAGCTGGTTAAAGGTCTGCCTTTGAAAAAAAAAGGGGGGAGCGCCTGGGTGGCTCAGTCATTAAGCGTCTGCCTTAGGCTCAGGTCATGATCCCAGGGTCCTGGCATCAAGCCCCGCATCGGGCTCCCTGCTCCGCGGGAAGCCTGCTTCTCCCTCTCCCACTCCCCCTGCTTGTGATCCTGCTCTAGCTGTCTCTGTCAAATAAATAAATAAAATCTTAAAAATAAATAAATAAATAAAGGTCGGCCTTTGGCTCAGGTCATGATCCCAGGCCGGCCCTGGAATCAAGCCCCACATTGGGCTCCCCGCTCAGAAGTGCGTCTGCTTCTCCCTCTGCCCCTTCCCCTCCCCATGCTCACTCTCTCCCTCTCTCTCTCTTTCTCACATAAATAAATACAAATTAAATTAAATTTAAAAATAAATGCATTTAGGGGAGCCTGGATGGCTCAGTCAGTTAACCGTCCAACTCTTGATTTCAGCTCAGGTCATGATCTCAAGGTCATGAGATCAAGCCCCGCGTGGGGCTCCACACTAGGTGTTGAATCTGCTTAAGATTCTCTCTCTCCCTTTCCCTTTGCCCCTTCTCCCCGACCCCAGCATGCACACACTCTCTCTAAAATAAATAAATAAATAAAATAAACACATTAACCTAAAATATTAAAATACAGTAGCAAATAGAATAAGGTGTGTACATAAATAGTAAATAATACAGTTCATATGTGGATATAGAAAAAAAGGTGGTATTGAGTAAAAGATGAAAGTTTATGAACTACAGATTTATGGAAAAAAATCATGAACTTTGAGATGAAAGAGAAAAGAGTAAAGCTCCCCTCTCCTAATCATATGGAGATAACTGAAGAAGTTATTGAAACTTTAGAAGACTCCGTTTCCTCAGTAATTTAGAGATCACAGTATTGGTTTTTCATTGTTGTGAGTATGAAAGATGACATGAAATAAGGTGTCTGGGGATTGGTAGTGCTGAAGAATGTTAGGTTTTTCTCCCACATTAGACTGGAATGGACCACTAGGCTTACTAGGATGAATCAATACAGTGTTAAACAGTTAAAATATCAGGAGAACTATATAAAGCACAGAGGAATTAAAATCTTAACTTAATCTTAACTTATCCCTCCTTTCACCTTTTGATTATTTAATAGTAAATAAGAAAATAAGTATAAAGACAAATAAGATGGAGTAAATATGAGAAAGGAATACATATTTAAGAAGAATATATTAATAGATCCCTACATCATATATCATTTAAACAGCAGAAATGATCAAGAATATTTGTGCATAGAACTTACATTTCACACTGCCATATTATCACTGTCAGTGACAGTGTAAGTGTAAAATGCAAATATAAAAATGAACATTATAACCACACCACTGTAGTACAAAGTTAATACTGTAAGGAGGACAGTGAAAATAAGTTTGTATTATGAAGGGGAAAGAAGAAAATGTGGGCTCATGTAGCAAAATATGAAGTAAGAGAGTCCTGACTTTTGGTCAACAAATTTAAAATATTTACCTGGATTATTAAACATTGAAATCTGTCTTCCAAATGTTTCAGTTTAAGAATAGTAGGTGGTAGATAATTAAGTGGTTGATCACCAATGCCTACTACCAACCACATTTTTTTCCTGATACTAATATCTTACTGACTTAATTTCTCCTCCTCGTGTCTATTAGAAGAGAGACTAGAGGAAGCAAGGGGATTAACTTCCATAAGGTTTGCAGATAATCTTTGGGCAGCTTTCTTTCTTCTTAACCTGCTTCATGTTATTAGAGCTAATCGTGTTAAATACAGTTTTCTCTGTGAGAATGGATTTTTAATAACTTTGTCTTCATAATTAATCCTCTTTGAATATATTTTTAGATTTTTTTAAAAATCTAAGTTGAAGTTCTTGGGTTTCCATTTTTTCCTCTGTTGTACAGATATTCAAAAGTAAAAAAATAAATTGGTCCACTAAAGGGCATCTGGGCTGTGGTACAAACCTTTGCGTGTGCAGAAACCTGGTTCTACCAGTTTGACAAAGTTGAACAGTCTCTGGGGGATTGAGAAACACTGATCAAATCCATAAAAGTGTGACTGACAAATCAGAATGGCAACTTATGAACTTTAAATAAAAGCTACCTTCTCATCAATCTATCCCTGGAAATTGTTTTTTTTTTTTTAAAGATTTTATTTATTTATTTGAGAGAGAATGAGAGATAGAGAGCACGAGAGGGAAGAGGGTCAGAGGGAGAAGCAGACTTCCTGCTGAGCAGGGAGCCCGATGTGGGACTCAATCCCGGGACTCCAGGATCATGACCTGAGCCGAAGGCAGTTGCTTAACCAACTGAGCCACCCAGGTGCCCTATCCCTGGAAATTGTTAAGAAAACTTCCTTTCCATTATCAGTGTACCTGTGTCTCAGAGTAATTAGAAATTCACCAGTTACTTTTTTTAAGCAGAAAATATAGCAAAGGGTGTTGAATGTATTAAAGAATACTTCACTCAGGATATGAAAATACTTAATTGCTTCTTCAGAGAAGGAACTACAACTCTAGCAGCCAAAATAATATGTAAATACATCAAATGTTTTACTTCTTAAGTTAGAAAAAAATTGACAAATTCTCCTAATCCATATTCTTTTAACATTAACAAAACCAGGGGCACCTGGGTGGCTCATCTGTTAAGCGTCTGACTCTTGATTTCCCTCAGGTCCTGATCTCAGGGTGGTGTGATAGAGCCCTGCGTTGGGCTCAGCAGGGAGTCTGCTTGAGATTCTCCTTCTCTCTCTCTCCCTCTGCTCCTCCCCTACTCTCTCATGTTCTCTTTCTAAAATCAATCAATCAATCTTTTAAAAAAAATTAACAAAACTGAGTATATCACTCATACCCAAACTGATACAAGAATATCTGAAGTTATGGTACATCCAAGAACACCGATTGAAATAATACGATTCCAATAACAATATAGTATTTTTAAACTACTTCAAAAATAAGCCACTCATACATATAGCTCACCTCAATCACTTTCCTTTGCTTTATTTTTTTTTAATTTAAATATTTTAAAGAAAGGTTTAGGTTTATGATAAAATTTGAAAAAATAAAAATTTGATACAATAAATTTTGCCATATATTCCCTGCTTCTACACATGCATGGCCTCCCTTTTTATCAACATCACTCACCAGAATGGTACATTTTTACCGAGGCTGAACTTACACTGACATATCATAAATACCTAAGGTCCATAGTTTACCTAAAGGTTCACTCTTGGTGTTGTACTTTTAATGGGTTTGGACAAATACATAATGACATATATGCATCATTATAATATTATATAGGCTGTTTTCACAGCCCTAAAAATGCTCTGTGCTCTGGCTGTTCCGCTACCCCCACCTCCTCCAGCAAACAGTGATCTTTTTATTGTCTTTAAAGTTTTGCCTTTTCCAGAATGTTGTAGGGTTGTCATATAGTATAGCCTTTCAAATTGGCTTCTTTGACTTAGTGATGTGCATTTAATATTCCTCCATGTCTTTTCATGCTTTGGTAGCTCATTTCCTTTTTAGCATAATATTCCATTGTCTGGACATACCTCAGTTTATCCATTTACCTACTGAAGAACATCTTAGTTGCTTTCAAGTTTTGGCAATTATAAATAAAACTAATGATAACATCTATGTGCAGATTTTCATGTGGATACAAATTTTCAACTCCTTTGGGTAAATAGCAAGGAATGCAATGGATTAGATGGTAGGAGTAAGTTTAGTTTTGTAGGAAACCACAAGACTGTCTTCCAAAGTGGCTCTACCATGTTGCACCCACCAGTAATATATGAGAATTCTTGTTGCTCCACACCCTTGCCAGCATTTGATGTCAGTATTCTGGATTTTTGCCATTCTAATAGGTATGGAGTAGTATCTCGTTTTTGTTTTAATATGAATGTCCCTGATGATATGTTGTGGAACATATTTTCCTATATGCTTTAATTTTTAGAAGTGACTTAATCTTATTCTTGAAACCTGGAGCAATAACCTATGTGGAAACTACACAAACTTAACTATGACTTATACTTAATACATAGGGTGCACATGACTATCCCAAATAGAATTTCATTATTATTGATGCTTTTAGAATATTGCAGATTCACGGCATTTGTGTCTATTTAGTAAGATGACAGAAGAGTAACACCATGTGAAACCTAAGCATTGTTACAAATAAATAAAAAGCCTACAGTATATTTCTGCAGTACTAAAGCCCAAGTCCTCTGTGAAAACATGTTATTTAAGTGCAGTGGTTTTTATTATAAACAACCTTCCATATTGAGACTCCTTGAATTCAATGTTTGGGCAGTTATAAAACAGAGCTCCTATTGACAGCAGAGTTTCTGTACAGGCATTCATTTGTAACCTCCCAAATTCTAGTTATCTAGCAAACGCAATTGAAAGACCAAATAAATACCAATTTTTCACAGTGAAATGATTGTCACTGTTGTTCCATCTGCGGAGTCTGTTTATGACAGAACCAGTTATGCACAGTGGATTGGGGGAAGAAATCATGTGAGACAGAGACAGAGAGAGAGATGGAGAGAGAGACAAAAGGATAGAGAGACAGAGAGAAAGAGAGAGAGGGGGAGAGACAGTGACAGAGAGAGATGGAAAGAGGAAGGGAGAGAGAGAGAGGGAGAAAGAGAGACAGAGAATATAGCATAATTAAGAAACCATATGTTTTCTTGCAGCCCTATTTTTTTCTTGTACTTTAAAATATTCTCTTGAGTTCAATTATCCTAACCTAGGCTCACAGCAGGTAGAATTTGAAGAATATTTATAAAAAGAGAATGAACTTCATTGAAATCTCACAGCACTAAAAGATAAAAACAAGTTAGCCAAGAAATATTGATATAGTTGGAGAAATTTAAAAATAGGGATGTCTTGTTTTATTAAATAAATGCATGGCTTGTAAATTTTAGTATATTCAGACTCAAAGCATTTTTTTACAAGAAGAAACATGTATTAATTCATTAATATACAGCTTTTTAGGACTAACTGATCTTTAAGTTCGAACAGCTTCACTACATGGAAAATATTGGAATTATGATGTATACAATTTGATCAAAAGTATAGGTTTTCTCTATAAAAAGTTAACACTACAGTGAAACACCCAGAACGCTGCTAACAACAAAAAATAATTTGACAGGAGGCAAATATGTTTGGAACCATTCCAAGATTGATTTGTAACTTAAACATACATAAATACTATTCATTTTGAGAGATGATTCTTGTTTATTTTTTTCAATATCCATTTTTGCTGATTACTGTAAATTCAATAGCTCCAAATACAATCTTTCAACAGAATTCCAGTCCTGATTTCCAATCGCCTATCTACTATTTCCATTCAAGAACTTAGTTGAATCATCAGACTTCAGATGTTCAAAATTGAAGTGATCTTTCATTTCAATGTAGTCTTATTATTGTACAACATCTTCAACGTCATTAATATTACCTACATTTTGGGGCGCCTGGGTGGCTCAGTCAGTTTAGCATCTGCCTTTGGCTCAGGTCATGATCCCAGCACCCTGGGATCAGGATCCCTGCTCAGTGGGGAGTCTGTTTCTCCCTCTCCCTCTCTCTCTCCCTCTGCAGTTCTCCCTGCTCATTCTCTCTCTCACTCTCTCTCTCAAATAAATAAATAAGTAAAATATTTAAAAAATATTATCTACATTTCCCAGCATTGGAAATTTCTTCTTGTTGCACATATCTAATTGTCATGAAATCTTATTAAATAAATGCTTGTTTTGGTCTCTCAAACATCGTATTTCTTCAATTTTACACTAATTGGGTAAAATCATTACAATGTTTTACCTAACAGACTAAGTTGTTTATAGTACTTCCAATCTCTTCATGTTTTCCTCAGCATTCCTTATGATTTCTTTTTTCTACTGAAGAAATTTTAAAAACGGTTTAAAATCAAATTCTTCAACCCATCATTATATACGTCTAATGTACCCTCATGCTAGCATGACATATTTTTCTCATTAGGTCTCATATGAGCCTTATAGCTGAACAAATAATTTCTCTTTACTATCCCTCTCCCCTCCACCATCAAGGACACCCCTGCCCTACCTCCCACACCCACCTTTTCATTTTATCCCTTCCTTATCATCATACAAACCATTGGCTATGTTATTCCTCTTCCTTTTTCATACTGTCAAACCACAAAAACTGCATCCATTCCCCAAAACCAGATCAGATTTCATTTCTTTTCAAAGATTTCCCTATTCCATTCATTCACTTATGCATTCATTTGTTTATGCACACAGCACATACTCATTGAGTGCCTAACTCTGGTGACCCAGATTTACTTGCTGCTGTCCTGAGGGTGCTGACCACTGAGAATTAAAATCTTCCCTTCCCAATCCCCTTTGTATACACTGATTTCTTTCTAATGAACACCACTGTATGTATTCTATATTTTAGGATTTGTATTTTGTCTCACGTGTTAATGGTTTAAAGCTCTTCTGCAAGCTTGAAATCAGTGCTGGAACAGACCATATGGCTTACAAATTTTGTGTGCACCGAAAATCCCAGAGTCTAGGATACTGCTAATACATGGTAGTGTCACAAATACCTCCGATTTAATTATTTGGTTAGATTGCCCCCCAATTTTTTTAATAGCTTTGTCTGTATGTTTCAATGGATCAAAATGATAACGGTCTAGTGAATCTCTGATGTGTTAGTTCAAATATTAGTACCTTTATTTTTTTATGAGTTAATATATCAGAGAAAAACAATGGCCATAGTTTAAAAGGTCAATGCAAGAAAGCTATGACCGCAAAATTCAAAGTCTGGCAAGATAATTTTCTTCAAAAGTTTTCCTTAATTTCCCCCTCCTCCAGTTTTAAATTCAAAAAGACAAAAGCAGCATTAGAGCCAATTTCCTTAGTATCAAGTAATCTGGATTTTGCAAAAATGATTATTGCAGAGACCAATGGAAAAAAAAAAAAGGATATTTCAGCGATCAAAGCCTCTCCAGGGACAGGTTAGAGGAATTGAAGATCATAACAGATGTTTTCAGCTATCTAGTTAGCTAGGGCTATGATGCAAATAATTGTTACTGCTATTATCTTTGAAACCAGCTGTCTGATGTCCCTATGAGAGACAACAAAATAATAATAATAATGGTATAGATGATTTTCAAGCCTATTGCTGAGTTACAACTTAATACTGATTTTTGTCTGTATAACTGCTGATAGGCACATGAAAATGTTGAGACCAGAAACACTTTTTTTTTCTAAATTTCACCAGAATATCATTTACAATTAAGGCCTAATTTATTATTAGTAATGGCTTTTACTGTCACAATATGCTAATAAGATTACAGAAATAGGAATAGGGAAATGAGGATCTCTCCAGAATTTCTCTGTCAACTGATTTGAGTTTGAAAAACTGTTAAATTAATTACATGGCATGTTTATCCAGAATTTCCTCTGTGGAGGCAGTGGAGTGCCTAGTAGAATTTTTGTTACTTTGATTTTGAGGCTATGCTCAGAAAAAGAATAAGGCTTTTTTAGTAGGGTTTCTTCAGGGGCTCAATTCATTTTGAACATGGCACATTGCCTTCTAGCTAGTATGTTAACTGGCCAGAATTTAACATAGCAGGTTTACTGCCAAAGGACAAAGGGTTCCAATGGCATAAAGGTGTTCAAAAATGCTTGACTGACAAAAATATTATCTCATGAAGTTAATTGGAAGACAAACCTGTATTTTAAACTTTGCAAACAATACATTGGTTTGCTTTATATCATATAGCTAATTATAATCTATATAAGCAGATTAGTTTTTGTGTGTTTTAAAAATTGATACTATTTTAAATACAGTAATATTTTTTAAAATGATGAATATAAACAATCACCAACTAATTAGCTCAATATGTAAGTTTGCATTTTAATGTGATTCTTTTCCTTATATTTACATATGCTTGTAGGTAAAGACATGTAGTTTCAAAAATTATTTTTAAATTCTTTCAAAATGAAAGTGATATGAAAACAAAATTGATAAAATACCAAAAGCAGGGCAGCAAATAATGATGTATGTTTTCTGTGAATGTTTAATTGATAGTCATGAAAAGTGCAAACTGTGTGTGACAACTCAATATATACGTAAAGATAGAAATTCAGAATTTGAAGGAACTTTACACATCATCTAAGGAAACTGCCAGATAGTTTATGACTTTGTAATATGACATACTGGCAAGTGGTATTTCTGCCTCTGCTTCAACTCCTTCATTGATAGGGAACTCATTATATCTTTAGTGAACCTTTACTATCTTTGGACTACTCCAGTTATTGAAAAGGTTTATTTTCATGTATATTACTTATAACTTTTTTCCCACAATTTCTGAGACATTTCTTCTACCCGAAAACAGTAATTCTTCTTCTTCTTCTTTTTTTTATAAAGATTTTATTGATTTATTTGACAGAGAGACACAGTGAGAGAGGGAACATAAGCAGGGGGAGTGGGAGAGGGAGAAGCAGGCCTCCCACTGAGCAGGGAGCCTGATGCGGGGCTCCATCCCAGGACCCCAGGATCATGACCCGAGCTAGATTCCAGTACCCTGGGATCATGACCTGAGCCAAAGGTAGACGCTTAACGACTGAGCCACCCAGGTGCCCCAATAGTAATTCTTCTTATAGTCATTCTCGTGCACCAATTTTCAGATTTTATATAGTGAGTATTAGAAATACCAGAATATGAATAAAATATGTACCTGCAAAGAGTACATGGCTTCGCAAAATCTAACGCGTTCACAGAAAGCCTGTGAGTCTCACTTAGAGCCTGGGATAATTTCCCACATTCTGCAGAAGCGAGCTAGAGCCATCACTAAGTTACAACTAAACATCCTTACACCTTTCCTGCAGTGGGGTTGAGGGGCTTCAGTACAGCAGGAATTGTATTACCTTGGTGTTCAAGAGACTGATCTTTCGTTTTATTTCTGTCAATATTTCTGTCATGTGTTCTATTATTAGCCACTAGCTAATAATATGCCTTTGGACAAATAACCTCATTTCTTTGAAACTTGATTTTCTTAAAAAGACTCAGAACCAGTAAGATTTTTTATGACAATTATATTAATATACTAGTATAATAATGTTAGTATATTAGTACAATATATCATTCAAAAAATGATGCTTACTGATATTACCAGAAAACATTTGAAACTGGAAATATCTGTTTTGCTGTATCATATAATTCATTTTAAGGTGAGACTTTACGACAAGCTTCATGCATACATTTCTTTGAAGGAGAGTTAGGCCAATATTAAATTGGAACCCAGTGATGGAAGATGCTCTCTAAATATTCTAGAGGTATATTTCACATTAGTATTTGCTTTCTTAGTAGTCAATAAGACTAAAGAACAAATATAACTGGATATTTAGCATGATGCAGTAGTCAGAATAAAGTATGTGTCGTCAGAACACTTGTGTTCTTCTCTCAGATCTGCCAGTTACAAACCAAATATCCCAAATCTACTAAGCTTGTGTCTTATGAATGGAAAAGTTAAAAAAACAGTTGAAAGGAAAATGTGAATATTCAATTTATCATAAAGCATCACCTAATAGATTATTTCAAAGATTCCAAGGGAATTTTTTCCTTTTATTAGATCTATCTGAAATAACCTTATCTCACAATTTATAGTAGTAAACATTCAATAACTAATTTTAGTGCATGTATAAAGTGTATACGCATATACCTACACACACGTGTTATATTTGTATATATACAATACTTCTCAAATGCACATATATATGTGTCCCTACCTATTTCACTGTTGTAATATAATACATCTAATTTTATATATTACATATATTCAAATTAAATAATCAAAGTAATGAAATATATCTAATGAAACAATTAACTTCACTAATACTATTTTAATGAAAATAATGTGGAGTGATTAGCACAGCTGATGAAGTTAGGCTCAGTCCAAGAAAGTCCTGGAAGAATGGAAAGTGAAGAGAATTATTTGCCCAGTTGGATTAGGAGGTAGGGGTTGGGGGTGTCTATGTGTCTGTAATGAGGCATTAGTTAGGTCTGTATCGGATGCTTATTGCTCAGTCATGCTATCACTTCTCTAAAATGTGCACACATCGCCTCAAGCTATATAAAGTATTATGATTACTTGTCTTAAATGTATTTAAAACCAAAAACTTGTGGTGGCTGTTGTCATGGTGGTGTGAAGTTTCTCTGGAGTCTCCAAGAAACAAAGTAGTTAATTTGATAAAAATCTGTTCTGTGGGTATTTTAATATATTTATACAGCCTAATTGAGCTCCCAAACCATACAAAATAAAATCCCAGTGCTCTTTCCCATAAGACGTGAGCATACAAGATTTTAAAGGATATAGTAAAGTTATAGCTGCTTCAATTAAGAAACATCTTGATTCTAATAAATGCTAGAAGAGAAAAGCTTTGCCATTTGGATATTTTCCAAACTCATTTATACTCAATTAAGAACTTTATTTTTAATCTACGGAACCATTCAAATCAGTAATTAGAAAGCATGGTTGAACAACAACAAAAAAAGCCCACTTGCATTTGCTGAGAATAACAAGAAAGGAATGAACCATTTCTTTTTTCCAGCTGGATGCCAGTTCTTTCTGCCTGCATTAGAACATATTGAACAGAAATGAGCCATCGGTATCTGTTAATACCTATCACATCAAATACTTAAAATAAGAAAAACACAGTGGTTGTGCAGCACTGAAAGGATAAGGGGAATTTGTTATGTAAAGAAGGACATGCAAAATATGCTTCTTACGGAAGATTCTTTTCAATCACATTTATCTATATGGAAAAGAAAGCAAATCTGATATTAGGTACAAAAGAAGCCAAATAGTTCTTTCAGAGCAAATAAAAGAATCTCATTGCTTCAGTTTAGAACCCTCTGAAGAGGGTCCCAAGATAGAACTATATAATTATTGGAAGTTAGCTTAAGTAAGAGACTCTGATTTTTTTATTCAAATTATCCACATTTTATAGGCTATTTCTCAACTTTCACAGGGCTCTCACTATAGAACAGATACATTAACATGAACCGTTGTTCTGTTGTGGTTTTTTTTCAAAGCCTCAAAAAGATTGGAAGACTATGCAAGCAATTGTAGTTAAGTATTCTCTGTGTCAATGCTGTGATGCTTGACATGATTACTAAGTTGTTTTTTTTTATGACTTATTTATTTATTTTAGAGAAGGGAGGGGCAGAGGGAGAGACAATCTTTTTCTTTTTTTTTATTATGTTATGTTAATCACCATACATTACGTCGTTAGTTTTTGATGTAGTGTTCCGTGATTCATTGTTTGCGTATAACACCCAGTGCTCCATTCAGTATGTGACCTTTTTAATACCCATCACCAGGCTAACCCATCTCCCCACCCCCCTCCTTTTTACAGAGCTTGATCTCTTGACCCTGAGATCACCACCTGAGCCGATACCAAGAGTTGAATGCTTAACCAACTGTGCCACCCAGGTACCCCTGATTTGTTAAGTTGTTAAATAGCTAGGGACAAATAAAGAAAGTAGCTCGTGCTAAACATATTTGTGTCCTTGTTCAGCTAAAACTCTTAAAAGAAAGAGTCATATTGCAGCAGTATGAAAATTCCATTTTCAATTCTTATCACAACAGATAAACCTGAAGTAAAATAGACCATGAGTACTCTAAAACCATGGATGATATGATAAAGAAGTAAAGTTTGATGTGTATTCAATAATTCATTGAACCGAATTCATTGAATTGTGATACGGAAACAACTGAAGTGTCCAGTGATAGATGAATGGATAAAGAAAATGTGGCACATATATACCATCGTATGTCAACTATACTTCAACTAAAAGAAAAGAAATAAATCGTCTAACCAATAAGTTAAATTAGGAAAAAAATGATTTATGAAGACTATAGCTTGAAAACAAGCTATAAAGGAGGTATTGGTGGTTGACATGTTCACTGAAATAACTGATAAAAATTTTCTAATTAAAGTCAGCCTGTAATCATCAAATACACTTTACTGCATTATGCTAAAACCAAATAAACAAGTAGTAGCTGTGCTCTCAACTACAATACGAATGTGCATGATTTTGTGATTGGTAAAAATGCCAAGCTTAGGACTTATTTTTAAAACTGTGAGAAAAAATGGTAAGAATCTGAGTTTCTTCTGAACACAATTTTTTCAAAATGTCCATAGGAGTTTAGATTTATCCTGTTCTAAAACTGCATATAGCTCAGTACAACATAGTTAAGAAACATGTTTTTTTTAAATATAATCATGCCTAAAGTAGATGTGACCAGAAAGTCTGATCATTCAGATTTACATGATATTCTAAGACTGTCCATACAAATTATGAAAACAAAATAAAATTTTAGATATTTCACAACTGTCCTATCATCATCTCATTATACTAAAATCCTTTGGATTGAAGATATTTTGATTTGATTCAATTGGACCAGTTAATTCAATACAGTTCTTAAATATAGTCCATAAGGTAAAAAGCTCTGTGGTCCAATATTAATGTTTTTCTTTCTTTTCATATCCTTTTGATGTTTTTTAGTGTTGTACTAGAGCAATTAGCCAGATTGATCTATACAGATTCCTTGTGTGTGTGTTCTAATAATAGGATTTTGATTAAAACTTGTTGGCTCCTTCTAGCATAGGCAGAGTTTAAAAACATAAAAGCCTTTTGAAACTGTGAAACCATTTAGCATCTACTCAACTAAATTTTTAACCTCTGTGTTCCATTATACATTCATAGAATGGATTTCTTTTTTTCCTCGTTGTACTTCATTGATAATGACCAAAAAAAAAAAAAATGAGATTTTTTCCTTTTAGGGTGATTCAGCTTTCATACAAGTAAATCAAAGGTGCCATAGCATCATCTTGGTACCCCAAAGAATACTGCTGTCAATTCCTTCCAAATGAATTGTTTTCTTGTGTTAAAGCTAAATGACCAGGACATGGTAAAGGAGGCAGGAAGAGCCAGAGTTCTATGCTGTGCAATGAATTCCCCATTTTATAATAACAACTACAAATAGTGATCAAGTACTTTTTTTTTTTTAAGATTTTTTAAAATTTATTTATTTGACACAGAGAGAGACAGCGAGAGAGAGAACACAAGCAGGGGGAGTGGGAGAGGGAGAAGCAGGCTCCCCGCGGAGCCGAGAGCCCGACCCCAGGTCGGGCTCTCTTCCTGGATTGCAGGAAGCCGAAGGCATATCTTAACTGACTGAGCCACCCAGGTGCCCCGTGATCAAGTACTTTTAATGATTCATGTACTGTTCTAAGTCTTTTAGAAGTGTCTGTGAAAACTCATAGCAATTGCATGAGGTAGAAATTGTGATTATTTTAAAGTTACTTCGATGAATTTGAGGCCTAGAGAATATAAGCAAATTGCCTATGGTCAAGTAGCTAGCAAGTGGCATTCCAGAATTTAAATTCCTGCAGTCTGACTTCAGGGTCTATGCTTTTAGTCAATACCCAACGCTGCCTTGACACTGGATCTGACATGATATTCAGTTGAATCTATCTGTCCTCACAGTTGTGCAGGTCACCATCTGCAAAACATGGGTTCTTTTACATTGTAAGGAAAATAATTAAGAATTAAACAGTAGCAAAATAACATTACGGGTTATTTGTGTATAGATTTACTTAATAATTAAGGCCTATATAGAGTGCACCAAAACCTGCTTTGTTTTTCTGTTTCTGCCATGTTAAAAAGCTTGTGCCACAAGAGGCTGAATCTCAGGCCTGAATGAGGTTGTCCTTTTTGGTTTCATGTTTGTGCAATAGTCCTATCTGCACAAGTATTTTGCCTTTAGGGATGCCTTGCACGTTTGCTTAAATTGAATCTCTGCCATGCAAAACATTTCTGCCTTGTCACAGATGCCATTGTTATTCTGAGGCCTGCACTTTATACTCTACTATCTGTCTCCATCTCTTTGCATTTTCATTATGTAGATGAGTTGTGGAGACTGATTTCTGTTTAGGTAGAAAAACATAAACTTTTCTTTTTATGTATTTATATTTTGCATAATGTATTGCAATAATCTATTTGGGCTCAATTTCTCTGTTCTAAATTACTTGCCATGCTACTTTTTAATGTCCTCCGTCAACATATTAAATTTTATATTGGTTTTTTTAAATTGAATTTTGTTACTGGGCTCCAGTTTGCTAAGAATAAATAGTTCACAGACCTCTTTGACTCTGTCTGTTCACTTTCATGCAAGAGGTGTGTGCAAACGTTGGTCTTGTTTAGGGACATTTCATTTAGCCATAATGCTCACTCCTAGAATTCTGCACTGACTGCACTTGTTTGAGAAGGTAAGAATGGACAGCCTCCACTGGTTCTCACTAAGACTGAAGAGAACATTCTGCCAATGTGTATCTCAGTCTTCTGAGAAATCTCTCTTTGTATTTTAACTTGCTGGAAGGATATAAAATTGCCTTTCCTTGGTATTAGGGTAGAAAAATGGAAGACTGTAGATGGATTTAGAGGGAATAGAGGCAAAGCAGATTGTTCATATTTTGCTTTGTTTATATTTCTACGTTTGGCTGCTCTAGTCTCAGCAAAAGAAAATTTACTTACAGTGCAGTAGAGTTCACTCACATTCTACTTTGACAATTCAGAAAAAGAAAATCTAATAATTAAAAAAAAAAAAAGCCCAATAAAACAAAACAAAAAATGAAACCTCACAATTTGCCCTCCATTTTCATTCCTGAAAATATTTCTCTGGAGGATAACCTGTTTTAGCTGACTCTTTGCTTTTTTGCCCAAGTCCATACATCATGATATCTGTCTACTTGAAAACACTTCAGCATCAACAGTTCAACATATATATGCTAGTTAAATTAAACTATGTATATATATATGTATATATATATACATATATATGTGTATGCGTGTATATATATATATATATATATGTCCTTTTTCTTGGGGATGGGGGGAGAGAGAGGGAGGGGGGGAGGAGCAGAGGGAGAAAGAGAATCTTAAGAAGGCTCCACACCCAACATGAAGCCATCGTAAGACTTGCTAGCAACCCTGAGATTATGACCTGGGTCAAAATCAAGAGTTAGATGTTCAAATGACTGACCCACCCAGGCGCTCCATTAACTTAAACTATATTAAACTAACAAGTTACTCCAATCAGGACTGATCAGAAAGTCTACATTATGATCTTACCAAATCTCTGAACAATCACACATGATTACAAATTATCATGTTGAAGGTCGAAAATGGGTGTTCAATAGTGAAATTTGTCTTCTGAACATGATCAGTATTGGATTTAAGATCTCATTGGTGAAATTGATGCTTTTTGTGATTTGGCTAAAATAGCTTTAGCTATATACCTGATCCTTACATGATTAAAGTATACAAATTGAAGTGTTTGTTGTTGTTGTTGTTGTTGTTGTTGTTTTAAAGATGGAACCTGAGTCCCCAACCCTAAGCAGTCCTGGGTCCAGTCACGTAAAGTAAGATTTCTGGTGGCCAGATGCCAACTATAAGGATGAATAAATACTTTTTCTGGAATACCATCATGACAGTCTTGAGGGAAATTTATGCAAGATGATGGCTGTGCACTAAAAAGGTGGAAAGCTAAGACTTCATCAAACTTACAGAACAGGTTGAATAGAGTGTTTTTAATTTGCTAGGTAATAAATATTTGTTCAATAGATGTTGGCATATATGACAGAATTCAGACCAAGACTTGTTTTTATGATAAGCTGGTGGTGAAGCTATGTACGAGTAGCTAAACCTCATTCCACTTTAAGATTTCTAGAACCTTCCATTATCACCAAATTAGCTTGGTGCAGGTAGCGGTTGTTGTCTCTACTCCATTCTCATCCTAAGTATTTCATCCATAATTATCTTCAATTCTTCGGTACTTTCCAATTCTCTCTTCACTGTTTTATTCTGTGATTATTTATAACATATTCCTCTATGATATTTAAAAAAAAGAATCCCTCTAGTTATTGAAGCCTGCCTTCCTTTCCTTCCCACCAACTCTTTGAAAGTGTTAACTTGATCTTTTCACCTCCTTATTTCCATTGTGCACCTTAAACTTCTCTGATATGTCCCCAGATCTCCACATGCCTTTTTGTCAATTAAGCCAATGAGCACTTTTCACTTTCCTCTCATTTGGCCTCCTGGCAGCATTTGACACAATTGGCTTCTTTACTCTCCTGACTTCATGGCACTTACTCTCCCCTCATTCAATCTTTTCGTTCTGATTAATAATTCTCTGTAGCCATTGAGGGCTCATTTCCCTCTGCCCAGGCTTTAAATATTTATATTTTCTGAGTAAACAATAAACCAAGCATTGTGTTTACTGCAACATGTTAATGCTCTTCTCCAACACTAATGAGATGCATGCTGTGTTTGCTCGCTTACCTGCAGCCTTCTGTTGGCTGTTTATCTGCAGGGGAGTGTATGTTCTGTGCTGCCAGGGTACCATGAAGCCAGAACCTCCTGTCTGGTTCTTATTTCAGTCTAAGAGTTAAATGTTTTTTTTCCCCTGATTATTCCTAAAATATTTTTAAAAATAAGTACAAGAGAAGGACTGTGTAAGTCCTAGCATTCATTACAATCAAAACCCACAACTTTGAAGATGAGGCTGAAAATGACCTTCTTCATTAGAAGAACAACAAAATTTTATAATTTAGCACTAGATGGATATAGGGGCTTGCCTCTCAGAAAGTTGGAGGGTCACTCTGAAGAATGGGTGGAAAGAGATATGAAAGGATTGACAAATACTGTAACTTCTAATGTGAGAGTCTACCAAATGATTCCTGAGAATTGGGTCTATCTATTAGAGAGAGTAGTAATGACATTGTGCGGGTGATTCTCTGATAGACAGGAATAGTGAAGGAGAAATTATAGTTTGTAAAACAGTATCATGTGATTCTAAATTACTGACTTCCCATACTGACTGTTAAACTAAGAAATCAAAGAGGACATTTTGCTTAGTGACAAATGGTTGATGTATAGATTTTGTTTTCATATTTGGAAAATGAAAAGAAAGCTAATACAGACAAAAGAATAGTGCGTTGTTTGAAAAATTATAACATTTGACCGTCACAGCTAAAACATTTTGGGTGTTGTTTTTCCTAAACATGTGATTATAATTTAAGTAATGGGTATAAAAAGTATTCCAAAATATTAGGCACAAATCTAAATGATATACAATTTATTTTATATTAGATCTTGGTTATTTTTATTTAAGCCAAATTTTGAAATCTTTTATAATTTTCCACACTTCCTTCCACCACCATTGTTAATAGAAAGATTATCTATACAGACAACTCACAAATTTATCTTTCCAGCCCAAATCCCTCTATTCTCATTAATCAACTGCCTAATGAACATTTCCCCAAAGTTATCCTGCACAATCAGAAAATCCCCATGAATAACACTAATTCATCTTCTTTCCTCATACACCTTTAATTTGTTCTGTGTTCCACACCGAGAAAATGGCAAATGCCAAAATTGGACACTTTAGAGCTGCTGGCCTTCCTTTTATTCGGCTTCCATATTTAAAAGTTATTTTTTTAGTCTGCTTAAACTCCCATAACAAAATACCATAGACTGGTGACTTAAACAACAGAAATTTTGTTTTTTCATAGTTCTGGAGTTGGGAAGTCAAAAATGAAGGTATAGACTAGTTCAGTTTCTAGTGAGAACTCTCTTCCCAGCTAACAGATGGTTGCCTTCTCATTATATCCTCACGCGGTGGAGTGAGAAAGCTCAGATATCTCTTCCTCTTCTTATAAGAGCACCAGACCTATTGGACTAAGGTCCCACTCCTAAGACCTCATCTAACCTTTATAACTTCCTCACAGGCCCTATGTCTAAATACAGTCACACTGGAGGTTAGGACTTCAACATATGAATTTTAGGAGGACACCAAACTTCAGTCCATAATAGTTATGTAGCTCTAAATTTTACCAATGTATTTTCTCTACACTGGTCATTCCTCTACTTCAAGACCTTATTATTTTTCACCTGCATTATACCAACCTGTTTTCTGTCTACCTCTGATATATGCTCTCATTACATTAATTCACCCTTCATCAGTATATATTCTATACAGCCACCAAAGTGATGTTTCTAAATGACTGATCTAATATGTTGTTTCCCTACTTTCAAGGAATTTAAGAGGATTAATAATGTGAAAGCTCCAGAAGAAGCTTCTGATCTTGGCTCTACCACTTATTAATTCTGTGGCCTTGACAAGTTAATTACCTAATGTCTTCAAGTCCTCCTTCACTTCTTTAAAAAAAAATAATAATCATAGCATCTACCTCATAAGGTTAGAGTAAGAATTAAATGAGATAATCAATGAAAGACACTTTGCACAGTGTTGTTCACACAGTAAGCTTTCAATACAGGCTGGCCATTATTATTTTACCCAACTAATGTCTTGTATGGCTCCCTTTAGCTGTTAAGATAAACCACAATCTCCTTTTGATGATACATGACCTATGCTCTTGGATTATATCTTTAACTTTACTTATTTACTTTTGTTTTCTCAAAGATTCCCTACTTTTCCCTTGGTTTAATCATACTGATGCATTTGTAGTTCTTTATATGCCCCTACCTGACCTCTAGGCCTCAAGACATAACTCCCTCTTCATTCAGCACTCTTCTCCTTCTCCGGTAGGTGGCACCTACCTAATCATCATTCAAGATTCAACTCAGGAGTTTTCCAAATAAACTTCTGTGAGTTCCCTTTCTAATCTATGATACATTCTCTTCTTCCCTACCAGGACTCTGATACCAGTCATGCTTATCTCTTTCAGAGCATGTATTATAGTATATGGTAATTTCCCCTTCTAAAGTCTACCCTTCATGAAGATAATGTCCATCCCATGTGGTTTTTTTTATTTGTTTCTAATTTCTTTTCTTAGTTTTGACTTTAAACACTGGGACTTAGAAAAATAATAGGTATTAAATAAATACTCCAAATGGACAAATATGCCATACCCCTTTTAAAATATCCATATTCTTATTTGCTTAAACAAATAGACACAATAGTCTTTTTAGCCTTCTATTAAATTCATACCTAACATTTCTTGATCTTGTTTTGGATCCCATAACTAATGACATTACATACATAATTTTATTGTTTTTTTTTTCCTTTTCAATGCAAATCTAGAAGATGGAATTCCTTTAGTCTCTTTTAATGAGCCGAAGTAGATATTCAAAATAATTCTGTTAAAGCACAGAAGACCTTTCCAGCACTTCAAAATATTTTAATTCTCTTCTGCCCCTCCAAACTATATTATCCTCATTTTATAATAAAGCCCTAATCTTAATTGGGTTTCCTGACTATTATTTTAGTACAAAGAATACATGAGTATACAGAATCAGACTTCTCTCATTTCTTCTACTGTAAAATGAGGATCATAATTATGTGATTTAATGCAATGCAAATTTCAGAGTAGAAGTTTGTTTTTATGCTGTCATGAACTCATGAGTATTTATTTTCCTGCATACTCATATTTTTGTTTTCCCTGGGCTGCTGATTGGATTGCAATTGTATTTTGTTATTCACCAGTTGGTGTTAGATGAAGTTATAGGTAAAATTGTAAGTCCCTATAGATAGCTGGTACACACTTAGTCAGCTAAAAATAACTGAACATTCTTAGGGTGTTCGATACAGGATCAAAGCGTAGAGTACGGAGAAGTGACCTCAAATCGAACACATCTTGCACTGCTGTTTGTCAACGTAAATTACATCTGATTTTAAACAAGAAAAGGAAAAACTACTGGCGACCTGTGAGTGTGCTTCATATAAGGATCAATACAAAGGAGAATAACCTTTTTAGCTTTTTCCAAGTTCTCTGACTTCCCGGAGCAAATTGGCAGTACTTTTTGATCATACTCAATTAATAGCACTCTCTCCCTACGCCAGGGAGTCTATAGTCCTGGGGTCCACAGCAGGGCTGGGGGCTTCTCAAGGAACATAATGGGAGTGTTATAGGCTGAAGATTGCTTTGATTTAAAAAAAAAAAAAGCAATTGATTTTCACCTTCAGTAAATGGAATTAGGAACTCAGAACTCTGTGCTGGGAAATGGAGCCAAGGAGAATTTTGTGTATTTTGCAAGCCTTATTTTGAAATGTACAAACCAGTGATTTTTGGACCAATTTCATGCCAAAAGGATACTAACTCAAACCTTTTTAACCAAATTATTGAAGAAATTCATACAGATATTTCCTTTTTGTGATGGTGAAAACAAACTATAATCTTATTCTTTCCCTGAACGCAGATGTTTTGTTCTTATATATTTTACAGCAAGTTTTTTGAGTTACAAAGAAACACTGACACATGTACACCTTGAGTGTGTCTCAACATTTGGTTTAGAGAATGACTTACAATTAATTCTTTTCAGCAAATCCTTAAACCCTTGGCAAGACAAAACAAAACAAAACAAAACAAAACAAAAAATGGATGATAGGTTCCAAGGCATTGTAGTTATTACCATTCTTATGGCCAAAGTGAACCAGTTTATTCCATTCAAGAAAAAAATAAAAGAAGAGAAGAGAGAAAAATAAGAATAAAAGAGATGAAAAGTAGAGCTTCAGAAAAAAGCAGAAAGAAAGAAATGCACCTGTTAAAAAGTAAAAGTAAATTGTCCTGGTTAGAAAGGTGAGCATTGGGATGAGATAGGTCTATATGTGAATCCAAATTATGACATTTATGTATATGATTTTGGTGTTACCTTTTGGGAATAATAACAAAAGACACAGTAAGCACTCAGTAATATTAGCTATTAATTACAAGATATCATTTGGAAGCATGAAATTACTTTATGAATTCTGTAGTTTCCTAAGCTTTTCTTTTCTTTTTTTTTTTAGGTAACAGCAGTTACATGCCAAATGCATATGTGTTGAATTTGCATGATGACCATTCATAGAATAGTAATTGAGTGTCAGTTTGCAGAACTATTTGTTGCGAATCAGTTGTGGTGGCATTGGACATACTGAATCTTCCTTATGAAATTTAGTTGTATCTTTTCTTTTTAAGATTTTATTTATTTATTTATTTATTTATTTTTTAACTTTTTACTCTATATTTTTTTAAAGATTTATTTATTTATTTGAAAGAGAGAGAGAATGAGATAGAGAGAGAGCACATGGGGGGGGTCAGAGGGAGAAGCAGACTCCCTGCTGAGCAGGGATCCTAATGCAGGATTCGATCCCGGGACTCCAGGATCATGACCTGAGCCGAAGGCAGTTGCTTAACCAACTGAGCCACCCAGGCGCCCCTTTTTATTTATTTATTTATTTGACAGAGAGAGAGTACAAGCAGGGGAAGCAGCGGAGGGAGAGGGAGAAGCAGGCTCCCTGCTGAGCAGGAAGCCTGATGCAGGACTCTATCCCAGGATCCTGGGATCCTGACCTGAGTCTAAGGCAGTCGACTTAACCGACTAAACCACCCAGGTGCCCCAAAATTTAGTTGTATCTTGACATTTTAATAATGTCTCCTTAATTAATTGAATGGAATTAATGGCTTCAAATAAGCCTGAGCAAATGCAGTGAAATAAATGCATCAAAATATTAAAATCTAAAATAATAAAGTAAAAATAAAATAACTTTGGAAAGTTTGTGCTTATCTTAGTGGATAGATTGTTAAAGAAATCCCAGAAATCCTAATAGAAATACAAATATGTATGTATTTTAAAAATGTTATTAAATGTCCTCTGTGCCAAGTTTTGTGTGTGTCCCTATGAATAAACTGACCTATAAAATAGACACTATTCCTATTCTTATGGAACTTATTACTTAGTGGGGACTACAGTCAACAATCAATAAATAAGCAAATATATAGTTATAAAATTATACAATGTTTATAGAATATATATGAGAGAATAGTAAGAAGTGATAGCTACTTTTACATGGAGGTGTCAGGAAAATAATATCTGAATAGTAAAATTTAAGCTGAAACTTTAGGGACAAGAAAGAACCAGTTATTAGTAGAGGTGGGGAGTAGAATCATCCAGAGGGGATACCATGTCTAACTGCTGATCAGCAGGTGAGAAAATGCTAACTTGATTCAGGAACTGAGATGAGTATGGCTGGAGTATGTGGGGGTAACAGTAACATGTAAGTATAAAATGAATGATACTTGGATTAGACTTATCTCAAAAAAAAAAAAAACACTTCTAATAGATGACCATCTGTGGACCATAAGAGTTAGGGGATAAGAGTGGAAATAGGCTATGTCCTTGACTATTCAAAGTATGGTACATGAACCAGCAGGGTCAACATTACCTGGGAACTGGTTAAAAATGTAGAATCCCAGGACCCACTCCAGGCTTAGGGAAAAAGAATCTGCATTTTCACAAGATCTCAAAGTGATTCATATGCCTATTATTACATTTGGAGAATCCCTGGTGTAGGTGATTATGAAGGTGACTTGAATTTGTTGGAGAGATGGTCTGGATAGAAAGAAATGGATTGATTCAAGATATATTTATAGAATTATTTAATGAGGTAATTTAATAAGGTAAGTATTTTTTTGAACTCTTCTATCAACACACTCCTGAATGACTGGGAGAACTAAACATGTCCTGTGTTGCCAGGCTTGTTTGATTTTTTTCCATCCAAACTGTAAAATATATTTAGTTTCCTGGTTTATTTAAACAAACAAAAAACAAAAACCCATGAAAAACTGAATACCCTATATAACACTTCAATTTTACTGCATAGCAGATTTTATCTCATTATAAAATTAGACTATTAATTAAAAATATGTTTAAATATTTGATATATTTACTATTTTACTTTATGTAACCTTATACACCTTGAACAAACCAAGCACACAGATCTAACAGATTACAAAAGCACAGAATGTATTTAATATAATGACAAACATTAAAACTTTGAAGGCATAGGGATTTGGACATGTATTAAAAATAAATATGCCAATATCCCTTCAGTCAACATGAGACAAACATTACTCTGTGCTGATTATATGCCATGCTATGCCCCATGTACTAAGATAATGTGAATAAGAGAGACTGACATCTGAATAAAAAACAACTTGCACAGTAACTGAGTAATGGGAGAAAAATAGGGTAAAGACTCTCATGTTTTCCTAATTTGAATTGTCCACCTTTTAGGTAAATGTGCATTTGTTAAATATATTCACACAGCTCAGTAATTCAGAATGTGATTAACTCAAATGCAACACTAATCTACTTGCAAATCCAGTTCTCTGGGAAATGAGGAAAGATGGAAAGGCTGTTTGAAAATTGTAACATCTGACCTATTACAAGCCTGGGTGAAAAAAAAAAAAAGAAATAGTAAGACTGCTGCAACAAAACAAACCCATAAAAGCACAAAATGGGAGTGCAAGCCATTTACCTTTACAACAGCTGCACGGTGCAGATGAATCAAAGCATTGCCAGCAATAAACGGATCTGGTCAATGTCAATTTTCCCCAGGCATCTGGTATTGTCACTAGTGATTTTACTGAAGATTACCCATCAGTTAGTGCAGATTTGTTTTTTAATTGGCCCTCACTGCACCTGCCACATTTTTCTTGCTCATGGTCCCAGAAGGTTGTGTAGAGAAGAGGAAGGTGGCTATCTGGAGAATATATTCTTAAAGCACACCATGAAGGACATTCACGAGAACAATTAAGTTTTTAATACTAGAGAAAAAAAGCACCCTTGCTTAATAAAAGGAAAAGGAAAAAGCAATCATTAGTGAATTAGGAAGAAGTAGCAAAAGCATCTGCATTATTATAATCTTAGTCTTGGAAGGTGATCATTTTCACAGTATTTTTTTTTATTTCATTTAATAGTCAAGTATGACATGCTGGAAGTAAATTATGAACAGGTGGGCAGGGTGTCTAGAGGGCAACACCACTCATCAGGTTGACAAAGCAGCAAGACAGATCACAGGATAATCAGCAGGTGGGTAGGGAAGCAGCAAGCAGAATGATTTGCTACATAATATTTGGCATTAATTACAACTGTTGAAATGTTGGGGGTGATTTTATTTTAAGGTGAAGAAAACAAAAATATGGCTTGGAATTTCATGTTACCTTAGTGATCTATGTGTTTTGGAATAATTTCATATTACGATTCTATTATACTATGATATACAAATATTACACATTGGTATAATATAATAAACAAATCTGGTCAATGTCTATTTTTCCTAATTTGAATTGTCACTTACAAATCACTTACAAGCACTTTGTTTGACTTTCTCATAACCATCCACTATATGTTCCAGAAATGAACATAGAATTACAGAAATGAACATGTGAAAAATATCAGAATTGTTTTTACCTTATTAGTTTATGTAAGTCAGTAAAAATATTTCACTAAAATGGAAATATTGTATAAATGACATTGGAAGTTCAAACTTTGGACCAATATATAATACTAAATTAAAAGGAAAATGGCAACAGTTTCAAAGGCCAGTTTTCTGGAGAATCCATATATTCCTAAAAGGAAGAAATATCTATTACTAGTGAGATTAACTTACTTTAGGGCCTAAACCCTTTTGGGGGCCTATTAAACAGGAAAAAAAAGAAAAAGAAAAAAAAGCCTTGCTGGAAGAATTTGAGTTGTTTTTTTAGGGGTAAATGTCAGTAAGAAAATGATTAAAAAAAAACATTTGCCTAAGAAAAGATTGTAAACTCAGAGAAGAGTTATGGAAATAAACATCAGAGCACTAGATTCTAAATGAAAGGAACAGGAATAGGCTGAGAGACAATGCTAGAAATCTCCACATTTTACCACAAAGGAGTGTTGGCTTTGGTTTTTGACTTGATAATATTAGGGAATGCGTTTCTGCATGGATACTAACTGCTATGGACTGGATGTATCCCCCCAAAGTTCATATTTTGAAATCCTAACCCCCAGTGTGATGGTATTAGGAGGTAGAGGCCTATGGGAATTACATAGGGCACGAGGGCAGAGCCCTCACAATGGGATTAGTACCCCTGCAAGAGGAGACACAGACCAGATCTTTCTGTCTCTCCACTCTGGGCCATGTGAGGATGCAAGAAGATGGCCATCTGCAAACCCGGAAGTGGGCTCTCACCAGACACTGGATCCTCCAACACCTTGATCCTGGACTTCCTAGTTTCCAGAACTGTCAGAAATAAACATCATTTAAGCCACCTACTCTAAGATAATTTGTTATAGGAACCTGAACTTAGACACTAACTATTTAAATGTTGAGAAAGGAGAGAGAGAAAGAGAAAGGAAACATACCAATAATTGGTTGCAAAATTTTACTATATTTTCTAACAAATCATTGACTTAGCTAAGAAGCTTTTCATGTTCTTCAAATGTTATTTAAGTCTCAATATATTCAATCATTTCCCATTAAGCTAGAAGTTTAGCACACTTACTTGAAAGAAGGAAACTTGCTGGTTTTACAGGTATTAAAATGTAAACAATTAGTAATCTCATTAACTGATCTGCAAAATTATTTTTTCTGTATTTAAGAATTGCATTTTTTGTGCTTTATATATTATTTAAATTAGGAGAATTGTATTTATACATTACACTCTTGAAAATGATTTCACTCTCTATATCCTAGGCTGCAGGTGCCTAACGGAAGTGATATTGTTGATGAATAAATGAAAATAACAATAATTCCACAGGGCAATGGCTACTTTTCAGTCCCCCAAAAGGAGCTTTATCGATTGTGCTTGAGAAGTAGATGGAAAATATCCAGGACTGAAAGTGAATTTTTATATCTCCTATATCTGGGGGGCAATGGTTTTTTTTTTTCTTTGAAATTTTTATTGTTATGTTAATCACCATACATTACATCATTAGTTTTTGATGGAGTGTTCCATGATTCATTGTTTGTGCATAACACCCAGTGCTCCACACAGAATGTGCCCTCCTTAATACCCATCACCAGGCGAACCCATCCCCCCACACCCCTCAGTTTCTTTTCAGAGTCCATCGTCTCTCATGGTTCGTCTCCCCCTCTGATTTACTCCCCTTCATTCTTCCCCTCCTGCTATCTTCTTCTTTTTTTTTCTTAACATATATTGCATTATTTGTTTCAGAGGTACAGATCTGTGATTCAACAGTCTTGCACAATTCACAGCGCTCACCGTGGCACATACCCTCCCCAATGTCTATCACCCAGCCACCCCATCTCTCCCACCCCCACCACTCCAGCAACCCTCAGTTTGTTTCCAGAGATTAAGAATTCCTCATATCAGTGAAGTCATATGATACATGTCTTTCTCTGATTGACTTATTTCACTCAGCATAACACCCTCCACTTCCATCCACGTCGTTGCAAATGGCAAGATCTCATTCCTTTTGATGGCTGCATAATATTCCATTGTGTATATATACCACCTCTTCTTTATCCATTCATCTGTCGATGGACATCTTGGCTCTTCCACAGTTTGGCTATTGTGGACATTGCTGCTATAAACATTGGGGTGCACGTACCCCTTCGGATCCCTACATTTGTATCTTTGGGGTAAATACCCAGTAGTGCAATTGCTGGTTCGTATGGTAGCTCTATTTTCAACTTTTTGAAGAACCTCCATACTGTTTTGCAGAGTGGGCTGCACCAGCTTGCATTCCCACCAACAGTGTAGGAGGGTTCCCCTTTCTCCACATCCCCGCCAACATCTGTCGTTTCCTGACTTGTTAATTTTAGCCATTCTGACTGGTGTGAGGTGGTATCTCAGTGAGGTTTTGATTTGGATTTCCCTGATGCCGAGCGATGTTGAGCACTTTTTCATGTGTCTGTTGGCCACTTGGATGTCTTCTTTGGAAAAATGTCTCTTCATGTCTGCTGCCCATTTCTTGATTACATTATTTGTTCTTTGGGTGTTGAGTTTGATAAGTTCTTTATAGATTTTGGATACTAGCCCTTTATCTGATATGTCATTTGCAAATATCTTCTCCCATTCTGTCAGTTGTCTTTTGGTGTTGTTGCCTGTTTCTTTTGCTGTGCAAAAGCTTTTTATCTTGATGAAATCCCAATAGTTCATTTTTGCCCTTGCTTTCCTTGCCTTTGGCGATGTTTCTAGGAAGAAGTTGCTGCGCCTGAGATCGAAGAGATTGCTGCCTGTGTTCTCCTTTAGGATTTTGATGGACTCCTGTCTCACGTTTAGGTCTTTCAACCATTTGGAGTCTATTTTTGTGTGTGGTGTAAGGAAATGGTCCAGTTTCATTCTTCTGCATGTGGCTGTCCAATTTGCCCAACACCATTTGTCTTTTTCCCATTGGACATTCTTTCCTGCTTTGTCAAGGATGAGTTGACCATAGAGTTGAGGGTCCATTTCTGGGCTCTCTATTCTGTTCCATTGATCGATGTGTCTGTTTTTGTGCCAGTACCATACTGTCTTGATGATGACAGCTTTGTAATAGAGCTGGAAGTCTGGAATTGTGATGCCGCCAGCTTTGCTTTTCTTTTTCAACATTCCTCTGGCTACTCTGGGTCTCTTCTGGTTCCATACAAGTTTTAGGATTATTTGTTTCATTTCTTTGAAAAAAGTGGTTGGTATTTTAATGGGGATTGCATTGAATGTGTAGATTGCTCTCGGTAGCATTGACATCTTCACAATGTTTGTTCTTCCAATCCATGAGCATGGAACATTTTTCCATTTCTTTGTGTCTTCCTCAATTTCTTTCATGAGTTTTTTATAGATTTCTGAGTATGAATCCTTTGCCTCTTTGGTTAGATTTATTCCTAGGTATCTTACGGTTTTAGGTGCAACTGTAAATGGGATCGACTCCTTGATTTGTCTCTCTTCTGTCTTGTTGTTGGTGTATAGGAAAGCCACTGATTTCTGTGTATTGATTTTATATCCTGCTACTTTACTGAATTCCTGTATGAGCTGTAGCAGTTTTGGGGTGAAGTCTTTTGGGTTTTCCACATACAGTATCGTATCATCTGCCAAGAGTGAGAGTTTGACTTCCTCTTTGCCGATTTGGATGCCTTTGATTTCTTTTTGTTGTCTGATTGCTGTGGCTAGGACTTCTAATACTATGTTGAATAGCAGAGGTGATAGGGAACATCCCTGCCGCATTCCTGACCTTAGGGGGAAAGCTCTCAGCTTTTTCCCATTGAGAATGATATTCATTGTGGGTTTTCCATGGATGTCTTTTATGATATTGAAGTATGTACCCTGTATCCCTATACTGTGAAGAGTTTTGATCAAGAAAGGATGCTGTACTTTGTCAAATGCTTTTTCTGCATCTATTGAGAGGATCATATGATTCTTGTTCTTTCTTTTGTTAATGTATTGTATCACGTTGATTGATTTGCAGATGTTGAACCAGCCTTGCAGCCCAGGGATAAATCCCACTTAGTCGTGGTGAATATTCCTTTTAAGGTACTGTTGGATCCTACTGGCTAGTATTTTGGTGAGAATTTTTGCATCCATGTTCATCAAGGATATTGGTCTAATATTCTCCTTTTTGATGGGGTCTTTTCTGATTTGGGGAGCAGGGTAATGGTGGCCTCATAAAACGAGTTTGGAAGTTTTCCCTCCATTTCTATTTTTTGGAACAGTTTCAGGAGAATAGGTATTAATTCTTCTTTAAATGTTTGGTAGAATTCCCCTGGGAAGCCATCTGGCCCTGGGCTTTTGTTTGTTGGGAGACTTTTGATGACTGCTTCAATTTCCTTAGTGGTAATAGGTCTGTTCAGGTTTTCTATTTCTTCCGGATTCAATTTTGGTAGTTGATACATCTCTAGGAATGCATCCATTTCTTCAAGATTATCTAATTTGCTGGCATAGAGTTGCTCATAATATGTTCCTATAATTGTTTTTATTTCTTTGGTGTTGGTTGTGATCTCTTCTCTTTCATTCACGATTTTGTTGATTTGGGTCATTTCTCTTTTCTTTTTGATAAGTCTGGCCAGTGGTTTATCAATCTTGTTAATTCTTTCAAAGAACCAGCTCCTAGTTTCGTTGATCTGTTCTACTGTTCTTTTGGTTTCTATTTCATTGATTTCTGCTCTGATATTTATTATTTCTCTTCTCCTGCTGGGTTTAGGCTTTATTTGCTGTTTTTTCTCTAGCTCCTTTAGGTGTAGGGTTAGGTTGTGTATTTGAGACCTTTCTTGTTTCAGGAGAAAGGCTTGTATTGCTATATAATTTCCTCTTAGGACGGCCTTTGCTGAATCCCAAAGATTTTGAACAGTTGTGTTTTCATTTTCATTAGTTTCCATGAATTTTTTAAATTCTTCTTTAATTTCCTGGTTGACCCATTTATTCTTTAGTAGGGTGCTCTTTAGCCTCCATGTATCTGAGTTCTCTCCGACTTTCCTCTTGTGATTGAGTTCTAGTTTCAAAGCATTGTGGTCTGAAAATAGGCAGGGAATAATCCCAATCTTTTGGTACCGGTTGAGACCTCATTTGTGACCTAGGATGTGATCTATTCTGGAGAATGTTGCATGGGCACTAGAGAAGAATGTGTATCCTGTTGTTTTGGGATGGAATGTTCTGAATATGTCTGTGAAGTCCATTTGGTCCAATGTGTCATTTAAAGTCTTTATTTCCTCGTTGATCTTTTGCTTAGATGATCTGTTCATTTCAGTCAGGGGGGTGTTAAAGTCCCCCACAATTATTGTATTGTTGTCAATGTGTTTTTTCTCTTTTGTTATTAATTGCCTTATATAATTGGCTGCTCCCATGTTAGTGGCATAGATATTTACAACTGTTAGATCTTCTTGTTGGATAGACCCTTTAAGTAGGATAGAGTGTCCTTCTTCATCTCTTATTACAGTCTTTGTTTTAAAATCTAATCTGTCTGATATAAGGATTGCCACCCCAGCTTTCTTTTGGTGTCCATTAGCATGGTAAATGGTTTTCCACCCCCTCACTTTCAATCTGGGGGTGTCTTTGGGTCTAAAATGAGTCTCTTGCAGACAGCATATCGATGGGTCTTGTTTTTTAATCCAATCTGATAGCCTGTGTCTTTTGATTGGGGCATTTAGCCCATTTACATTCAGGGTAACTATTGAACTATATGAATTTAGTGCCGTTGTATTGCCAGTAAGGTGACTGTAACTGTATATTGTCTGTGTTCCTTTCTCGTATATGCTGCTTTTAGGCTCTCTCTTTGCTTAGAGGACCCCTTTCAATATTTCTTGGAGGGCTGGTTTTGTGTTTGCTAATTCCTTTAGTTTTTGTTTTTCCTGGAAGTTTTTTTTCTCTCCTTCTATTTTCAATGACAGCCTAGCTGGATATAGTATTCTTGGTTGCATATTTTTCTCGTTTATTGCTCTGAAGATATCATGCCAGTCCTTTCTGGGCTGCCAGGTCTCTGTGGATAGGTCTGTTGCCAATCTAATGTTTCTACCATTATAGGTTACATATCTCTTCTCCTGAGCTGCTTTCAAGATTTTCTCTTTGTCTCTGAGACTCGTAATTTTACTATTAGATGTTGGGGTGTTGACCTATTTTTATTGATTTTGAGAGGGGTTCTCTGTGCCTCCCGGATTTTGATGCCTGTTTCCTTCCCCACATTAGGGAAGTTCTCTGGTATAATTTGCTCCAATATACCCTCTCCCTGGGGGCAATGGGTTTAATTAAAATCTGAACAACCCTGTACTGATAGAGGGAAATTGACATTATTCTCACATTCAAAGATAATTTGGGAAGTATATTTCCTATGCAGTGAGTTAGTAAATGGTAAACAGGTAGAACAGAGCCTGGCTCTTATGCCCTATATATGTGCTAATTGCATTTGTTGTTATTATTGATTTAATGATTGGAGTAGTAATTGTACCTTAATGAACATCTTAAAGGTGGCTAGAAAGTCAATAGGACTTTTATTTTGGTAGTATGAAACTCTTTTTTAGTACAAACTTGGATACTTGTTAAATGCCTACTGTGGTCAATTGGAAAAATTACCTCCTAAAATAGACACATGTCCTAATCCCTAGAACCTGTGAGCCTTCCCTTATTCGGCCAAAGACACAAAACAAAATGAAGAAAAAAAAATCTAGGCTTTTTGCAGTTTTAATTGCATGAATGATCTTGACATGGGACGATTATCTCAGAATAGGTGGGTGAGTCTTAAATGCAATACATGTGTACTTATAAGAATGAGATTTTATTCAAAGAGGACATAATATGAAGACCAAGCAGAGATCTTTGAAGAGGCTTGTCTTGGTGATTGGAGTGATGCAGCCACAAGTCAAGGGAGGTTGGCAGCCACCAAAATCTGGAAGAGTAAAGGAATGGGTTCCCCCTAAAGACTCCAAAAGGAACACGGGCCTGCTGACACCTTGTTTATGGTCCAGTGATACTGATTTTAAGTTTCGAGCCTCAAGAGCTGTGAGAGAGCATATTTCTGTTCTTTTTGGACACCAGGTCTGTGATGATTTGTTACAGCAGTGTTGGAGGAGGTTATTAAGAAGTTGTGACTTCAGGTGGACCCTCAAGCTGGACCTTGAGCTGAGTCCTCTCCCCTGTCTTTGGAACAGTTCCATCCACTGTTCTCACGCTTTGAGACACTTCAAGAACACAGCCTTGAAAGAGTAAGATGTTACTGAGACCACCTAGAGTATACTTGACTGAACACTGTTAAGGTTTCTATATAAACTCTCAAGATTCTGGTGGGTAGGTGTGGAGAGTTACTTGTTTTGTAACCCCCCCAAGACAAGCCTGTTATGTAAGTTCCCTTGCTTATTAAAACCAACCTACTGATCAGGAGTGGTCTACCTCTTTCTTCAGTCTCTCCTTATCTTCCATATCTTCCACTGGGGCCAGTTTTGAATTTCACCCAGGGAACTCCCAAGGTTGTGAACCAATAAGCAGCCAAAGAAAACTAATATGGACAAAGATAATAAAGCGCAGTCCATCCACCTATAAGCATAGCTTAAACTGACCACAATCTGTCTTCCCATCAGGTTCCTGTTCTAGGTCACGAGATACAACTGTCATCAGGAAAACTCAGGTCCTTTGACACCTGTTGAATTAATTTACATTAGAGTGCTCTTACAACGTTTAGAAATCAACGTTTAGAAATTTAGATATATCTAAACACAGATTCTGCTTCTTATAGGCACTGTTACTTACTGGTTTCTCCAAAGCTGCAGCTGCTTTTCCCTCTTGAGTGAGAGAAGAAAACTGTTGCCACATTCCTACCATATCCTAGGCCAGAGGAACAGAAAAATGTCAGAAAGAGGGGCACCTGGGTGGTGCAGTCGGTTAAGTGTCCAACTCTTGGTTCAGGTTGAGATCTCAGGATTGTGACATGGAGCCCCGCATCGGCTCCACACTCAGCATGGATCTGCTTGGGATTTTCTCTCCCTCTCCCTCTGCCCCTCCTGCTTGTGCATTTTCTCTCTCAAATAAATAAATAAATAAATAAATCTTTAAAAAAAAAGAAAGAAAGAAAAAATATCAGGCAGAGTCCTTGACCTCCAAAGCAACTTTGCTTAATTTCCAGGTGACTAAATTAAACAAACTGCTAATTAGTATCACAAAAGTGTGGTACCTAAGGTCAAACACTTGTTAAGAGATTATTGATAACTCTCTCCATCCAAACTCCTGGATGATGGTATGAGAGATGTTTGCTACCTTAATCAAAATAATTCTTTTTAGGAATCAAAAGGAATTAATAGATTTTTCTCACAGAATAATTCTCCAGTATATTGATGAATACTGAAGTGCAACCTGAATTGTAATTGAGATGAGAATTCTAGGCTCCATATTCAAGTAGCTGGTGATATGAGTTAAAACTCTTGTATTAAACAATGTTAAACTCCCCAAGTGGGTTTGTTTGTTTTAAAAAGTTTAATTATTTACCTAACCTATATATAGAATATACATTTTCCAATTATTTGTATATGATCTATGCATTTTCAAAGTTCACAAAGAAGATAAAAGGTCAAAGGGAAATATTACATGGTCATAAGAGAATGACCTGAAAAGATGTGAAGGAGCATTCCATAAATATGTCTTAATGTTGATCAAAGGCAACAATGAAATTCTCATCTCCTTGAACAGAAGTTAATTTGTTGTTAGGAAAGTACTAAGGCCATTAAAAAATTAGGAATAGAGAAAATTTATTTTGTTATTGCTTGTTTTTCTAATTGCATAGAATCCATTTCAAATGGAAATAGAATGTCCTTTTCGAAGTAGGGTGGAACACATTTACTTACTTTCTACGTCCAATCAGACAGCATACTGAAAACTCTTTGAGCCAAATTTTGACTCTTTTCTGTTTTTCTTTTTGTTACCCTAAGACACACTATGAAACACTTCAAGCTGCTGACACCCTGTCTTTCTATAATTTTTTTAATTTCTATAATTTTTTAAAGATTGTATTTATTTATTTGAGGGAGAGAAAATGGGTGAGAGAGAGCATGACTGTGGGGGAGGAGCAGAGGGAGAAGCAGACTCCCCGTTGAGCAGGGAGCCTGATGTGGGGCTCCATCCTAGGACCCTGGGATCATGACCTGAGCCGAAGCCAGAGCTTAACTGACTGAGCCACCCAGGCGCACCCCCCCCCCCCAGGTTCATATTTGTAATCCCCATTTTCTGGATCAGGAACCTGTTAATAAATGTTTTCATACATTTACCAGATTTACATAACTAGGATATGGAGACATTGAATTGTGAGCCCAGATTTCTCTCTCTCTCCCTCCAGCTTAATACACAATTACATTTCCTCACTGTTAGTACAACTAATACTACTTATCTGGTGTTACCTATCCCTTCTTTATTTTTCTTATTTGGGAAAAATAAGGAAAATTATAGCACCTGACAAATGATAAGTGCTCATTAAATGTTAGCTTTTATTACTGTTTTCATGGTTGTTTAATTGATTTGCCCTTCATTATTAAAGTCTTTATCTTCTTATTCACTTTTTCACAGTATTTATGATCATGGTTAAAGCACAAAGAATTTATATATAACAGTCTTGTAACAGAGAAATATATGTATGTATGTACATATGAATATAGCTTATGGGGAAAATATGTTCAGTTATTAAATGGATTTAATGAACTTTTGGAGCACAGTCTGTTTATGACTTGGAAATGTAAACATCATTGTATGCACCTTTCCTAATTGTAATAATTATCAATCCTTTTTTTTTGTTTTTGAACCTTGGCTTTCATCCCAGACTCTAGTTATTATTCTTTTTCAGCCCACTCTGAATTTCACCTTAGCGACAGATCTCTGCCAGGGTCTTCCTGCATCTGTGCATCTCAGACAACGTGATGTAAGAAGTGTGTCTGTATGTCCATGTTGTCCCAAGAACGTCTCCTTGTCTCATCTCCTTGTCTGTCAGCAGAACAGGATTTAAAAATGTTTCTCTCCTAACTTTCCTCCTTTTTCTTGATTTCAGGTTACCTAATATTTCTACCCCACTGAATTAACTTTTAAATTCCTCTCAATCATGAAGAATCGACTTTTCTACACATTTCTATTGTAGCCGATGCTACCTAAAATAACTTCTAGTACATCATAAATTGCTTAAGCAATGCAAGGATATAGTAGGTTACTTAAAAAAACTGCTCTAGAACAAGTCTATTAAAAGTAAAAAGGATATATTTGACAAAATATGATATACTTCTTAACAAAAATTCTGTGTTTTCGAATCTTAGCGATCATGAATTTGCTTAGCTAAAGATCAGGAACTTGTACATTTGTAGTTATAGATACAAAATAAGTATTCTATGAAGCCTGGAAATCTTATTTTTTGATTAACCAATAAAATTCATCAAAGTGTGGATGTCAATCATTTCAAGATTCATGTCAAACCTAGAAAAAATTAATTACATTATTTGAAAGTAGAAGAACTCTAACAGTTGATACAAACTATTGGAGGGGCACCTGGGTGGCTCAGTTGGCTGGGTGTCTGTCTCTTGATTTTGGCTCAGATTGTGATCTCAGGTTCATGGGCTCGAACCCCGCCTCTGGCTCTGCGGTTGGCATGGAGTCTCCTTGAGATTCTCTCTCTCCCTCTGCTCCTTCTCCCACTCACTTACACCCACTCTTTGTCTCTAATAAATTTTTAAAAAAGAATTCAATTAGTATTCATGGCAGTTAAAAATTTTAAGTACATGTTACTCCATATTTTTCTCCATATTTTATGTACAATAATTTACCTATATAAAAAATATAATCTGCCTCTGAAATAAGTATTAATATGCCCCATTTTGATATATAACCTCATGTGTACAGAAGTAAAATGATTTGCTGAGTTTATACAAGTTGTATGCAGCAGAGCTGAGGTTTAAACCCGGATTGCTGCATTCCAAGATCTGTGCTTGTGACATTTATCTAGATCCTGTGTCTCCTTGAACTAGAAGCTCTCTAGTAGCTCCCTTCATGAGCAGTGAGTTTTTAAGAATATATATTGGTGTCTCTACTTCATCACTTGACAATCATTTAAAGAATTGACCCAAATGCAGTCACAACTCTCATGGATATGTAAAACCTGTTTAGGATAGGACTCTTTGTCACTTGGAAGCATTTATATAAAGAGAATATCCTATAAATTCTTGTCCTTCACACCCTCAGTCCTTCTCCACACCCACACATTTTTTTTTTAATTTTAAAGATCTATTTATTTTAGAGAGAGTGTGAGCAGGGGAAGGACAAAGGGAGAAGAAGGGAGAGAGAGAAGCAGACTCCCCACTGAGTGCAGAGCCCAAGGCAGGCCGCAAGACCCTGAGATCATGTGACCTGAGCCAAAGTAAAATTCGATACTTAATGGACTGAGCCACCCAGGTGCCCCTACACATCTGCACACTTAATCTAATCAATGTCCATGGCCTTATTTCTACTAAAGAAACTTTCTGGGGCTTTCAGTAAATGGCTGAATGAGGTTATTTGGTCTGGGTCTTTAGAAATATAAGGGCATGTGAATCTGAAATCCATAAACTTAGCCTCATTTTGTGTCATCTATTACCCAAAAGTGTTTCTAGAAGAAATCTGATTCTAAGTATTTCATGCTGTAAATAATGAAAAAAATGTCTAGTTCAAAAGTTCTTCTGGAAGGGTAATGGCTTGGCAATCTCTTCTCAGATATTTAAAAGTCTGCACGTTCATATTCTGAGCAGAATACTAAATAAATCTGCAAAGCCCTTTTAATAATTTCTCCCTGCAGATTGCACACAGTGTTTGAATCAGGAGGTTTTGATTACACGAAGCCACTGAGAATAGGATTGTTAATTCCTCAGACACATGAACAGAATGAAAGGGAAAATCTTCACTGAAAAGATGATTAAAGACTTAAAGGGAAATGGATTAAAAAGTGAAAATTAAAGGAAGTAAAATGTCAAGGACTATGTGTATTTGGATATGTTTTTATTTCCCCAAGTACACAAGTAAAATTAATATTGACTCAATCACGCAGTGACTCAGTGACCCTGTCCAGCCAAAGAATGCGATCGTCTTGACAAACAAGGTCTCTGATTAATTGATTAAGATTTTATCTACTCATACTTTTAAAAAACCTTCCAAAATGACTCGGATGTTTTATTCCATTAACACAGAGTACTAATGTAAAACAAATATTTGTATAAGATTCAAAGTTAGTGTTTAAAAAGTGAGTAACAAGCATTCATTATCCCTACGTTTAAATTTTATCCAGATGTTTACTTGTAAGCATTATATATTAACACTCCTAACACTTGTCTTTTTTATGACTAAATGGGACTTGGAATATCAGCTTCCAAACAAACAGGTTGTCCCAAAGAATCCTTTTGATGCTCCCCAGACAGCATTTCAGCAGTTCCTCCTCATCTCGCTCTCTCCAGTCCCTGGCAACCATAATCTGTGCTTTGTCCCTGTGGATTCACCTATTCTGAATGTTTCATATAAATGGAATCATATAAGTGACTTTTCATGGCTGGCTTCTTTCACTTATGTTGTTGAGATTCATCCACGTGGTAGTATGTGTCAGTTTCTCATTCTTCTTTATAGCTAAATAATATTCCATTGCTTATATATACCACAGTCTATTTTTCCATTCATTTATTGATGGACATTTGGGATGTTTCCACCATTTGGCTATTGTGAATGGTGCTGCTATGCATATGAGCGTACAAAGTATTTGTTTTGGTAGCTGTTTTCACTTCTTTTGGGTATATATCTAGGAGTAGATTTGCAGGGTCATTTAGTAATTCTGTATTTAGCTTTCTGAAGGACCACTAAATTGTTTTCCACAGCAGCTGAAACATTTTCTATTTCTACTAGCAATGTACCAGGGTTCCAATTTCTCCATATTATTGACATTTATTTCTTTTTAATTATAGACATCTCAGTGGGTGTGACTTGATACTCATTGTGGTTTTGTTTTGCATTTCCTTAATGACTAGTAATGTTGAAAATCTTTTTATACGCTTATTGGATATTTGTATATATTATTTGGAGAAATGTCTATTTAAGTCCTTTGGGTGTATTTTAATTATGTAGTTTGTCATTTTGTGATTGAATTGTAAAAGGTCTTTACCAATGCCTGATAAATATCACCTGTATAATAAATGTATTGATTCTGAATCTGAAACTGTTCTAGATTCCCCTTCACCTATATTTTCCTTTAAATAACAGGTAATTCCAGAATTTTGCTAATCCTTAGACCCACCTCAAATACTTTGGGTGTATGCTTTTGATTTATACATTCAGGTATTGTAATATCATGATTTTTTTCCCCAGGACTGTGAACTTCCCCTCTGTAGCCTCTCTGCTCACCATGGGCTCATACTTAGGGAAAGAAGATGTGTAACATTCTTAGGGAGTAAGACAGATACTTCTCCCAATGTAACTTTGAAGAAGCTATTCCTTAATCATAAGAATCATTTTTATTATCATTCCCAAAATCATAAGAGGTGTTGTTTCATGTTTGTGTAATGTAAGTCAAATTTATTATCTCCTATCTGCAAGTTACTTTCAGAAACAAATAAAATGACTTCAAATTTTTATTATTGAAAAAAATGCATATTCTTTAGTAAAGACAATAAACGTAGTCTTAAAAAAGAGTTTTTCAGTGTCTGCTTTTCTTTTTCCTCTATGCTAATTCATCATATATAACTGTAAATGTTTCCTTATTAGAACTTTTCCTTAGCTATATTCTCTCTGTTCCAAAGCTTCCTATTTTGGAACATAATTATTCCACTGACTAAGCAATGTGGGATTTTGGTTTTATTAAAAGGGATCTAACTACTTATTTTATATGTCAACAAAATCATTTCTGCATGCAAAGAGGAGTTCAATAAAAGGCAAAAGCCACTTTCAAACATCTCTCCCTTGAGAATATGAGTGAATATTCTGATATTGGTTAATTAAATGGGGAGTACTCATTTTATGAAGATGATTATTCCTCATTACTTTATCACAATGAAAGCATGTATGATGACCACATACAATTTAATATACTTGGCTCCTGTGGATGCTTCTACATTGTTTTTGTCTCCTTGATGAATTACTTAACTTGAGAAACTGCTAGTATTTTTTCCTGTGGAAGCCAAGCCTATTACCCATGCCCATATGTCTGTAGTAAGAGCAATTGGGAATACAGAAACCTTGCATCTGGACAGAGTTAGCTTTGCTTCCTCTGTAATGGCTTCCAATCATTCTTTCTAAAAAACCCAGTCTTACAGAAAAAGACTAGACTTTCATGCAAAACTCTGTTAAATTAACAGTTCATCATTTTATAGTACACTATAATAGAACTCTCTGTTCAGTCATGTGCTCTTGTTCACATTCCTGAAATCTCATTACCCAGTCAGTCTTAGACATATGGCTGAGTCTATAGCTACTTACTTCTTAAAAGAGGACTGAAGTTAGTCTCTCCTTACCTCATTTATCAAATATGCATGCAAAATGATCTTATATGACATTTTCATTTCGTTTGCTTTTCCTTTCCTTTTTCTTTATTTCCTTCCTTCTTCTTCTTCTTTTTTTTTTAAAAATTAGATTCAGTTTATTTCAAACACGCCCAACTTCTTTCTTAGACATAACTTCTCATACTCAAGAGCTATAAAAATATGATGCCAGGTGAGAAGTATTATGCTGTATGTACTGAAATTAGATTGTTAGTAACATGCCCAACATGCAGGCTTTTGTTGAATTGTTAAATTTGCCATTTATGAATTGCCATGGTGTACTAAGATGGGCAGAGGGGGAGCCAATGTGGCAATTTTCACCCCATCTCTTTATCCCAAGTGTCTCTGCTTGGCCTTGTGTTTTCCAGCCCAGATTTTCCAAAGTCCTAAATAGTTAACTCATTAGCCCCTAGTCAAGAGTTAGGAATAATATGAACCTCAGGAAAATGGTTGTCAAGGGCAACCTCTATTGCTATGAATACTGCATGCATATCAATTCATTTGACACTTGGGTCTATTCCTCATATGGAAATTGGAGTGTTTAAATAGAGGTGACAGGTTTCAGCTGTGCATTGCCTGGCTCCCTTACACTCCTTGTTCACTGCATCAGTAAGGAAAAACCATTGCTTGTCTTCGTTTGAGAATGCTGACTGTCCTCCTTGTAATTCCTACTGAGCAAGAGGTGGGGACATTTCTGAAGGTTTTGGCAAGTGAGCCTCAATGGCAGAGTATGGTTATTTCCTCATTTCTTCCAGTAGAGACAGAATTAGTTCAATCATGTAGGTATAATTCCATTTTAATAAAAAGGCTTCTGTTGATGATCTAATTTTACATGGAGATATTTCCATTACTCACGGCATAATAAGAATCTCAGTCCAGAAAGTAATTGACTCTGTCCCTATAAAGGCTCCAGTTAAGATAAATGTCCAGTATGCCACCAGGAATTTGCCTCTTTAGTAGTTAAAATCTTTGGTCTGAGTCTGGGAACCACTTATACCAAAAGCCGTAGGCATGTACCTGTCCATTTGGGCCAGAGGTTCCTGGAAAAAAAGTTAGGGGTAGCTCAAACTTACAGTTCTAAGTCTTGTTTTCAAGGCTCCCGTGGGAAAGCTAAATTGATAGCCTCTTTCAGTTTACCTAATGACTGTCATTGCTTAGGTCCCAGTGAAAAGTAGAGGAAAGGAGGTGACTCAATAAAGAAGGCCAACAAATATTGGAGGTGAGGAATGTGTTAGTACCGGGATCTAAACATTTCTAGTAAGTATCGGATCCTCTTTACCAATGTAGGAGATTGGAGCACTAGGAATTTATCTTTTAAGCTACAAGTTGGGAACAGTAGCTCTTCTAAGTTCCAGATGTAGCTCCTAGTTTAAGATACTGAGAAGTCCCTCATACCTTACATGGGGCAATTGCTCATACCCTCTCAGTGAGGTGTTTACTCACATTTATGATGACTTGTGAGATAGTGTCTTGGTCAGATCCTGTGAGGAGGATGTCATTTATATATATGCCAAAGCTGAGTTTCCGGTGGGAGTGAGAAGCAAATATCTATGTCTATGGGCAAAGCCTGTGTGTGATCAGGAAAAGGTATACTATTGACCCTAAAAGATGAAGGTAAATTGTGGTTGACTCTCCTGTCATATATTTATTGAATAGAACATATTAGTCAAGTCTACAACAGCAACCATTTGCCCATGTCATTTTGAATGCATCCTTTAAAGTATAGATATCTGGTGGAGGTAGGTGCTTACAAAGAGACAAATTCATTTAACTTTCTCTAGTCAATAGTCTACACTTATTAGCAGTGACTTTCAGCACAGGTCATAATGAGAAACTGAAAGAAGAATGGCAGAAATCAGTATCCCTTCTTTAACTTAGTGTCTTGCCCAGCATTACCTAAGTCAGTACTTTATCATATTTATCACCCACACTGGTAAGGGAAGGTTAACTGTTTCTTTCCAAGTCATGCCCAACAATCAATAGGTCTAAAAGCCTTAGATGTGTTCTATTAGGTTACCTGCTGACTGAGGATGTCCAAATAATGGGAAAAGGGACAGACTCCTGGAAGGGGGAACGGTAACAATCAGAGAGAAGCATCTTTTAATAAAACTGGGCCAATTTTATTATTCAAATTCATTAACTTTAATTAATCTTCCTTTCAAGCCAATAATCTGGGGCTGGTGGAGGAGGGTGGAAATGCCTTCAAAGCATGAGTCCTTCCAGGGATTAGGAAGATTTGAACATCATTTTCCAACAGGGCCAACTAGACAATGTTTATCTGTTTGCTCATGCATTCATTGAGTCCAAACTACAGTAAATGTGATAAAAGAGTGACTGTCTACTGAAAGGGGCCAACTTTCAAGACATACAGATCCCTATGTGGGGGCAGGTCCCTGTCACCAACTAGGACTGGGGGCAAGTGGCGAAGGTTAGGTTGTTTCCAAAGAAGACACCTGTCACAGATTGTAATTTAATTCTAATAAGTATTGTAATTGTTCCACCAATTTACCAGATCTTTGGCCTCAGCTAATGTTTTGCCTTGATAGTTAGCCTGTCCATGTAGACCTAATGTAAGGTGTACTGCCCTCCATGCCATAGAAATCCATACCAAAGTTTATGTGGACAAGGATCCAAAGCTTCCTCTGGGGGTCATCCCCACTTTCCACACTAATTGTGGGGGTCCTTTGGTAGGGACACCATTTTCTCATCCTTATTATGGCAGCCAATTGTGTAAATTCAGACTCTGGTAGATAGAGCTCCCTCCCTGCCAGACACACCATACCTGCAGTCAGCCCCTTTCCATTTAGTTCTTGGATAGATCCGTAAAGAGAGTCTGGGCCTCAGGGTGAGAAGAAAGACATGTTATCTCCTCCAAAGGACAACCACCTTGACCCTCCCCATTTTTTTTTTCTGTCTTTATTATTTTGCTGGTGGTTACCAGCAGAACAAATCATTCTTGTCAATATCATGGTGGGTTTGTCCTACCTTACTCACTAGAAGGCACCAGTCCTCTTCCCCAGGATTCTCCCCTCTGGCCTTCCCCCAGAGTTTAAACCTCCTCTCCAGATGGCAACCTGATGAAAAGCAGCTGTAAGCATGCCCAACATGCATCTCCATGGTTTGAAGCCCCTGTTTAGTAGGATATCCACCACCTTCCAAGTCCTGAGAGGGGTAGGACTATAAACCTCCTCGCCTTTAGTCACTTTAAGTAACCAGCCCAGGGGTTGGTTTTGGATATCACTCTGGGGATGGGCTGGAATGACACCTTGCACAACAACAAATCCTAGGGTGACAGCTGCAGAGGCATGCCACCTGTTGACAAAGGTATCTCCCCCGGTTGCTCTTAGAAGGCTGGCCTTGGCCTGATATCTATGGCTTATTGGCTTTTATACCTGCCATAGAGGTCCCCAGGGAGGAGAATGTCCTCTTGCTGGAGTACCCCAAATCATCAGGTATAGGGATTTCACTCACGGGGCCCTTTTTGGGTGATGGGGAGCCCACCCTTGGTACAGTGGCCTGCTCTCCTCCCCTTTTTTATTTAGGCTCACAGGTCTTACAATGTCCAGAATCTGTCCAGTGGGGACCTAGGCATGCACACTGTCCACTTTCCTCCAGCAACTTGGCACCTCTAAGAGACAGCAAGAAATATAGAATATAATACCACACAGAGCAATGACACACCAAACTGAGTCCAGGTGTTCCAAATTTTGAGCACCAACCATTTAAGACCATCTAGGATCATTTTGCCAACTGATTGTCCTATTGACTGGGTAGATCCCATTATCTATTTCCTGATCAACTCCAAAAATCCTCACCTTTTCCTCATCAGCACTTTTAAGTGGTTTGAGGGATTTTAAGTCTCATCAAGGAAGAAGAAGATATGACCAGGATGTGGAGTTGGAAGACATCTGAAGAGGTTATAAAGCATAGATGCCAAAAACTAGAAAGACATCAAGGAGACTAACAAATGCAAGGAGTCTATCTAAGGAGGATAAACACAGACATACACCACACCTATGCACAACACAGCTAAATCCCCTGAAAACAAATGACAAAAACATTTCTAGGAGGGCCAAAGGAGGAAGGGTGACATATTATCACCCTCATGGAAGCAAAGATAAGGCCATTATTTGACTTCCTATGTTAGTTTCCTAGGACTACTACAACAAATTAGCACAAACTTGGTTGCTTAAGACAAGAGAAATTATTTTGTCTCACCGTTCAAGAGCCCAAAAGTCCAAAATCAAGGTGTCAGCAGGACCATACCCCTCCGAATGCTCTATAGGAGAAATTTCCTTACCTCTTCCAGCTCCTGGTGGCTTCTGGCATTCCCTGACTTATGTAAACATAACTCCGATGCCTGCATCTGTCTTCTCATGGCATTCTCCCTGCAACTCTGTGTCTTCAGATAACTGTCTTATAAGGACACCAGTCATACTGGTGTGGATAAGAGGCCCATATTACTTCCATGGTGACCTTGTATTAAATAATTACATCCACAACAACCTGTTTCCAAACAAAGTCATATTCTGAGGCCTTGGAGATTAGGACTTTAACATATCTTTCTTGGGGAACATAATTCAATCAATAACAACCAACGAGATATCATTTTGTACCTATTAGACTGAAAACCGGAAAATGTCAAATGTTTACATGTGCGTGGGCCTCTTAGAAACCCTCATGGCTGACTTTGTGATTGGAATTTGGTACAAATATTGTGGAGAATAAACTGCCAACATGTACAGTCTCAATTAAGTGTGCATGTGCATATGAGTATGTGTGTGTATATATATGGTCTCATCTATTCACTAAGATGTAGAAATCATCTTCCTGGGTATCTATTCAAAAGACTCAGGTCCAAAAAGAACAAATGTGAAAACTCTATATTGTTTTTAGCAGAAAGGAACCAGAGATAGTCTGAAGTTCCATCCCAAAAGCAGGTAAGCAATGTGGTATGAATGCTCAACATAGAACATTACAGATCACTTAGAAAAAAGAAAATAGATGTGCACATATTTCAAAAATAGTATTTAGGGATAAAAGTAAAATGAAGAACAAAATGATTCTTAACGCAAAGACTGTGTACATACATTAAACTTTGATAAAACATAAAACAAATTTCACCTGAGCACAGATAAACAACAGCATATGAATTAAACTAGTAATAATGTTGTGGAGGTAAAAGGGAGCAGATAACCAAAGATTAATTCAATAAAATAAGAGGAAGACATTGCATGACAGTATGTCAAACTGAATACACAGAGGCATACCGAGGAGCATGATTAACTCACAATTTGACTCCTAGGATGTGGTAGGCAGCTTTACAGGATGAACCTGAATGACCCATATACCTATACAATTTCTTCCCCTTATGTATGGGCAACATCTGTGAATATGATGAGCAATCACTCTTTTGATTACATTCTGTTATACAACAAAAGGAAGTCTACAGATGCAGTTAAGGTCCTTCCTTAATCAGTGGTCTTTGAGTTAATCAAAAGACAGATTGGATTAGCAGAACTTAATCAGACAAATCTTTCAGATCAGAGAGATCCCCATGCTATCCTTGAACAGGTAAGGTCTCAAGTGGTGAATGGCTCTAGGGAAGGTGTCACATGGCATGAGCCTGGGGTCAGCCTCTAGCTCAGTTTATAGCTCCCAGGAAAACAAGAACTTTGGTCTTAGAGCCACAAACAACTGCATTACGCCAACATCCCTGTGAGCCTGGGAGAGGACTCAGGGTTCCAGGAATGAATGGAGCCCAGCCAACAACACTGACTGGGGCCTTGTGAGACATCAGCAGACGACCCAGGGAGGCTAGGCCAGACTCCTAAACTATGTATCCCGAGATAGTAAATTTTAAGCCTCTAAGTTTGTGATAATTTGTTACATATCATGTTAGTTCATCATCTATTGGTTAGTTCATGCAGATTTGTACCAGTTGCTGCACTAGAAGTGTTGGATACCAAAAAAGACGATTTAAAAAAAAAAAACTGGAAAAAAATAAGATAGGTTATGGCCCTCCAAAAGCTTATCTTATTGTAAAACAATAAATTACAATAGATCTTTGTATGTGTGGTGTAAATGCCTAACTTCAAGCTTTTAACTGCTGAGGCATCCTTTTGAAAAAGACCCATCTTAAAGAAATGTATTGCCAGCTGTATGACACTGATACTAGCAAAACCACCAAATAAGGAACCAGGTCATCCCCACCCATGAAGTTACCTCTTTCAGAAAGTCCTGGGGAACCTGAATAACTGACCCTTGAGTGACTCTGGTTCTCTCTTCCCATTCTCTAATTCCCATTCTTATGCTTAAATTAGTCAATAAAGAGTGAACCCATGAAAGCCTCAACACCACACCCTCAACTCTAATAAAGGCAGAGCTCCAGAACCACAGTCTGTCTCTGCCTCTGTCTTGGTCTGGGTCTTTCTCCCTGCAACCTTTCTGTGTGGCCTTCAGGACTTGTGAGTCATCTTGTTACTTAAAGTTCTTTGAATGGTTTAGCTGAAGTGCTTCCTACAATTTATAATAAGACCACAAGGGCTGGTCCAGTAACAACACTGGTTCCAGTAGAGGAAATATCTGTGGAGGCGCCCTACTAGTAATATGGGTGATTGAGTGCCCCAAGCATTCCTAGCATTTCTATCAGTAGGCTGGGACAGACACAATACTATGTTCATATTAGGCAAAAGAGTAACACAAATAACATGCAATAGTGCCCTTTGAAACCTGTGTTCATAGTGAATTCTCACTTCTTGACACTATTTTTTGGAGCTCTTACTCTGTTTTGCACTCTCTGGTTATATTAGTCTATTTTCCTCTTGATAAGCTGAAATGTGTTAAAGTTTTAGCAGATGAATTCTATTTTTTAATCTTTTGGAAAGCAGAGAAAAACTTTACTTGAATTCTGTCCTCTAGTAGGGAGCACAGGTTGAGTTTAAAGGATTGAGATGACCTCATTAGGAACATAAAGCTAAACATTCTTGAAGATTATTGAACAAATTTCATAGAGGTTTTATTTACTAACAGGCTGAATCACAGCTTTATGACAGCTTCTGGAAGATCTCTTATACACCCCCCTCCACCCTTCCTTTTAATAAATCCAGGGATAGTTTGTATTGAAGCATATTAAGAGGCCAGGCTAATTAAAATTATATGTGTTTATTAAATAAATAAATAGATTTATTTTGGAAATGCCAGAAAAAAATATAATCATTCAATCTGTAATTAGTATTTGAGCAATAATGTGTATCAATTGCATTTTCACTTTATCAATCATATTTAATTACTAATTTAATATTTGTCACTTTTAAGGCATAATGTAAGGTAGTCTCTATTAAAAGGAAATTACATTGTTTTGGTGGAAACCTACTTTTGACAATAGCAATGCTTTGTATGAGAATTCATTTTATTTTATTTCTGTATTCTCAGGAAGAATTTTATTTCCTAGGTAAGGTTTTATGACTGATTTTTGGCCAGGGGAATATGGGTAAGAATGATATACATGACTTCCAGACATGACCATAAATCCTGTTGGGAGAACTTTCACTCTATTTATTCAACCCTTTTTCAGTGACCAAGAAAGTCATGTTGAAGCTGGTAAACTCAAAATATGGAAAAAGTCTGAATATTTAAACGACTGTATGTAACAGAGCCCTCACTGACCACATTAGACAGTAACACAAGAAGCAATAATGCTATTGCATTAGGCCACTGCTATTTTGGATTTGTTTTACTGCAGCATAGCTTCCCTTACTCTAATACAATAATCAATATAGTTTTATTCACCTTCCAAAGTAGCATTTTCAAATTTGACAAGGGATATATTACGTTTGGTCAGCAGAATTTTTTGAAATTAATTTTGAATGCTTTTAGATGCTGAATACACTATTTAATTACCATTTCCTTGTTATTACATCCCTTCTTCATTAATTTTTTTATATGCCAGGCCCTAGAACCCATTTGGTTTTGCAGGCCATTGCTATATAATGAGTTTTATTTAATATCATCTAATGATGAGCAAGCAAATGCCAGCTTTTGTGGACTTTTCTGTATACATGAGTTATGTGCTTCTCAAAGATACACATAACAGTAACAGTTGGATATATTTTAAAGCCTGGTCTTTTAAAAAAATACTGCATATGGATAAGAAAAAATGTAATAATATAACCTGAAATATGGAACTATTCCATCTAGGTAGAAAGCTAGGTTTAAAAATCAGTATTAAATATGCAATGCACCTTGCAAAAATTTATGTGACTATTAACAAAATGATAAATTGATAACTGCAGACCATCTTGCAATATTTATAAGTATGGGATTAAAGCCTCTCAAAATCAAAACTATGTGTCTTGAGCATATAAAGTTTATCGGATTTAGTTAAAGTGGGCTATGGTTCCAGGCAGGAATATGCTACTAGATTCAAGCTTCTCCTGATGCTATGCAAATGTTACACTTGCCCAAGCAGGGCCAAAAGTCCACCACAAAACATTTTTGAGGTACTTACAATTTTATTTTCATAGAGAAATTTATAAATGGTGGATGGATAAGAGGCAGGATACCATATGAAAGTAGTCCTAATAGATAAATTCTAGATATCTTTTCTTAATCCTAAACCAATATCTAATTCTTTCTTGTCAGTTCCCCAGAATTGTTTTGAACATCATATTTCCCATCATTTTATTGACTGACCCTTTTGTTTTAAAGACTTTAATAGTAACTATTGCAGTAAAATGGACAAGATATCTAAGATCAATGTTGAATAAGTGAAAGATCTTACAGAGTCATTGCCACAGACCAGTGATATTGACACTTTTCTTAAATGGGCTTAGAGAACCTCTCTCGCATACTGCTGAGAATTACCTCGTGGAATGATCTTACCAAATAAAATGTGGGCAAATATTGCTAAGCTTCATAAGATTCTAATTCTCTGATGTGAGACTAAGATTATAATTCTCTGCTATTAGCCACTTCCTTAAATATGCCTCAAGTGCACACTATTTACAGTGGACACTACTTGTCAGCACTTTCATCCTTGTTCTGTCAAGATGTCTCATTTACAACACAAGCAATTCCTCTGTAGTGCTTATGACTTTCCTACAGTTATTTTTCAGGTGATTTAGTCCCCATTTCTGGAGGTCTATCTGAGTCTGTACTCTAGAAACAAACAAAATTGTAGTGATTGTATAGTTGTATTAGAATCAGCATATAGACCTGAACTCCATAGATATGAAATTCTATCTAGTTCCTTAATGTCATTCCAGTATGCTTTCAAACTGTCCTATAGTCCTAAAAGTAATCTGTTTTTAGTCATTTATGTATATATTGCACACACATTTATTAAGCAAGCCGAGATCCTAATCAGGAGAAAGGACCAGAAAGGTGAGTGTGACCCTTAAGGTTGTTTTTCTATGACGTCAAAATATGTAATGAGGCAAATATCCTGTAATACTTTCGATATAATAGGAAAAAAATTAAGACCATAATGATATGAATAGATAAATGAATAATGTGTAAGTTCCATGAGGAACAGAATATTTATATAGTTTTAAAATCTTTCCCCATCAATTATTAATTACAGCTGACATTAATTACAAATGCTTCTGGTAACTCCTACTCCACCAAATGTCTAATACAACAAAACAAAATAACTGCCATGATTGGGTTTGCATTTGGAAAAAAGGAATGGTGCTGTTTCTCATTTTTGTTCCTGCCCCCCCCTTTTTTATTACCTGATTACAGGTGTAATCTGATTTAGGGGAGATAAAACTTGGAGAAAAATTCCTCAGTCTTACTGGCTTGAAGAAACAGAGGACAGAGTTTCAAGCCACCATATCTGGAAAATGAGAAGTTCCATATAGTAGGGAACCTGAGAAACAGTGCCAAATTATATGAATACACTCTGCTCAAATTTTTGACTAATCTCTAAACTTTCATGTTCAAGGCAGCCTCAAGAAGCCTACCTAATTTTAAAAAAGCTAAAGAAAATTTCACATGGTATCCACCTCAGGGAAGACACAAATTAGATTTTGAGTCATGCCAAATTAACTGAATACTAAAACAAACAAAAATATACTCTTTTGAGGAACATAACAGAATCTAGAGACTCTAAAATGTAGCATCAGGATACAATACATACATTAATACATAAAAAGCAACACAAAAGTGTGACCTAAACTCAAGAGAACACAATAGAGAATGCCCCCAAGATAATATCGTTATTGAAATTAGCAGACAAGGATTTTAGAGCAGCTATTATAACTTCTCAAGGATATAAAATTAGTCATGATGAATGAACAAATAGAAAATGTCAGCAGCAAAATGGAAACGATTTTGTCTGTCTGAAAATTTATTTTGTTCACTTTCATTTCTGTATAATTTTTCCCCAGGGATAGAGAGTTCCAAATTGACTATTGTAGTGGGCTGAATACTATCCCACACAAAGGCAAAATATCCTCATCCCCAGAACCAGTGAATGTTACCTTATATGGTAAAGTTTTCGTGGATGTAATATGGTAAGGATTTTGAGATGATGAGATGATTCTGGAATATCTGGGTGATTCCTAAATGCTATCAAAAGTGTCCTGAGGGATAATGAGAGAATAGACACATAAAAAGGAGAAGGTGATATGAAGATGCAGGCAGAGATTAGAGTGATGTGTCAACAACACAAGAAATACTAGCACACACCAGAACCTGGAAGAGGCAATCAATGAATTCTCCCTGGAGTTTCTGGAGGAAGTGTGATCCAGTACCTTGATTCCAGACTTGTCTTCAGAACTGTGAGAGAATAAATTTCTGTTGTTTTAAGTTACCAAGTCTGTGATAATTTATTACAGTAGCCCTAATAACATACAAGTATTTGTACTAGATGTGTAGTGCTACTATAACAAATATCTAAAATTGAGGAAGGTACTTTGGAATTGGATAATAAGTAGAGGCTGAATGAATTTTGAATCCCATGATAGAATAAAACTAAGACTGCCTTAAGCAAACCATGGATAGATATATGGATGTTACAAGCATTTCTGGTGAGGGTTCAGTAGGAAGTGAGAAGAATCGTAGAGAAAACGTATATTATACAGAATACCTATATCAGAATAAGCCTAATGTTGGTAGAAATATCAGTGTTAAAGGTATTTCTGGTGATGGCTGTGTCCTATGCTTGTCCTATACTTGTGTGAAAAACAGAATCTCTAAGTGATGGATATTCAGCTGAGGAGAATTCTAAACGAAGTGTTGAATATATGATCTGGCATCTCTTTTCCTACTACAATAAAATGCAAGAGGAAAGAAAAACTGAGGAAGAAATTGTTAGATGAAAAGGAACTAGCATTTGATAATTTTTGGAGGTTCTTGGTCTATCTGTGTGGCCGAGGATGCTAGGATTAGGAAATCCACTGTTGGAAAGTATGCTCTGGAAAGAAGGTGAAGAATGTGCCTGCACAACATTTGCTGAAAAGATTAGGCGTGTGACTCATGGGTTTGCTCAACCATATCAGAAGTCAGGAACAGAATAGTATCTACAAAAGCTCTGTGGGGTACATTCTTGTCCAATTGTATGGATCTCTGTTACATCTGTGAAAGAACCAAAAGGTGTTTGAGAATTTTATATCAACAGAGGCACTACCATCTTGGTCTGAAATGGACAGGGACAGAATGAAATAAATAAGGTTGTCACACTTCCAAATTCTACAGGCAGGTAACAGACTGATAAAATTCCTCATCTGCAAACATGTGCAACCCTTCAAGAAAAAGAGATGACTCCAAGGGGGGAGTCTTAGGCTCAAAGGGCACATCTTTGGGCAAAAAAGGCTGATCTATGACGTCAGAGGCCAGATCTATGGGCACAGAGACAATATCTATTGGTGGTCACATGGGCTGGAATCTCATGCCACAGATTGTTGCTAGATCTTGAACCTAATGAAATTTGACCTGCTGGATTTTGAAATTTCTTCAGACTGGTGACCCCTTGCTTCTTTCTATTTCTATCTTTTGAAATGGGAATGTCTATAATTATTATCCTATGCCTGTCCCACTATTGTATTTATGGTTTTATATGTCCATAGATGGAGAATAATTTTGTCTTAGATGGATTATATTCAGTCAACCTATATCTGATTTAAATAATTTAGATAATGAGAATTGGGACTTTGAAACTGATGATATTTAGATGCAGTTTTGGACTTGGGTTGATGCTGCACTGAGTAGAAATCCTTCGTAAATCTACCTTGCTTGGGATTTTCATTTTGGGAAGCTTTTTGACCGCTCACTCAATTTTTACCTCTTACATGTCTATTCTGATTTTGTATTTCTTCTTGAATCATTTATGGTAGTCTGTATCTTTCTGGGAATGTTTCCATTTCACCTAGCTTATCTACTTTGTTGACAAAATTATTCATAGTGTTCCATTCTTCACTGTATTGTTGGTAGTAATGTCCCCTCTATCATTTCTGCTTTTTAAAATCTGTATATTCTTTTTTTTATAAGTATAGCTAAAGTCTATCAATTTTGTCAACTTTGTTTTGTTGATTTTACCTACTGTTTTTCTATACCCTATTTTGTTCTTTCTGATGTAATCTTTTTAGTGATTGCATTGGGTTTACTTTGCTTTTTTATTTCTTATTAAGATATAGGATTATGTTATTGATATGATAACCTTTTTATATTTGGCAAATTAAGTCCTTATAGCTATAAATTTCTTCTTTAGCATGGTTTGCACTGCAAATTTTGTTATATTGCATTTTGTTTTCATTTATCTGAAAGTGTTTCTTAAGTTCTCTCTTAATTTCTTATTTGACCCCATATATGTTTAGGAGTATGTTGTTTAATTTCTATATATTTGTGTGTTTCTTTCTCAAATTTCTTGCTGTTACTTATTTCTAATTTCATTCCATTATGGTTGGATAATATGTTTTGGTGATTCCAAACTTTGTAATTTTATTTAGATTTGTTTTGTGGCCTAACATATGTCCTACATGCACTTCTGAAGCATATGTATTTTGCTATCATTGCATAGGTTGTTCTACAGATATTCGCCCGGTATATATGTTTTATAATGGTGTTCAAGTCTCCCATTTCCTTGCTGATATTCTGTCCAGTAGTTGTATACATTATTGAAAATGAGACACTGAAGTCTTCCAAATATTACTGTTTAATTGTCTATTTCTCCAGGTTAGGTACATAAAAAAAATCTATATTTTTTATATTGTCATTGATCATTTGTCATTATAAAATATCCTTCTGTCTCTAGGTGTAATTTTATATTAAATTCTATTTCACCTGATATTGATATGGCCACTCCAGCTCTATTTTGGTTAAGATTTGGATGGTATATATTTCCACCCTTTACTTTCAATCTAATGTCTTTGATTATAGAGTATATATACTGTGGACAATATAGAGTTTGAGCATTTTTAAAATCCATTGAGACTATCCTGCCTTTTAGCATTTAATGAGAACATTGTTCTCAAACTTTCTTTTAGTTCTCTAGACATGTTTTTTTCTACTTCTTTGAACATCTTTATAATAACTAATTAAAGTCTGTGTCTACTTGGTCCAAAATCTGGTCATCTTTGGGGCCAGTTTAAACTGATAGTTTTTTGTTTCTCTATGAATTGGCCATACTTTCTTACTTTGCATGTCTTGTTTTTTGTTGTTATTGAAAACTAGACATTTGAAATTCTAAAATGTGACAACACATCTAATCAGAATCACACTCTATCTTCAGTGTTTGTTGTTTTTCCTGCTTGTGAGTTGTAACTGTTTTCTTATTTACTGATTTTTGTGAACGGATTTTGTAGAATCTGTATTCTTTTTCATGTGGCCACTTCAGTCTCTAGTAGGTTAACTTAGTGGTTAGCTAATGATGGCCTAGTGTTCTTTAAATGACCAGAATCAATCTCCCAGGCCTTGCCAAGGGGCTTGGGGACATGCCTTCAACATTCAGCCAGGAAGTTTACAACTTTGTCTTAGATTTCACTTCCTGCTTTTGCAGAGCCTCAGTGTTAGTGTGAGGTGACAGCATAGGGTGTTCTCAGGTCTTTCTTGATTATGCATACAACTCTATGCATGTGAGTGGCCTTCTAGATTCCCAGAAAAATGTCAGAACTCTTCAAATCCTCTATAGACATTTTCTTCATCAGCTTTTAAGCTCTTGGTTAGTCTACTGTTTATCCCAACCCTTACCATTACTTCAGACAGCTACAATGCTAAATATATATATACCTATAAATGTCTTTTAAAATTTTCCCTAGGTAGAGACTTTTAACACAGAGTGCAGGTCAAATAAAGATAAGCCATTTGAGTGGAATCTTCCAGAAAACCATCAAACAGGTCAGATAGAGACAATTTATTGGCCATGACAGTTTGAAAGAACTCCAGCTTCTTTCTGCTTCTTTCATTCTGATCCCTGGAAGGTGGACCATTATTTTTCAAAGTTAGTGCTTAGCTGAGGAACAGGAAATGTGATTGGGGCACATCAAACTGTCACACACTCACTGTTCTTACTGAGATTCAACCATTTTCTTGAACAATCCAGGTGCTACAAGCCTTGATTAATTTCTGAAAAAACTGATTCTTCCAACTTTTGCCATTTTTTTTCATTGCTTTTATGGAAGGGCGAAATTTTGGAAGTATTTACTCTAATATCACCAAATTACTAATATCACCAAATTACAGTCTTAAATGTTAGTTTTATTACAATGCTTTTTAAATGTCTTCTATACCTAATCCTTTCTCTCTTCTCTATTTTCTCTTTGTTTCTGTTTTTCTTTAAATTTATTTTTATCCTCTCACTTACTCATCTTTCCCTTGTGACTCTTCTTTCTTGAGGAACAATGTATTCTTCCTTCTTTATTTTTGATATGATATTGTCTTTTTCTTCAACTTCTTTCCTGAGCTCTAGAAGTCTTCATTTCATATCTTCTTGCTATTTGTCCTGCATTTCTATTCTGAATATGTGAATTTCAATTTAAGGTATTATTTTTTACAGTATAAAAATATTTACATCAGGGTATTATGTTATATATTTTCTCAAAATTTTGTCTGTAATATTTCAGCATGCTCTTTAATAGTTTAAGTTTATATTAAATTTTGTTAGAATTTCTTTTTACTAGTGCTTTTGCTTTTTATTTATCTTATTGTTTGTTGGCATTTTATTTTCCTGAACCAGCATTACCGGGAGATCAAAAATTTTGCTATGGGTGGGTGCAAAGGATTTATCACCACCCCTCTTGTATATGTTATCCCTTATTATCCCTTGCCTTGCTCACTGTGTTCCAGCATATATTTAGCATGTTTTGGGGATATGCCAAATAAGAACCTGTCTCAATGACTTTTTCTCCAGATATATGCATTGCTTGCTCCCACATTTCTTTTGTTTCCATATGTCTATGACCAAATATCACACAGGAAGGACTTTTGTTAACTAACAGAAAACTCTTGCTATTTTCACTATATATATCACCTATAACACATGACAGAAAATGATGGAATCGTACATATTTTTTGACTCCCTTTATAAATATAAGCTTCATGATGGCAATGACTTCATTTTGTACATTGTTATATCACCAACACCTACAAGTCATGCACATAGTGGGGACTCAAAAATATTTATTGATTAAATGATGAATGCATCCTTTATGTTTTATACATTTATTTTAATCAAATATTGGTTTAGAATACAGATATAGTCTTTCATACACTATATTTATTCTTAAACTTTTGTCAAAAATTATAGTAAACTAGTAAACACATATAATATTGATATGATAGCAATTTAAAAAGATGTACTATAGTACATTGATACCATGAAATTTAAAAATATATACAGTATTAAAGAGTCAATGATGTGACAAATCTCTCTTATCTTTTTTTTCTTTTAAGATTTTATTTGTTTATTTGACAGAAAGAGACACAGTGAGAGAGGGAACACAAGCAGGGGAAATGGGAAGCAGAGAAGCAGGCTTTCTGCTGAGCGGACAGCCCAATGTGGGGCTCGATCCCAGGACCCTGGGACCATGACCTGAGCCGAAGGCAGACGCTTAACAACTGAGCCACCCAGGCGCCCCACGGGTCTCTCTTATCTTTTGTTTATTATTGGTCTTGTTATTATAATAAAATACTAACTACAAATGTACGTTTGCATATAAAACCTAAGGGAAAATTCTATTCTCAAATATCATCCTAGTTAAATATTTATATCCATTTGGTCACACTAAACTGACCTTTGTTATAAATTTCTGACTTTGCTCACATTAAATCATCTGCTCTGTATCATACACATAAAATTATCTCTAAGAGTCATAAAAATAGCTAACTCTTATTGAATGTTTCCATTTTCAAACGGGTTTGAATTGCTGTGTTCAACAACCCCCTGAATAGGTGTTTTTATGATGGTAGGAGGAAACAAAGCACGGGGTAGTGAATTTACTTCATCAGCCAGAAAGACCAGTTAGCTGTAAGATCACTCAGGCAATCTGCAGTCCAGCAACTGTGTTCCAACCACCAACCTTTCCCTCACAGGACTGTGGCACAGAATGGTCATATTCAGCATATCATGAAATCAATATTATCCACTACTACATCAAGCAAATGCAGTCTATTTTAATTATACATTCATGTATGCTAAAGTTAAACCACTTCCAAAACAAATATTAGCTGTGTTTAGCTAGTGTATTTAAGCTAGCAAATCATCTATAATCAATACTTAAGTTTAAGGCTAAAATAAAGAAAGTTCTTAAAATGTTTAACCAATAATAATACTCCCATTTATTTACATACTTGATATAAACATTTATAATGAAAAGAAACTAAGTTAAATATAAAGTGTATACAGTACAGTAATGGTATACAATGCCTAGATAAAAATGTCTACTAGGAGGGATCCCTGGGTGGCTCAGTCAGTTAAGTATCTGCCTGCAGATCAGGTCAGGATCTCAGGTCCTGGGATAGAGTCCCATGTCAGGGTCCTTGCTTAGTGGGGACTCTGCTTCTCTCTCTCCCCCCTGCTCATGCTCTCTCTCTGTCTCTCTCTCTAATGAAGTCTTTTAAAAATGTCTACCAGGAATATATAACATCTCTGAAAAATATCATTAACAAAGCATTAAAATTAGCAGTGTGACAGTCATACACTGAAAATGATGCTAAAAAGTATAACTCAAATTATGTTTTATTTTATATGCTAATTATTGGTAAGTATCACTACATATTTTAAAACAAAATTTTGTTGTTTGGGCGCTTTCATGAGGCTGAAATCATAGAAAACATTAACTCTCTACAACTATAAAGACGGATTCTTAGAAACTGGGAACAGAAAATCTCCAAGGAATTGCAATACTATCCTAATCATGTCTCCAGCTAATCATTACAACACGATTAAGATTGTTTGGTTAATTTAGTATACATAAGTTGGCATAACTAATGCAGACATGATCAGTGGAATTTATAAACATAAAGATAATGCTGAACTATACTGAAATAGGGTATTATATTTACAATTTCTAAGTAGGCTTAATTTGCATTTCTTGGGGTAAAGAAATGCTTATCAAAGCACCAGAAAGAATATCTGTGCACCAGTGACCCAATAAACCTCCTTTTTCCATAGTGACTGTACCAATTTATATTCCTACCAATAGTGTACAAGGGTTCCCTTTTCTCCATATTTTTGCCAACACTTATTATAATTTGTCTTTTTTTTGATAATAGCCAGTCTGACAGATGTGAGGTGATTTCATTGTGGTTTTGATTTGTAGTTCCTTAATGATTAGTGATGCTGAGTATCTTTTCATGTGCCTCTTGGCCATCTGTATGTCTTGGAAAGATGTTTATTCAAGCCCTCTGCCCATTTTTTAATCAGGTTATTTGGGTTTTTTTTTGATATTAAGTTGTGTACATTCTCTACAATATTTTGGATATTAATCCTTATGAGATGGATGATCCACCAATAACCTCTCCCATTCAGTATACTGCCTTTTTGTTTTATATAGTTTCCTTTGCTGGACAAAAGCTTTTAAGTTTGACATAATCCCATTTGTTCATTTTAGGTTTTGCTGCCCTTGCATGAGGAGACCAGTTCAAAAAAAAAAAAAAGTTGCTAAGACCAATGTCAAGGAGAGCACTATTTATGTTTTCTTCTAGGAGTTCTATGGTATCAGGTTACTTACATTCATGTATTTAATCCATTTTGAATTTATTTTTGTCTATGGTATAAAGGAGTGGTGCAGTTTCATTCTTTTGCCTGTAGCTGTCCAGTTTTCTGAATACCACTTATTGAAGAGACTGTCTTTTCCTTATTGTATATTCTTGCCTCCTTTGTCACAGAATGATGACCATATATGTGTGGGTTTATTTCTGGGCTCTTTATTCTATTCCACTGCTTTATGTGTCTGTTTTCATGCCAGTACTATACTGTTTTGATTATTATAGCTTTATAGTATAGTTTGAAATCAGGGAATGTAATATTTTTAGCTTTTCTCAAGATTGCTTTTTGGGGTCTTTTATGTTTCCAAACAAATTTTAGGATCCTTTGTTCTATTTCTGTGAAAAATGCCATTGGTATTTTGATGGGTATTGCAGTGAATTTGTAGACAGCTTTGGGTAGTATGGACATTTTAACAACATTAATTTTTCCAATCCATGACCATGGAATATCTTTCCATTTATTGGTGTCATTTAAGACCTTTTTAAATAATACCCATCAGGCAATAGAGAGAAACTGTCCTGCCAGCCACATCTTTAAGATCTCTTCCATAGGACACCCAGTCCTCCACATCTCACCACAGAAGTTCAAAATCTGCCTAATTTTGTCTGCTGCATTTTCCCTGCCAACTCCTCCCTGCTATAAACAGATACCGCTTGTCTCATGTTCTCAAGGTCAATAGTGTTACTGTTTTTTTTTTAATTTTATTTATTTATTTTGAGAGAGAAAGAGAGAGAGAGAGAGAGCACATGTGCACAAGTGGGGGAGGAGCAGAGGGAGAGAATCTCAAGTAGGCTCCATGCTGAGTGTGGAGCCCCACTAGGGCTTCCATTTCACAACCCTGAGACCATGACCTGAGCTGAAATCGAGAGTCAGACACTTAACAAACTGAGCCACCCAGGCACCCCAATAATGTGTACTGTTTAGAAGAGCAGAACATTGTAAGCTGTTTGATGTCTAAAGTTAATGATATGTCATAAAATTAGTATCTAAATTAATCTAACATTTTGGGGGGATTCATTATTTAAGATCTCCATCAATATTACTTTCTCATCAGCAAGTTAATACACATAAAACAGTGCAATTGTCTCGTGTCAGTTCCTTTATTCCCTGTCTCACCTTCCCACACTTTGCCCTTTAACAATGCCAAATAGCTGTAATTCCCTAAAAGCACTAAGGTATCTTCTTCACCCTTCTTCACTTAGGTATATTACTCCCTTGCCTGGAGTATTCTTGCATTTCTTTTCTGCCAGGTTAACTTACTCTTTTTCAGATTCTGTCTGGAAAAGTCACTCACCTAGAAAAACTTCCATAACCTCCTTCCAACCCTCCATCTCTAAGTTACTTGTACTATACTACAGCAGTCTGTTTACTTGTCTATCTCTCCCATTATGGCCATTATGTGGTTCTGTTATGTTGATTTTTTTTTTTTTTCTCTTTTAGCCACAACACTAGCAAAGTCACAGGTAGTGGCTATTCCTTCAACCAAATCACAAAGTGAAGAAGACATGTGATGAATAGCAATGGGTATGCCAAGTGAGTGACAAATAAATCTTTGTTTTTATAAGCCATTTAAATTTTGGAATAAGTTGTTGTTACAATCTATCTTAGCCTCAGATGACTGATACAGCAATACATATTCTGAATTAATTTACTCACTTAGAAAACAGCTTCAGAATTTATCATTATTTAAACCAAATGGTATGTGATAGCCAAATATGCTAACATTATTACATACTGATTTGCCACTTCACTTAAAAAATTATGTAAATCAAACTCTACCTTTAATATGGACAAGGTTATTGAGGGCTGCTATAGACTCAGTAGAGAGAGAGAGAAAGGCAGAGAAAGAGAGGAAGATATTGAGAGAAAGCAAGTTTAGGAACATTAAGACAATTTCTAGGAATAAAATTCTAATTAAAAGAAGAATTATATAATGTGATAGTCAAGAGAAGCCTAGGAAACAGGATGCATGAAAATAATATGCTTTTCTAGATGGGATCATGGAACAGAAAGAGCACATTAGACAAAAACTATAGAAAATCTGAATAAGCAAATTTGAAAAAAGTGTGAATTTCAGTTAATAATAATGTATCAATAGTGGTTCATTAATTGTGACAATGTTCTATCCTAGTACAAGATATTAATAATAGAGAAAAATGAATGTAAGGTGTATGGACACACTTTATCTTCACAATTTTTCTGTAATTCTAAAGCTGTTTTAAAATTTAAAAAATATTAAAAAAAAATTGAGGTTCTAAGGATAAAGAATTGCAAGAGAATGTTTAAGTACTTTATATAATAAATATTTTGATGAATTATATAATAATGTAATAGAGTTAAGTGTGTGTTTGGAAGACATTTGCTGACATCTAAGCTTTTACATTTTTTTAAAAAGATTTGTTTATTTTAGAGAGAGAGAGAAAGCTGAGGGCGGGGCAGAAGAAGAGGGGGAGAGAGAATCTTCAAGCAAACTCTCTGCTGAGCCTGACATGGGGCTCAATCCCAGGACCCTGAGATTGTGACCTGAGCCCAAATCAAGAATTGGCTGCTTACCCACCTGAGCCCCCAGGCCCCCCAGTTTTTACATTTTTTGAATCCATGGTTATAGAAGCTCTTTTCAGGCATTATCTAAAATACGAACTCATGAAAAAATATTTTCAAAGTTAAAATAACTTGCAAAAGTATCCTGTAGGAAAAAAAAAGAGAATATTTAATGTTACATGGATCTTTGTATAAATTAATTTATAAAATTTTCTACTGGGAAAAGATTTTAGTAGTTTTTTTAAACATTTCTAATTAGTGTAATCTTCAATATTTTTACATGAGAGTACAAATCACTTTTAGTTTTGAAACTTTACATTTGCACTGATAATTTTTCAGCCCACAATATCCCCAAAGACTAATTAAATGAAAAGTCAAATAACATTTTCTCTTATATATTCAAAAGTATGTATAAATATTTCAGGTAGAGGGAACCCTTTTATAATAACTTGATGAATTTTTAAATGGATTAATTATTCTTTTAATTACAATTTTATGCTCCATAATGATAATTGGTTGAGTTATCTCTAGAGTCTAGATTGTAAAATATATTACTATAGGTCATATCTTCATTAGTTAGTTTTTCTTTTTTCCCCCATTTAATTGTAATTTTTTAGATGGATTAAAATATTTTCCTTCAAAAAACATTTTAGATGTACCCAAATTTTCCTTATAAAATGATTTTATACATGGCCAAAACAATATTTTTCAGAAGTTCTGTATTTTAAATACTTAAACCTTCCATTTGTTCTCTTTTGTCCATTTGGCAGTGCTGCCAGAAATAGTTACAGATATACCAATTAGTAAATATACTAACACAATAAAATATAAAAGTCCTTCACAGTTTCTTATGGCTTAAATGGCTACTTAAGAACCTTTAAGCACAGTGAAAAATAAACTGTTTTAGGGAGTGGGGGAATAGCTCATGAAGGTGTGGAAGATGAAAGGAATATAGCAATTTTCTCAGTAAAAGTATTACTACCACTTAAAAGAAAACAAGATCCTTATTAAACTTTCTGAAGTAAAATATATTTTTATTTTTGATGAAAATATTTGACCTGAACCAGTGCAAAGTAGAGTTTGTGAACTTTATATGGAATAAAGTGATACTGTCCTGAATAATAAATATCATAAGTGTAATTTTAACCCCAGAATTACATTACCATGGGTAATTGAGTAAGTTACACTCTCAGGTCATCTCTTTCTACCATGAAATTAAGGTACTGGAATATTTAAATTATAAGTTGTCTATTAATGCCAGAGTTTAACATGCCTTTTATTTTTCCATTAGCAGTTCTGTTTGTTTAAATATTCATTTTATTTTCCAGTATAAATCATCTTTATATTCCTAAATAAATTTTACTTGCCCCTTGTAGTTTATACATTTGAATTGTTGAGTTTTATTTTCTAGGAGTTCGTGCTTTTGTTTATGAATAAAATTTGTAAGAATAACTTTCAAAATGTATGCTGTCTCACTACACCTCAAGAGCATAATCTCATCAGAATCAATAGCTTGTTATGGCAGTGCTTCTGAGGAAGCCTAATCTTATTTTTGATCATGGGTAACCCCAGTTTAGCTCTGAGAACAGGGATGGATACCTTAATTGGACCAACCAGTTTATTAGTTTCTGTGTTCTGGTTTACTGTACTTTGTTGTATGCCAACCAAATTCACTCAACATTTAGCATTCCCTGCTAAATGTATTCTGTTTTTTATGTGTCTATAATTCTGGTATATTGGTTGGAATTTGGCAAATGGCAACACCAATACCAGAGGGAAGTGGGAAATAACATCTCTCAGATGCAATTGGCCTACTCTAAATTAAGAGATCCAATAATTTGAAAGAGGAGGATGGTTACCTTGTAAAGAGTTAACATTCTCTGACGTGCTTATTTAAGTCTATATTTGAGATTATGCTCTTCTTCAAGAGATTATAAAGACAAATCACAGCATGAGTCATACTCTTTTTACTTTAATACCTCCTAAAACATAAAAACTAAACCTAAAATATAAGACTAGAGGTTATCTTTTATTACTTGGAATTTATGAGAATCTTCAGTAATTGATCTAATACAATCCTTTATCTTTCACTCTGTCCTTTTTCTAGTTAAACTTGAATTTCTGGAAATTCCTTGCATGAAGTGGAACCTAACTTACCACTGATATCCTCCCAAGTGAAACTACCTTCACTCACATAGTACATATATCAAGTCTAAGATGTGGGGAGGCGATTCTGTTCTCCATTGCCATTTCTAGACCACTACTATTTAATGTTTTCTCATAAAAAATAATTGTTGTCATGTTCTTCCAGCCATGATGGACTAGCAATGATTGGATTTACCATCCTGCATTAGACAACTAAAGAACTTAATAAGAAATGTGAAACAATGGCTTTCAAAACACTGGACATTCAACAGCGAAGGATAGTGATCCATGAAAGATGAGCTCACCAGTTCCTCCACCCATTTACTGGAGAGTTTTCAGGTCTCAGTGCTGAAAAGGAGCTTTGAATCAATAAATCTCCCAAGATGGGGAGCTAGGAATGAGAATTCAGAGAAGACAAGGTAGCTAGAACTTGCAAGGAAGAGTACTGGTGAGGAGAGAGCTGCACAAAGGGAGGGAGAGGAAGAGAGAGAGAAGGTACGCAAGCTTCAGGGATCTTTAGAGGGACTCCCTCAAGTATTTAACTGAATGCTGATCAGCACATGTAGATGTGGCAACTATATGAGGTCATGGAGAAAACCATGAGAAAGGAGCAGGAGGAAGATTTTTAAGAGACCACACTGTGCTGAGGGTATTTCATGTTCCCAAATGATAGAATAAAGAAATCTTAAAAAAAAGAAAAAAAAGAAAGAAATCTCATAATACATGAGGAACTGCATACTTGGAAAGATATTGTCTTAGTAGCATGGCCAAATTGACACTGGAATAAAGGCTGATTTACTCATTTAAAAGCTTGGGAGAAGGGGAGAAACTTGTAAGTTTCCCATACTATATGTGAAGTGGCATAAAGTAGCTTGACTATAGACTGTGATTATGTTAAATATGTATAATATAAACCCTAAATAGTATGCCCCAAGACAAGCAACAACAACAAAAATAGACCCACAGTTAGTAATAACCCAATAAAGGTGATAAAATGGAATCATAATATACAATTTTTTAAAGGGAGAATAAAAAAGCAAACAAGGGAATCCCACCGGAACCAATAGAAAAATAACAAGATGATAGATCAAGACTCAAAATTATTAATAATCATATTAAAAGGCAAACACGGTCAAATCAAGGAGGCAGAAGTGATACCTAAATATAGACTACCTACTACAAATTTATGTTAAACATAAACAAATAGGTTAAATGTAAAATGATGGAAACTATATATGTATATATATCAATATTTTTTCAGAATAACGCTTATCAAAACAAGTTAAAGTTATTGTATTACTATCAGACTATATAGATTTCACAGAAAAAATACTGCTAAGGAAAAACACCATTTCATAATGATAATAGGGTTAATTCAAGAGGACATAGCAATCCTAACTTTTATGTGCCTACTAACAGAATTTCATAATGTGTAAAGCAAAAAACAGATAGAACTGAAAAAAGATAAACAAGTTTATTGGTCCAAAATTATGCGAAGTGGTACAATATTGCTAGGAGGTAGAATGTGTAATGAAACAAAGAGTTATAACTAATAAGTCAATAATAAAAGTAAAGTAATAAAAAGTAATCCTAAAGAAGTTTAAAAAAAATTTGGAACATATTAAAAAAACATAGCAAGGTGTTAGATTTAAACCTAACTACATCAATAATCACATTAAATATAAATAGTGTAAAGACCCCAAATTTAAAGAAAGAGCTTGTCCAACTGCATAAAAAGCAAGAACTAAATATATGTTACCTATAAGAAAGTTACTTTATATGTGCAGACACAACCAGATTAAAGGTAAAAGGCTGGGAAGATTTGTAACTGGGTAGCACTGGTCAAAAGAAAGGGGGACTAGCTCTATTTAATATAAAACAAAAAAGACTTAAGAGCAAAAATATTGCCAAGAACAAAAAATTATGTTTCCTAATGGTAAAGAGGAAATTCACCAAGAGGACATAGCAATCTTAAAAGTTAATGTACCTAATAAGAAACAGAACTTAGAAATAAATGAAGAAAAAAAGTCAATACTTAAAGGAGAAATAAACAAACAAATTATAGTTGAAGATTTTGATAACTCTTTTCCAATAATTGATAAATCAAGTAGACAGAAAATCAGTAAAAATATGTAAATATTCATCAATGCTATTAGCCAATGTGAACTAATTGACATTTATGGAATAATCCACTCAACAACAACATAATATATATTATTCTCAAGTTGTACATGGAACATTTACCTAATAGACTTTTTGTGGGCCATAAAACAAGTCTCAATAAATGTAAAAAGAATCAATACATACAAAATATATCCTTTGACCATGATGAAATTGAATTAGAAATCAATAATAAAAAGATGTATGAATATTCTATAACACATGTGTGGGGCTTTTTTAATTATTTTTTTCTAATTTTATCCTGAAAGCACACAGGAAGTATTCTGTATCAGAGACAGATTTTTTACTAATTACCTACAGTAAAAACCTATAGTTCATCAGCTTCTCCATATGACTTAAAGCAACTCAATGAAAAGCAGGTCAAATGTCCTACATGACTAGCCAGACAGTCTATAGGTAAGGAATGGAAAAAAATAAATCTTTTCCATTTATATGCAGGAGAGAAGCAGCTCACTTTCCTTCCATAAAGGAAAGAAAAAAATGGTTTTTCTCTTTCGATATGGGATGGAAATATGTCTTTCCAAGGGCCGGATAAACCCTCAGCATCTGTAGCTTTTATGACATAAAGATGTCTTTAAGTTCCTGGAAGATCTTACCTAGGAAGACAACACTCTGATACTAGGAGCTAACTTTGGTGTCTATCAGGAATGTAGCCATTTATCTTTTGAATAGCTAAGGTGAGTTTTATTATTCTTTTGGAGCAGAGCATTTAACTAGATAAATGGCTACAAATCTAATTCCCGTAGTATGTGAGGAGTCTCAAAAGGCTAGAATTTTTTACAGGAGCATTGAAAAATCCCAAGAGGTTTTATTTTCCCTATATTATGAAAATTAAATAACAACATTTTAAAATACCTCATGAGTCAAAAATAGGTTGAAAGAAAAATTTAAAATATCTTAATTGATTACAAAAATTCCCCACAACATATTAATATTTGCTTGAAACTGGTGAACAAGAAAATATAAAAAAAATAAAGAAAATTTAGGGCACCAAACAACTGTTACAGAAGAATAAAGGTTCCAAACTAGGAATACAGCTCTATATTCAAAAGATATACCAATAAGAACAAATTAAATCCAACAAAAGTGGATGAAAGGAAATAATAAAGATCAGAGTAGACATCAACAAAATATAAAACAGATTAAAAAAATTTAAAAGTCAATGAAACCAAAACTGCTTCTTTGGAATCAATATCAGGGATAAAACTAACCAGACTGATCAGGAAAAAAAGAAGAGAAAAATATACAAACTGCCAATATCAGCTATAGAAAAGATGATATTAGTATAGATTCTACAGAAATTAAAAGATAAAAAGGGGGTAGTATCAACAAATTTATGACAATAAATTTAAAAACTTAGATGTGACAGACAAATCCCTTATAAGACACAAACTACCAGAATTCACTCAAGAAGGCAGAACATAATATAAATAACCCTATAACTATTACAGAAATTGAAAAGAAAACTTTAGCCCCAGATAGCTTCACTACTAAATTCTACCGAACATTTAAAGGAAAAATAATGCCAATTATATAAAAATGCTTCCAGAATGTTGGAGAGGAGAGAATAATATCCAACATATTCTGTTACACCAGGATTATCCTGATACTAAACAAGACAAAAAGATTTAAAGAAAAGATAACTACAAAATAATATCCTGTGTGAATATAGATGCAAAAAAATTCTTTTTTTTAAAGATTTTATTTATTTATTTGAGAGAGAGAGAATGAGAGACAGAGAGCACAAGAGGGAAGAGGGTCAGAGGGAGAAGCAGACTCCCTGCTGAGCAGGGAAGCCTGATGCAGGACTCGATCCCGGGGACTCCAGGATCATGACCTGAGTGGAAGGCAGTTGCTTAACCAACTGAGCCACCCAGGCGCCCAGATGCAAAAAATTCTTAACAACATTTAACTATTTGAATTCAACAATATGTGAAAAGGGTAATATAGCATGGCCAAGTAGAGTTTTTCCCAGGAAATTAAAACCTATATCCCTTATAAAGACTTGCATATGAACGCTCAAAGCAGCTTTATTTTTAATATCTAAAAACTTAAAATAGTCCAAATGTCCATCGACTCACAGATAACGTACAATGTCGTGTATGCATATAGTAGAACATTAGTCACAATCAGAAGTAAGGGATTACTGATAAACACAGAACATAGAAGAATCTCAAAGTAATTATCATGATTGAAGGAATTTGGACAACAGCAACAAAAAAGAGTGCATACTGTATGATTCCACTTGCATAAAATCTAGAGATTATAACTAGTCTATAATGAGAGAGTAGATCTATAGTTGCCTGAGAGAAAGTTAGACAGTAAGGGTAAAATGTGAAGGATAAAAATGGTCATGAGAAAACTTTTGGGGTGATGGATTTGCTCATTATCTTCTTTGTGGTGATGGTTGCAAGGGTGTATACATATTTCATACATATAAAATTTACACTTTTGGTAGATGTAGTATATTATATTATACAGCATGGCTGTTTACAAAAATATGGCCATAGGTTGGGAATGCATCTGAACTAGTGTCTATAAAGTTTAACTAAAGTTGATGGAAACTAGTTTGTAGATGGAACAGAATACGAGTGAGGAATATGTATGGATGTATGGACTTGGATGAATGAAATGTGTATGCCAATAGAAAAAAAATCATTAAGAATGTGAAAGTGGAACATATAGTAATAAAATAGATAAGAAGAGAAAGAATATCTTGAGAGATGAAATCCAGAGCAAAACCAAAATTAGCTTTGAACAGAACTATGGAAACCACTACCTGAAAATGTTAGAATAGTAGGAAAATGGTGTTAAAAAAAAAGTCTCTGGCAGATGATCAGGGGTGATAAAAATTAAGGCCTGACAAAGACTTTTTTCTGACATCTATTTTTCCTATGGCCCCTGTTAGAATAGATTGCTTATTAGATTGCACACAAACACAAACAAAAAATATGCTACCAGTACAAATAAAATCTTATTTATCTTTTGCTTTCTATATTGTCTATCATGCCTTAAGATGATGTTAAAAATAATTTTTGCAATTAATTATTTGGGCTCAAATATAGCTATTATGTGTATGAATGATCACCAGAAAAAAAGATGACTACTTTCTAGAAAAATACAACCTAGAAATTATCTGTAACATTTATTTCTAGCTTTATCATCTGTCTAAAAAAATCACATGAAAGGAATGTTTGGTCTACTGTTGGCTCTCATCAACAGTTTGAAAAGACAAATTTAATTTTTAAAAATAATTTTCTATTTTCTGTCTAAGATGAAACTCAGGTTATATGTAGCCAAAACTTTTTTAATTCATTTTTAAAAATACAATTTAATTCAATCCACCAGGATTCCTTATAGGTGGAAGGGGGCAGGACTGCTGTGCCCTCCTAGAAATACCAAATTAGGTACCGTGGAAAAACATATTTAAGTTACTTCTATAAAAAGATCTTTAAAAGTTGTAAATATCTGAAGATCAGAAAAAATGCCTTGCACAAGTTTATGGGTTAGTAACTACAAGAGTTTTTCCAAAGATGATCCAGATGTTGGAAATATATTTGAATACAATATTCAAAAAATAAATAATCTCATATTCACCAAAACTTTTGTAAGAATACAGATACAAGCAAACACATTTACATGATAAAAAATCTATTTTCCATTACATTTCATGTCAGTTGGAAATATTCAACCACAACAAAAGGAAAAGATGTCATCTTATCTTTTATGATAGTTAAGCATCTTTTTATGTTTAACATATCATATTATTCTAGCACAAATAGTCTCTTTTCTGAAATATCAGTTATCCACTTACTTTTTTAAGCATTGTTTATTGAGAATATGTTGGCTGCTTTGCTTTGTTCTGGATCTAGGGATACAAAAAAGAAAATGAGATATAATCCCTGCCTACAGGAATACAATTGACTGAACATTCATATCAGTTATTTGACTCATATACACATTCTTGTAGTATGGCTGTTTTATATTATTTGACATACATATGCACTTGTATTATTGTTATTTTTATGTATAAAATATATAGATATATATTTCCATGTTTATATAATGTAGATTATATGATATAGAGGTGTATAGGTTAATATTTATATATTTATATATTTATTTATTTGTTTATGTATGTATTTCAAGGTGCCTAAAGACTGTTCATTAAAGTTTATTCTTCTTTCCCACTCCTATTCTGGTACAAAAATATAAATATTATAAATATTTGCTAAGTGATGCAATTTGTAAATCCATATGCTGAAACTGTCTTTCTACAACATGGTAATCTAATATATAAAAGCCTGCATTCTTTAATCACTATGGCCAGTTGTGTGGTGTGATGATTTTCCCTTTGACTTAGACTGCTGATGCTGAGCACACCAGATGAAAGGTAAACCTGAGATGGTGGTGGTGCCCATATTGGGGACATTGGTGGTAGAAGGTGGGGGGGAGTACTGTATTATCCCCAACAGCTGTTTAATGAGCATTAGAGATGCTTGGCTGATGTGAAGCAAAAGCAGTACCCCCCTTCTAAATCAATAGATGGTATCTACCATGTACACTCGGCTAAGTGAAGAAAACTTTTTTCCAGAAATATAAAGTTCAGCTCCTGAGTTGATGGTTTATTTTAACTTAGTGTTTTACAAGTCAAACCACTGTTTGGCTCAAGCCAATGCTCCTGTGTTTTCATATCTGTTGCACATATTTTAGTGTCTAGTAGTACTATTTAATCATTACTTATAGAAATTTATATCAATTAAAAAATTCCCCATTTAGAAGACTATTCAAATTCCTACATATTGGCATTGCAGGCACACATGCTGATAAATCTTTTGGCAGTCTTTCAAATATTTATTATTTACTATGTTCTGGGTATAGTGCTAGGCACTGGGGATAAGTATAACATTAAACAAGTAGATATGGGCCTCTAGTCTTGAAGTTTACAATGTAAAAAAAGGGGAAGAAATATTATAGAAATGAATAATACTGGCTAATTAGGATCATGAAGTCAAATGTGGGAGAGCTGAAGTTTGATTTACACCAAAGTTACAATCATAAGAATAATACTACACTTGAAATAGCAGAGGAGCCTCACAAATACAGTGATTGTCCTATATCTCCGAGGGGTAATACTTAATAAGTCACTGTTCAATCTCTTCCTCCTCAACATCTCAGTACTAATTGCCTTTAACTATGAACATCAGAGGAAGGAGTGGAATTGACCCACACAGTACATAGTGGGGAAAAATAGATGCTATGTAAATAAGAAATAGAATGAAGAAGACAGAGATATAAGGAAAGTACATATTTAATTTTTTCTTTCTAATCAAACAACTTGAATCCACCCGTCTCCTTATTAAAACCTGAATGCAGTACACTAACATTCACTTAAGTGCAAAGCTTTTAATTAGGACCAAGCCAGTCAGAAATGGGGCAGATGACAGTGTCCTGGTCAACAGAGAGAATGGTCGTACTGATTTAGGTGACAAAGCTGCTACTGCAGTGTCACCTTTGAATAGAGTGACATTGGTGACAACTGGGGGGAGACACCTATCCCACAGTCAGGGCAGTGACTTTGATGAACACCAGCAGGAAGACATAACCTGAAATGAATTAAAAGGAGGGAAAGAGAGAGCTACTAAATTGTGGTTTCAGAATAGTTTCTGGGAAGAATAAGCAAACTATTTTCCTAAAATTAGCATTGATCTTTGTTGTTGGGCCAAATGGACTCCACTAAAAAATGACAGCTTAAAGGATGATCAAGTATCACATTGCTGCAATTAAACAGATAACTATGAAGGTAATTCTTTAAATCTGGTGTTTGATGGTTTTATCTTTCAATCACATCAGTAGCATAGTCACAGTCCCCGTGATACGTTTAAGCTGCTCAGAATTCTGTACGAGATGATGACACATAGGAAGTATTTTCCTCTATGGCTTTCTTCAACCACAGAACATCAATGCCTGCACTGAATTTTCACTCTGCCATTGCTTTTCATTTGTAAGTACCAGTTTAAAAATGCATTTCATGTTTTCTCTCAATAGGAATCCCATTTTATATGTCTTTTATTTATTTTCTTCATTTCAATTTATTACTGCATACCATCTCATGTGGGCCTAACAGATTGTGGTGACAAACACAGCCAGATACAAAAATAGAAGGAAAAATAAAACTTTATATTTATTGAGGTATTTTCTGTTACTATCACTTCTTGACACAAAACCGTGAGGAACATAAGGCAGGAATTATTATCCCTGTTTTATAAATGAAGGCACAGATGCTGAAAGAAGTATTATATCCTACACAAAGGGACACTGGTAAACTTTGCTACATTTTAACACAAAATGTTAATGGAATCCATAAGAGTTTCAACCTAAATTTTGCCAGAGCCCACTCATGGAACTTTATGGTCCTTCTCTCTAATTATGACCTGCTTTTGCTTCTCAGGTGTGCACATGGCAAATGCAAACTTCCTTTAACATTGCCTTGTATTAGTACTTACATTCATTTCATATGAGCAGCTAGGTCAAGTGAATGCTTGGTTTCATGGACATAACCCTTACCTTGGAGAAGACAGAATTGCTGACCCGTAAAGAAATGTGTGTGTATGAATATACACACACACACACCCATATTACAAATATATAAATATATATTTTAATACCACCACACACCTACATATATGAAATACTTGTTGGAGTTTTCCAAAAAGTACCTGCAGAGAGAAATTTAAGACTTTATTTCATTAGTACAGGACAGTTTTTTTTTAAAGATTTTATTTATTTATTTGAGAGAGAGAGAGTGAGTGAGAGAGAGCACAAGCAGGGTGAAGGGCAGAGGGAGAAGCAGACTCCTCCCTGAGTGGGGGGCCCGATGTGAGACTTGTTGCGGGACTTGATGCAGGACTTGATCCTGGGACTCTGGATTCGTGACCTGAGCCAAAGGCAGTGGCCTACCCAACTGAGCCACCCAGGTGCCCAGTACAGGACAGTTTTATACTGTAACAGTATAACAGCTCTGATTCTCTCTCCCTCCCGGGTGTGTGTGTCTGTGTGTCTGGTAACGAGGCATAATTAAAGTTTAATTGTGAGAAATTTCCCCGATAATTTCTGATTTATCTAAGTTCATCCAAAATACAATTCCTACACATTAACAGTGTCAGTCCTTTTGGATTTAGCCTGATTGGAGAAGTCATTTCTAATAACCAGAGGAAATATGTTTCTTTGGAGATTTGAAAAGACCCTGGTAAAATTTGGAAAGAAATGTAATAAATGAAATTTTCATTATACTATTTATATTTCGTTTTCTATAAATGTCCTTTTTAGAAGTAGTATATGTATTCCAGATACACCATAAAATTCCTAACATCCATTGCTGAATTAAATCAAAGCCAAACGACCATATGGTTAAATTATTCACAATGGAATACTCCTTTTTAAAATTCTTTTTACTTTGGCTGCAGCAGTCCCCAGCCAATCCTGATGCATTAAGAATGTCTGACACATTAGCATATTTTATAATTGAGCTGAGAAATGATGCTACTATTAATTTATTTTTGAAATATTAACTTGCTTTTAAAGTAAGTATAATGAATATACGTCAGAAATATTTATGACAACACATTGTTATATCAGGTATGCCCTTGAAATTCTAAGCTACATTAACATGAAGATTACTGTGCCTTTGAAGAAAGTTCTCATTGTATTCAGGTAAATTGTGGTTTGAATCATGTTATGGAGCAGTCCAATATGAGTAAATAATGAATGACATGGACTCAAAATAATTAGCCACTATTATATTAGTAAGAATGATTCAAAAGAATTGGTAAATATTGACATTTGTACTGATACTGATTTTCTTTGAAACTGTAGTACACTTCTAGTTTATAGAATGATGCTTAGCATTTAGTTATGCAGTGTAATTTTTGTGGTCTCATAATTTCACATAAATCTTGTTTTTCTCCAAAATTTCGAGGTATTCCTGTAAGAAAATGTTATATTCTACACATTCCTCATAGCATTTATGTTTGTTAAATATTTAAACGAAATTCTCTTTTAGTCACTTAAATAAATTTTAAAGTGGCTTAGATAATAGCAGTTGATTATCTGACTATAACTACAAAAATACTGGTGCCTTGCCAAAGTCTATACCAATAAGTAATTGGTCAATTAATATAAGTATTTATATTAACTATAGGCAAGCATGTGGACTTAATATATAATTGTCATACTTGAGTTATTGGATTACATATATAGAGTGTACAGAAGAATGGTATTTGAGATAGTAAGACTTATGTCCTTAATGAGATTTGCTTGAACTCTAATATCTGAGAACCAACAGCAGCACTTTCCAAAGTGTAGAGAACTTATTATATATTTTTACACATACATATTTATAAATCCTTGGTAAAATAAGTCAGAGGAATACAAAATAAAACAACATGTAAGAAGAAAATTAAGATTTATTAAAACAGGCGTTCACATTTACATTGTGGATACATAAACAAGAACTGGGATAAGTGATGTGGGAGGAAATACAGCATGTCCTGTAGTCTCTTACTTCACTCAGTTTTAAGAGCTGTGCAAGGACTAGTGTTTCCACAGAGTATAATTTAGGAAATAATGACCAAGAGGATCTCTAGTGTTTCTCTGTCGTTTGGAAAAATCCATACTTCTACTTCTTCTGCTTCTTCAGTGATATATTTAATGCTTGCCACAAAATAAATAAATAAATAAATAAATAAATAAATAAATAAATAAACGAGGAGCTTACTACTTTACAAATGAGATGGTCACTAGATAGATGATCAGTGGAGAGGTGGTTAGATAGATAGACCTTGGAAAGTTATGTGTCCATCAGAGGACCTTACCTTGTTTTAGCTATAGTACTTTTTATACGTTTTATTTTTTCCATTTATCAGAGATCATTCTAATGATATCAAATGATTTTTAAAAAGATAATAGCAACTGATAATACTGTAAAGTTGAATGCAAAGTGTATTCAGTTTATTTCACTTCAATTTTTAAATCATAAAAACACCATTTAAAAATCAGAACTTTTTTTTCCCCTTCTTCAGAGGCTTACAATACTTTTAAAAAAGTATCAAAGGTCACGTCTGTATTTAGGAGGGTGTCTGACATGCCACAAGGTGTCTTAATTTGGATTATTGGAGAAGCTATCTGTACGACAAGAATTCCAGTGAAAACATTTTATTATTTTTATTTTTTTTAAGATTTGATTTATTTATTTGTCAGAGAGAGAGAGAACAAGCAAGCACCGCAGGGAGAGTGGCAGGCAGTGGGAGAAGCAGGCTTCCTGCTGAGGAGGGAACTCGATGTGGGACTCGATCCCAGGACCCTGGGACCATGACTTGAGCTGAAGGCAGACGCTTAACCGATTGAGCCACCCAGGCACCCAAAAACATTTTATTTGAGAGAGCAAGAAACAATGGCAGGGACCTTTGAAAGAAGGGAAGAAGTCGTCAAAGGATGTCTTATTCAGTCACCATCCATAGTGTTTGACCGGAATTTAAACTCATAGGAAAACTTCAGGAAATGGTGTAAATTATATTGCATCAGAATTATCCCACTGGATGGATGAAGAAGCTAACTTGTATACACCAATCCCTCTCAGTCAACAGTTGAGGATGATCCCATGCTATTCATTTCCAGGCACTTAATGTCTGCCATGAGCTGATAGTGGTCTTCAATAGTTGACAAAAGCCCTAGGACACAGAGAAAAAGACCCTGGAACTTGGAAATCTGCTAAAGCATGTTGAAATTTGTGAGGGGTTTGAGTCTGGCACTATCAGCCTCTGGTATGGTAGACTTTTTCATCACTCAGATCCATTTGTGCTCCATATTAAATTCCTTCCATATTAATTATGCAGCCAGGAGAGTAACTCTTTCCTTTGCCTTTTTTTTTTTTTTTTTTTTTTTTTACTTGTATGAGGATCCACCACATTCCTTCTCAGAAGCCATACTTTTAGGTTTAGTAAAATCCTTACAGTGTCCATTGTAGAGCTATTTCTCCCATTGGAAACAGGACTTCTGGACCGGTTTTGATTAAAGTTGAGGTGACAGGAAGAACAAATTCCCCAGATGAGTCACTGGGATTAATGGTGAGAGAAGACATTCCAATTTCCACTCCTTGGTTCCCAGACACATGCATTCTGTTGTTGAGAATACATATGATGGTTCAAGCATATATTGTATCTCATAGGACAGCATGTCAATCCCATAGTAGGCCATTTTAACCTTTATCCTTAGGGAGGTGTCTTCATCAGCTCAGGCTGCTATAACAAAATACCATAGAGTGGGTGGCCTGAACAACAGATATTTATTTCTCCTAGTTCTAGAGGCTGGGAAGTCTGAGTTCTAGAGGTAGGATTTCAAGATGATAAATCAGACACTAGGGTGAGTCTTCAGAGGATTTTCTGGCTGAGACATTACAAGCAAGAGAGGCCTACTTATACTCAGAATGTTTGATTCCAATAAACATGTATGCCTTCATCCTCTCTGGTGGAAGGGCTGTAATATAATCGTGTTACCACCCAGTGTGCTGGTCCAGTATCATAGGCTTAGTCTCTATATGTTTCGTAGGGTTTGGGCATTCAGTAACATTTGTGCTACATATTTTGTGAGAGGAAACTCAATGTTGTTAGATCCATGAATAGCCTCTTTTCCCACCACTAGGACTACTCCATTCATGAATAATTGTGCCATCACTAGGGTATTAGTGTTAAATCAGGCCATGTATCCAGAAGCTTTAGAAATAGCTGGAAATTTTATTTTCTCCAGTGAATTACTCTCCGATAAATGGCTATAGGTTTCTTTGGGTGAAATATCTGGGAAATTTCTGCTCTGTATTCTTCCTACGGTATTATGGGATTCTTCTTCAAGATGATCTTCACTCTACTTAATTTGTAGAGTTCAAGGTGTGAAATTAGTTCAGGTCTGGAAACTTGCTAAGGTGCCATGATTTCTTATTTAGTTGGCATTGGATTTAGGTTATATAGGTCAATATGTATCCTTGTTGGCTGCCCATCTATTCTGCCACTAGAAACACCAAGGCATATTAGTCACAGGTACAAATTACTGGGATTCATTGTTCCTGGCTTCCTATTTGCTTCTTATAGCACTATGTCCATCTTCCTTCTGAAAATAAAATGTCACCACTTGGCCTCTGCTATTGCAGAATCCTATTATCCAAAGTAATTTTAATTCAGTAATTCAAAATAAGTTCTTGTAACAATACTCCTACCATCAACCTTGGCTTCTCAGTGATGTCCATGCCCCTATAGCATAGCCATTATTATATGTTTTATGGAAAAGAATGTCTCTAGTGCTTCTTGGGAGACATAGCTATCTGTTCCCTGGTCTTATGTAATATACTCATACTGGCATGTTTACCTCATTGAGTCTTTTGATTTCCTTTTAATACTCTACCCAAGTTAATATTATAATTTTTACTTCATTAATTATACGCCATTGATTTTTCAATGTGTCAAGTAGCAATTCCAGTTGTGAATTAGTACTAGCTCCAGGCATATTTGTCAGTGTGTAAAATCCTGAGACACATGAGCGTATGCCTCATCAAGAAATTCTCTAACCTTTACTTTATTAAAGCCTTAGATAAGTAACTCCTAAAGAGTTGTGTATGCTGTGGTGAGTGCTGTGAATTGTGTAGAACTGTTGGATCACAGACCTGTACCCCTGAAACAAATAATATATTATATGTTAAAAGAAAAAAGAAAGAAGATAGCAGGAGGGGAAGAATGAAGGGGGCGGAAATCGGAGGGGGAGATGAACCATGAGAGACTATGGACTCTGAAAAAAAACTGAGGGTTCTAGAGGGGAGGGGGTGGGGGATAGGTTAGCCTGGTGATGGGGGCACGTTCTGCATGGAGCACTGGGTGTTACACACAAACAATGAATCATGGAACACTACATCAAAAACTAATGATGTAATGTATGGTGATTAACATAACATAATAATAAAAACAAAAGATAAAAAAAGAGTTGTGTATTTTCAAATATCCAATCCTGTGTAACTGATGCAAGAGAATACCATTACAGTGAAAAGATGAGTTCCAGATGGAAGGAAACTGTAACGCATATATCCAATAAAAGTCTCATATTCAGAATATATAAATCAATAAGGATAAAAAAACAGAAAAAAATAGTCAAAGGACTTGAATGGGAATTTCACATTATTGATTTTACAATGGCTAATAGTCATGAAAAGGTGATTAATTTCATTACATATTATGGAAATTAAAAAATTAAAAATAACACCAAATACAGTACTGATTCCTACTCACTAAGATTGCTTAAATAAAGGTTTCAGATAAGACCAAATGTATGTCAAGGATGGGGAGCAACCAGGACTATCATGCCTTGCTGATGGGAATAACATTGGTTAAAAAAACAAAAGAAAAAGAAATTATTATCTATTCCTCCCTATTTCATCCTCTCTCTCATCCAGCTCCCTCAAAATCCATTCTTAGGCATGTTCTGTTGGCTCTGGAAACTTACATGAGGTGTAACAGCTTCTCTTTTATTGCTATCATACTGTAAAATAACAAAAATTCAACGAAGTAAATTTTAAAGATTTAATTGGTTTTATTAATCAATTCATGATTTGGGCAGCATCCTGTCTAACAAGTAGAGGGGAGCTTCAAAGGACTACAGAAAAGGAAAGGTTTTTAAAGGAAGTAAAGGAGTGGAAAAAAGAAAACTGTTAGCAAATAATCCATTGTTTTAGACAAGGTCACCCTACTAAGGGGAAAGGAAGAGGTCTATTAGTAAATTTTCTAGTGCTGACCAGGAAATTCCCATGTTGCCTGGTTAAAGGTTACTTTTCTTGGGGATGGAAACTGCAGTTAGGTCCTAACTGAACCTCGTTTACTGATTTGGTTTACTGACACCATTTTGGAGCTATGGTTTTCTTTTTAATAGTCAGATTCTGGAACTGGTTATTCAGGCCAATCTGCTTTCTAATTGCAGGAGATAAAGAGTCTTATATGCTATCATAAAGGCTTTGTGACATTTACACCACACTCTGATATGACTGTGGGGGTGACTTAGACCTTAATGTTCTTTTTTCAGGGCATTAATGATACTTAACAACAACCAACTACACATCCTTATAATTACCATTGCCAGCTTATTTCTTAAATATGAGTAATGGTACCTATATCTGTTACATCTAATAAGTTCTGGTGTAGATTTTCACCATATCACCATACTGCAGAACATTCGAGATTCTTGGTTATTATAAAATTATAGCATGTTAGAGATCCCATGATCCGAGGATATTCGTTAACAATACCATCCTTTTTATCATTAGGTTAGTAAATTATTCAACCTTATACAATGATATGTGTAAACGACTTGGAAGGTGCAAGGAACATAAGTTACGGAGTAGGTAATTGATAAAGGAAGGAAAAAATAGACAATTAGAGACAATAAAGTGTTAATTACTAAGCCAACTGACACAAGTGACTGAAATTTATTCCTGTAGGGAGACATTGGGAAACAGTTTAAAATATATGGTTCAGAATCCTCCTTCTCAGAGAAAATGGAGGTAGAGGACGTGTGTGTGTGTGTGTGTGTGTGTGTGTGTGTGTGTGTGTGTACACATATACTTACACATACACACACTATATATATTCTTATAGCCTTTGGTTGAAAGTCCCCAGGGGTTGTTAATACTAGTACTTTAAGCTTCCTGTACTCACAAAAGCAAAGTGGCTTTCCATGGTGTTGGAAAATACCTCAGGCACAGAGATGCAGATTCTGACGACTGAATGTTGTTATTTCTAATTCTAAATAACTTCTTGAAAACATAGCCCACTGCTGCTTATAAACTGACTTGTGTGGAAAAAAAAATGTTTTTCTTTATAAAAGTATCATGTAACATATATATTTTTCTCTAAAACCACTATCCTGGGTGCCTGGCTGGCTCAGTCACTGGAACATGTGACTCTTAATCCTGGGGTTGTAAGTTTGAGCCCCCCCCATTAGGTGTAGAGATTACTTAAAAATAGAATCTTTAGGGGCACCTGGAGGGCTCAGTTGGTTAAGCCTCAGACTCTTGATTTCAGCTCAGGTCATTATCTCAGGATTGAGATAGAGCTCCATGTGGGGCACTGCACTGGGTGGGGAGCCTACTTGAGATTCTCTCTCTCCCTCTGCCCCTCCCTACCTCTGAAAATAAATAAATAAATAAATAAATAAATAAATAAATAAATAAATAAATAAAATCTTTAAAAACAACAACAATTTATTCTCAAAAATTATTTCTTGTTAAATTTAAGTGGTAGGTAGGTAGATATATCTATCTTACAGTTTTCATAAAGAATATATACAATTTTGGGGCACCTGGGTGGCTCAGTTGTTAAGCGGCTGCCTTCGGCTCAGGTCATTATTGCAGGGTCCTGGGATGGAGCCCTGCATTGGGCTCCCTGCTCAGCGGGAAGCCTGCTTCTCCCTCTCCCACTCCCCCTGCTTGTGTTCCTGCTCTCGCTATCTCTCTCCCTGTCAAATAAATAAATAAAATCTTAAAAAATATATATATACAATTTCATAAAGAATATATATATTTCGTAAAGAATATATACATTTTGTAAAGAATATATTTTGTAAAGAATATAAAGGAGTACCTGGGTGGCGCAGTTGGTTAAGCATCCAACTCTTGGTTGGATCTCACCGTCATGAGACTGAGCCCCATGTCGGGCTCCATGCTCAGAAAGGAGTCTCCTTCAGATTCTTTCTCCCTCTGTCCCTACCCCCATGTTCTCTTTCTAAAATAAATAAATAAATAAATCTTAAAAAAAAGATTAAAAAAAGAATATATACATATGTAATCTTAGAAAACAATACTATTTTCAACAATCATTTTTATAAGGAGATATATTTACCTATAAAATTATATAAGTATTACACTTATAATTACAAAGTAGAGATTGAATACAATTTCTGAGATTTCTTTTACAAAGCTTTACAACACACACAAAAACACTATGCATTTATGGATACTTTGCTCTAATCTTTTTTTTTAATTTAATTTAATTTTATTATGTTATATTAGTCACCATACATTACATCATTAGTTTTTTTTAATTTTCTTATTGTTATGTTAATCACCATACATTACATCATTAATTTTGGGTGTAGTGTTCCATGATTCATTGTTTTCGTATAACACCCAGTGCTCTAATCTTTATTTACTTTATGGTGAAGTAAAATTAGAATAAAATTCATTCACATTTTTAAAAACAGACACATTAAAAAAGAAGCACTTATTATATCCAAATTTTTAATTATATCAAGATTTCTCAGAACAGAAACTAAAACTTTTCTAACCCTTGCCATATTCAGAAGTCTTACATTATGTCATTTAAAAACACAATTTCTAAGTCCTAGGCACTCTTTTGTTTCAAATTTCAGTTCTTTAAGATACAATATCTGGGAACATTTTGAAGATAAAAACACAGGCAACTGAATGATTGTGACTCCTTTTTACACAGTGGAACCATCTTTCAAAGATTTATTCTAAAATGCCTTCTTTATTGATGTCCTTAAGCATTTCAGTTCTGGTAAGGTTTAGATTCTTATTTTAAGAAATGAAGAAATGCTGTTGACCTTGAGCTTATTCTACTGTTGCAATAGACAAATACCATTTTTAGAAATTTTAATACCTTTTAAGGCAAAATGACCTTGGGACAAATCTTTTGAGTGTTCACATTTCTTTTCTTTTTTTGGAATGTTCACATTTCTACTACCATGCTCATCTACCAGGTAATGTTGGCTTCCAAGGAATTCATACAAAAAGTCATAAACATGATATGTTACTCTGATATCTTCTACTATATAGGATTTGTATTGCAATTTAATAAAGAAAAATAATTTCTTAGATTCCATATCTGTATATTACTTATTGTTATATATTTCAGTCCTCTCCAAGGATGAATGTATGTTTCCTGAATATACAGTTATTAGGTTTCTGTGTAAAGCTTTCAGAGAGGAGAGAATAACAAGTTGTAGGAAAATTTAAAAAAAACATACAAAAGTTAATATTTTTAAAACTGAGAGATTTCTATAGAAAAGGAAAATCTTGAATATATAAAAGGAGCATACTCTTTCTATATGTTCTAGAGTTAAAATGATATTAGAGAATTTGTTGTTGTTTTTCCTGATATAATAAGTCAAATTTTCTGTTGAATTTCCTTGGATAATTATTACCTACATACATATGTAATATGTTACATATATATAAATATTGCATATATATAATTTATATATACATACAACAAATGACTATTACCATCTTGTGAAGATATTGATTCACCAGTCAGAGGTCTATGTTCACATCCCTGTCCTTCATGACATCAAACATTCTTTGATATTTGATTCTGAGTAGGATCTGACTAGGAAGCATTCATAAGATGTTTGAAAGCAGAAGGGAGGGAAAGTCCTTCTGGCTGTGGGCAACTCCAGCAGTGTCAACGACGGTGGCCCCAGTATCATTTTTCATAAGGCCACAGCAATGTTACCAATGATGGCAGTGGCTCAAAGAGCAGTAATTTTAATTTCATCAGTCTAGCCTAGGGGGAAGTAGCAGCTTCTTATATTCTGGATAACATCATGTTTCCACTTTTGCCCCTTTGTGACCATTTTTTAAATTAACTTTCCCTCTTTTTTCTTGACACTGACTGAACAGGGAGGTTGAGAAAAAATTTAATGGTTGTTTTAAACGAATAAAGTTTTCTTCTTTCTTTCCTTCCTTCCTCCTTTCCTTCTAAGTTGGCTGAATATCATATATGTTTCATATATATATATATATATATATGCTAGGAAACATACTAGCTTTCAAAGAAAAAAATGAACAATGTGTGGTCCATTTTTCTAAGTACATAGTCCATATTGAGAAACAGTTCTTTATCCAAATACTTTTCACACAGTTACATAGCAAATATCATAGTAGGTATAGAAGTAAAATGACAAATGAAGAAATAATGGAACAGATTTATAGGTGAGTGCTAGAAATAAATCTGAAAGAACAAGTTCAATTAACAATTAATTGGGCAGTGTACTATTTTTACACTGTTTTGCAGATCTCTGTTCTTCCCAGAAATACTGAAAGATAGGCTTAAAAGAAATATTCTTGTGGAGGTTCCGGTTTATAAAATTAACATGAGTCACTTAGCTCTACGTTTATGACAGGTGTTATTGATCTTTGTCATTCTCTAGATGTTCTTACTGCTTATTCCCTTCAGTTTGACAAAAGTCATTTAAACAAAATTTTTGTATGGATATATTTTTATAATTGTATATTAAATACACATTATATGTAGGTACATAACATATACATATATAATGTATTATATGTGTGTTTGTGAATATATAGTGAGATCACATTTTCTCTTTAAAGATATGTCGCTTTTTGCACACATTACTGTGATGAAACTTAAAAAATATATATTGTAGTATATTTTAGTGTTATTTTATTCAAAAAACCTTTAAATAACTATTTTTCTTTTTAAATATTAGTTTTAAACAAAAATTTTTAGGAAACTATTTCCTCTTAGTTTTTTTTTTTTATAAAAGTAATCTAGTTTATTTTTTAGATCAGTTTTAGTTAACAGAAAAATTGAGCAGAAAATGCAGGGTTTATGTAAGAATGTTATACTAAGTTTTGGGCCATCTATCAAACTGAAGTTGGTTTCAAGGGTGCTATATACAATTCAGAGCAGGGTTTCTCAACTTTGACACTGTTGATGTTTTGTTGTAGGCAGCTGTCCTGTACTACCTATAATGTAGAATGTTTAACAGCATTTCTGGCCTCTACCAACTCTAGAGTAGAGTGTACCAACCCCCTCCAAGTTGTAACAACAAACTATGTCTTTAGATATTGCCAAATATCCCCTGGGAAGCAAAATCTTCCCTGGTTGAAGAAAACTAATTTAGAAAACTTCTGTAAATCTCAACAATTTTTAATGAATTCTAAAACTATAGATTATATATATCAGGAGATTCAGATGTAAATAAATGTAAATACATATACTATTTCTCTAACATATTACCCTCAAGTAAAGTAAAATTAGTACAAATTAAATTTAATGTATAAGCAAAGCAGTTTTGTCTTTGAATAATACATTGTTGCTTCTGGAAAAATATTCATTCTATCGTATGCATGTAAATTCATTTCAAATTCATTAAGATATTATCCTTTCAGAACAGATCTAAAATGCCTGGGATCTCCAATCTGATATCCAAATTACTTTTAAGTGTTTGTCTATAAATGGAACCTATAAACCTTAAGGAACTATTTTAATAACTGGTTGATAAACTCACATTGAGTCAAAATACACATTAAATGTTAATGATTCTCTGCCTTTACCTAATTTGGTCAACCAAAATGAGACAGCAGGCAATTTAACAAAGCTTCCAATAAAATAATACATCAGCTTGCTCTGCTTTCTCAAATCTTCTTTACTGCCTCTAACATTTCTGCAGCAATAAGCTACTCCTCCTATAAGCATGCACATGTCAATGAATTAATAAATCGGCAAAAAAATCAAAATAATCGTTCATGTATATAATAAACGGATAGTTATTAAATTGAAATAAAGGGATATAAATTAAGAAATGGCGAGAGTTCTATACCTTAAAACCTGAACAACCACTCCTACAATTCCTACCAGAGAAAATCCCAGGAGTAATATGTATCTTGAGATAAAAGTTAAGCAAGCAGGGGTGCCTGGGTGGCTCAGCCGGCTAAGCTCCCAACTCTTGATTTCTGCTCAGGTCATGATCTCAGGGTCATGATTTCAGGTTAAGGGATGGCCTCTGTGCTCAATGGGGAGTATGCTTCCCTTCCTATCCCTCTGCCCCCCTCCCTGCTCACACTCTCTCTTTCCCTAAAGTAAATTACTGGATCTTTAAAAAAAAAAGTTAAGCAAGCATACTAGAAAACTGTTATTTACAAACTTCAGTGGTGAACCTTAATAAGCAGGGCTGAATGAATGAAAAATCACTGCCTGAGCTAGAGCTTAGCCTTGCACCTGGTATTAAAGCGAATTCTACCTGTTCCTGTCCTTGCTTCTTGATTGTCTTTGTTTTGCTACCCAGAAAGATGAGAAAACAAACAAAAAGGTCCAGCCAAAGATGCGAAACAATATATAAAAATTCACTTGGTTATAAGCTGCTTTCCCAACACACTACAGACTGACTCCTTAAGAAATGTGTCATTGCCATTAATAACATTTCCCTATTTATGCCTACGAAAAGTTTTTTTTCTTTTTTTATGAAAGTCTATACAGTGTCATGTTAGTATAACCGTTCCAGGCTTGTTATGGTTGTTATTTGCATAATATATCTTTTCCCATCCTGGTAACATATAATTTGCTTGATTAAATTTTGCCTAAAGAGAGAAAAACTTTAAAAGAGAGGAACATTAATTTGAGGAAAAAATAATGTCTTTAGAGATCTAGAACAGACTGAGTTGCAAAAGATTCTGGAGATTACAGGTAAAAGGATTACTTTGGAGAACAAATAGGTAAAAAAAAAGGAAGGGTTTTTATTCAGGAAGGTAGGAGTGGTCTCTCAGTCAGGCATAAGCACCATTTCCTTTTTGTTTTTTTACTTAAGAGGTGCCAAAATCTACATCATGGACAGGACCAAAGAAGGGGGCATCCTGATGTGTGGAGTTTTAAATGAAGGTAGAATAGGGAAAGATACGGGAATGTTACACTTTTCATGTAGTATCAGGAACAGGTCATTGCCTTGCATGTTAATAACTGACTTTACTTCTCTGACAGCTTTGGTGGCAGGAAGTACACTCAACAAGAACAGGGGTTTTGTGTCCTACACATCTTATTTCCAACAGCTAGTATGGTCAATGCTTACTACATATTGGGATGCGACAAAACTTGAGATTGTAGAAAAAGAAAGGAAGAAAAAAGAAAAGCATAAGAGAGGAGATACATTAAATTTAAAATTACATGTATAAACATTTCTGAAGGAAAAAAGCACAAGCTTCTTAAACATTTTATACAGGTGACCCATGACTATGACTCATTATGTGGCAAAAATATATTTAATCTTTCTGGGCTTAAGTTTCCTTATCAGTAAAATGAGGAGGTTGGACTGGATGATCTTTAAGTTTTCTTCAGCTCGAAGGCATTCTGTCTCCATAATTCATTTTCAACATCCCACTTCAATGATTCTGAAATTTAATCATGTTTAGTGAAGTTTTTTTTCTCCACAAAAGGCAAATTTCTGTGTATTCATGCCTAATCTTAAAAGTTGTGTGAATGAATGAGCACTCTGGATACGTTCTGGAAACCTAATGCACAGTGTTGTGATTATAGCCAACAATACTGTATTATATACTTCAAAGTTGCTAAGAGACTGGATCTCAAATGTTCCCAACACAAAATAAAATGATAATTATGTGATGTGACGGAGGTGTCAGCTAATGCTATGGTGGTAATCATAACTGCAATACATAAATGTATCAAATCAACACTTTGTACACCTTAAACTTACACAGTGTTATAAGTCAATTATATTTCAATAAAAATAATTCCATTTATAATGGCATCAAAAAGAATAAATACTTAGGAATAAATTTAATCAGGGAGGGAAAAGACTTGTATACTGAATGCTATAAAACATCGCGAAAAGAAATTAAGAAGACACAAAAAAATGGAAAGGCATCCTGTATTCATGAATTGGAAGATGTAATAATGTTAAAATATAGATACTACCCATAGTGATCTAAAATTTAATGCAATCCCCATCAAAATCCCAATGACTTCTTTTTTGAGAAATAGATAGAAATAGGATAGAAAGGGAAATGGGGAGCGTGGATGGCTAAAAGGGAGGTACAGACCTCTAGTTATAAAATGAGTCATGAGGATGAAATATACAGCATGGAGAATATAGACCAATAGTATTGTAATAGCACTGTATGGTGACAGTTGGTAGTTATACTTGTGAGCACAGCATAATGTGTAGAGTTGTTGAATCACTATGTTGTATAACTGAAACTAATGTAACATTGTGTGTCAATTATACTTCAATTAAAAAATGTCAACTGAAAAAAAATAGAGTGAAATAGATTCACTCAAATTCATATAGAATCTCAGAAATAGCCAAAACAATTTTGAAAAAAAAGTTGATATCTCACATTCACGATTTAAAAACTCATTGTAAAGTTACAGTCATCAAAACACTGTGGTACTGGCATAAACACAGACCTCTAGACCAAAGCAATAGAAGAGAGAACTCAGAAGTAAGCCTTTGCATATATAGTCAAATGATTTTTGACAAGGTGCCAAGACCATTCAGTGGGGAAAGAATGGTCTTTTAAACAAATAGTGTTGGGGAAACTGGAAATCCACACGCAAAAGAATGAAGTTGGACCCTTATCTTATACCATATACAAAAATTAACTCAAAATGGATCAAAAACCTAAATGTATGAGCTGAAGTATACACGAAAACATAGGAGAGATGCTTCATGAATTTGGATTTCAATGATTTCTTGAATATGACACCAAAAGCACAGCCAACAAAAGAAAACATAGATAAATTGGACTACATTAAAAACAAAACAAAACAAAACCTCCATACATTAAAGAACAATCAACAGAGTATCAAGGCAACCTATGGAATGGGAGAAAATATCTGCAAATCATATATTTGATAAGGGGTTAATATCCAGGATATATAAAGAAATCCTGTAACTCTACAACAAAATAAACAACCTGTTTCAGAAATAGGCAAAGAACTTTAATAGACATTTCTACAAAGAAAATACACAGTCAACAAACATGAAAAGATACTCAACATCACTAATCATTAGGGAAAAGCAAATCAAAACCACAAGATAACACCTCACTCCCATTAGTAGAGCAACTATAAAACAAACAAACAAACAAAAACCCAAAAAACAAAAAAACCAAAACCCCAGAAAATATCAAGTGTTGTGATGATGTGGAGAAATTGGAACCCTTGTGCCCTGTTGGTGGGAGTGTATGATGGTCCAGCCGCTATGGAAAATAGTATTAATCCTTCCTCAAAAATTTAGATATAGAATTACCATATGGTAATTCTACTTCTGAATATACTCAAAAAAAGTAACAGCAGAGTCTCAAAGAGATATTTCTACACCTGTGTACAGGGTAGCACTTATTCACAATAGCCAAAGGGTGAAAACAACCCAAGTGTTCATTGATGGCAGAATGGATAAACAAAATATGGTATATACCCTATAATAGTATTCACCATAAAATAGTATTCAGCCTTAAAAAGGAAGGAAATTCTGACACATGCTACAACATAGATGAACCTGAATTTATGATGAGTGAAACAAAGCCAGTAACAAAAAGATAAATACTGACCACTAATGATTCGACTAATATGTTATGAACCCACTATATGAATTCACCCTTCAAATGGGAAAAGTGATTGAACAGATCAGCATGGGAGGAAAAAAAGTAGAATGGTGATTGCCAAGGACTAGCTGGAGAAGAGAATGGGGAGTTGTTTGATGAATATTGAGTTTCAATTTTGCATAATAGAGAGTTCTTGAAATTGGTTGCACAATAATGTGAATGAATTTAATGCTATTGAACTGTGTACTTAAAAATGGTTCAGATTTAAATTTTATGTTCTGTGCATTTTATCACACTTAGAAATATTCTTTAAAGACTTAATTTAAAAAAGAAAGTTGTGTGAACATTTTTTCTACCTTTTCCTATTAGTTTCACATACTTTTACCAAATCCAAACTTAATTTAAAATGAGTGAGATATTTTCTACTTACAGCTTTGTGCAAATGGCAATCTGCTCACTGTTCTGCCCTTTTCCTAATTTATGCCTTGAACAGTATGTGCTAGCTTAAGTTGAGGGTAAATTTCACTGATTTGTTCAGTTTTCTCGTTGGAAAGGTGAGTTCATATAGAGGGGAGAGGCACAAACACTGGTGGTATATGTTTGCTCATTTATTTTGCCGAGGGGAAACACTGGTGTCTCCTCTACCAGTACAGAACTGAGACTGGACGATCCGGTTCTCTGGAGGTTCAAAGAACATCAAAGGCAAAGCATTTTCTTATGTCTTGGATTGACAGTTGAAACACATGACATAGAGAAGCTGGAGAAGCTGTGATTCCAGCTGAAACTCCTCAAAAGACTTCACTGAGGAGAGAATTTAGATCCCTCTCACCACTTTCACTTGACTTGTGTTATTGATAAGGTTTTATTCTGATCAGCTTCTTGGGTAAGGACTAAGGCAGCTCTGTCCTTCCTCTTCATCTGTACTTTCTTTATGAGTTTTTGGTCTTGAAAACAGCACCACTAGCAACTGGTTTGATTTTCTCTTCCTTAAGATGTAAGTTGCTCACTACTTGGCTGCAATTCCTGCTCATCTACTTCCAGGGCTCAAAAGTAGATGGCTTTGGTAGAGGTTGCAGGGTTGCTGATGGGACATTCCCCTCTGTGAACTTGCCACCTGACTCTGTAAGATGAAGGGCTCCAGGAGTCAATGAAAAGACTCAACAAAATAATTTTTAACATTAGATCTCTAATAATGTGTATTGTTTCCACTTATAAGTTAATAGATTTTTTTTTTTTTCTTGGCTGACTGTAAAGAACTTTTCCCTCTGAGGTTTTCAAAGGAAAGAGCTGCTAACGAGTAGTCCCTGTAGGGGACATGTTTTCTAGTAGGGTCTTCCCTCTTCTCATCTACCTCCCAGGGCCACCTTAGCATCTTTAAATGAGTAATTAGCACTCTTCCTGCTGACTTGGAATAATGAAAATCTCAGCTAAAGAAGGCCAAAATTTCAGAACAGATCATATTAGTTTCTAACCTTTTTTGGGAAAAGTTTATTCTTTAATTTACACTAGCCTATGAAGAAATTAATCACTCTCATTTCCAGTGTGCACACATCAGTATACAATAGGACTAAAAGAAGATTAAATTCACAATTAATTTTCTTTGAATAGTGGAATTTGTTGCAAAATTTAGCACACTCTCCAATTTTCAAGCCTTAACTTAGATACTTGTGTAAATAATATTTAAATCAAACATCATACATGATTTTCTTAATATAGTTTTCTATGATTTCTTATTACAGTAAAATCTGTATCTGATTTTCATTGAAAAGTATTTTTGTATACATTTAAGAATGTTAACATTTGTTGTATATATTACATATAAATCCAGAAAAATATGACTGTCTTATATTATGAAACCAAGGATGATACACAATTTATTTACTTGAAATGTATTAACATGTTAGCATACTTTCATCAACCAGATGTAAAAGTACTGAGCAACTCATTTACTCCTTCATTTAAGTTTTTTTCCAAGTACTGATCATGTATAGAAATGTACCCTGAAAGAAAAATAAAACTGATCTTTTGATGGTCAGCCAGGATTCTCTATAGTATCTTATACTGACATATCATAGAACATATTTGTAATTCTTTTCATTTTTCTAACAATAAATTAATGATTACTATTTACTGACATATTTCTTATATCTAATATGTATTTAATGTTTTTATAAAATATATACCAAAATATATGTTAGGACTTTAGATTGCTGTGACATGTAATGATATATTTTTTTATTAAGTCTTTTCTTGGGGCGCCTGGGTGGCTCAGTTGGTTAAGCGACTGCCTTCGGCTCAGGTCATCGTCCTGGAGTCCCGGGATCGAGTCCCGCATCGGGCTCCCCGCTCAGCAGGGAGTCTGCTTCTCCCTCTGACCCTCTTCCCTCTCGTGCTCTCTATCTCTCATTCTCTCTCTCTCTCAAATAAATAAATAAATAAAATCTTTAAAAAAAGTCTTTTCTTAAACCAATATAAATGCTAATTTTGTTTCAGTAAAATCTTAAAGCATATAGTCCTATAACGACCAAAGAGGCACATATTATTTTCCTCATCTTACAGATATAGAGACCAATACATTGATTGGTGAAGTAACTTAACCAAGATTATAACATGATAGAACTCAGCTCCAGAAACTGCTTTTCCTCTTTGTGTTGTCTTGCTTCTACAAGCAAAAGTTGGGAAGGTTAAGGATATAGACAATAGTCATCTAGATAAAATAAAAAGCAAACTAGAAGTTCTGGACATGGGAAAATCATTATTCCTTAAGTCAGGTTAGTAAGTAATGTGAAAAGGAACAACAAATTGAACCCAGTTTCAGAATACAGACATTGTAAAGTACTTTAAGAAGACTTGATTTCAGTGTTACAGCAGTGGAGGTTGGAGGGAGGAAACATTTTCTTTGGCAGTAGGAAAGGAAATGTCACATTAGTTACATTTATTAAAAAACAAAAGGACTATGAACAGGGGGCAAGTTTCGTAAAATATAGTTCAGGTATCCAGGTGTGACAGGATGGTGGCTTTGACCCTGGAAATTGCAGTGAAAAGGGAGGAAGTAAATGGATGTGAGATCTTGATGAGGTGGAATTTAGGGGCTTGATAAGTTGGATATAGGGATGGAGGGAGGAGCAGTAAAAGGTGATTCCGCTTTACTACTTAGTGAAGGGTAGAGAAGGGATGCGGGAGGAGAAACAGGTTGGCAGAGTTCGGGAAACAGTCTATTAAATAGTTTAGCTTTATGTTGAATGAGGTATCTAGCTCATTCATTAAACTGAAGAGTTTAAGTATGTAGTTTGGTGTATGAGTCTCTCTTTCTCTCTCTGCACATACACACACACACACACACACACACACACACACACACACACACACACACACACACACACGACAGGTAAGGTATTGCTGTTTTATGACCAGTATTGCTATGGTAAAAGTTTAAAGCAGACATTAAGAATTCATTCTCTGGTTAATTCAGATCTGAGTTCTAATCACAGGTAAGTTACTTTGGCAAGTTACTCAAATTCTCATCTGTATGATGCTATGTTACTAAGGATGATATAGTGTTAAAGTGAGAATTGAAATAGATGATCTATGTAAAGTACAAGATTTGGTATGATTTGTACAGTGAATGACAGTGATATCATTATGATTATTATTTTATAGAAAAAAACAAAATTAAGGCTTAGCAAGTTACCAGATTCATGCAAAAGTTAGTTGCAAAGCAAATACTTGAATTCATATCTGTCTGAAATCAGTGCATAAATTCTAACTATTGTTCTGTCTTGACAAATGCTAGTTTAAGATCAAATATAATGCAAGCCCTTGGAACTGATGTGATTGTTAAAAATGCACTATATAGTGAAAATTGAATGAATGAGGGCCTAGGACAGAAACCTGAAGAAAACCAAAATTGGGAGATGAGAAGAAAATAAAATACAAAGCAAATTAATGTGTATTCAGCTATGTATAAGGAAATCTAGACTCTTCATAGATTCTGAAACAAACAATGTTCCATGAGGAAGAATCATCAGTGTCAAAGGTGACCAGGATGACAAGATAAGGTATGAAAAATGTCCATTGGGCTTAAGAAAGGCCTCGATAATTTTGGGGAAAATACTATAAGATATGAAAAAATGGGTACAAAATGCTTTCTGAGTAATAATGTAGTACTCAAAAGCAATGGTGTCTATTATTCAGAGACCGGGTTTTTGTCAAGTAGACAATCTTTAATTATAATGGAGAAAGAGCACTTGAGAAATGATTGTGTCCATGTCCAAGAGCAAGTGCAACAACAATTTTATTCACAAAAGCATTAAAATGCTAATGTTTCATCCTTATTATAAAGCTTCTAATGAAAAACTGAAAATGAAATAATAAGACTTCATTCCAATTATAATGACTGAAGCTAGAATGAGACATAGTGATATCACTTTTCCAATTCGTTTCTACAAATTAATATTACACTTTTGCAGCGTTCTGCAGGAGTTGAGTAGCTTAACTTAATAGACTTCATTGTAATACGTTGTACATATTCATAAATTCAGCTAACCATTTCACTATACTTAAACATTGTTGTCAAAATATAGAATATTTTTACAAATTCCATTTATTAAATTAATTTTCCAGGACTTACATATGGTTAGAGATTGGCATTCTTGGAGATAGGTATTATTATTTATTTACTGAATTTTCACAGCTTTGTTAGTCTTAGTGTGTTCCTCTTTGTTTCCTCCTCAAAGTTTATTTTCTCCTAACCAAGGCTGTCAGGTCTAGTTGAATATTATTCTTTCTCACTAGATATTTAAATTCTAAATGAAATACTGTCCTGTTTTATGATATTCTAGCTGACTACGTTTCTTCTGTGAACCAGAGTCTGGGACTCTTCTTGTGAAGATAATTCAGTATAAAGTTTTTTAAAAGCTACTAGGTGGACTTGGTCTGGTCTCAGGAATTCAGGTGGATAGGGATCAAACCATTCTGAACACCTACAAACTCAACGGGAGATCGAAGAAAAGAATAGCAACAACTCTGAACAGAAAAGCGACCACTTTCTGGAAGGTAGGACAAGCGGAGAAGTGAATCCAAGGCAATATTCAGGAGGGTAGATGGCGGGGGAGGGGGCCTCCATCAGCCACTTCTGGCAAATGATAGAGCAGCGGAGCAGAAAATCAGAACTTTAGAAGTTGGCTCTGCTGAGGGACGTCGCTCCAGTGGCTAAGCGGGGGATGGAACCCTTGCGGGACAGTGTGGTCTCAGGACCCTCGGAGTCACAGAAAGACCGGGGTGCCTGAGTGCGGCAGAGCTCCCAGGTATCGGAGCGGGGAGGCCAGCTGCAGAGACAGAGCCAGCGATCGGGCTCTCAGCTCAGGGTTGCCATAAACTGTGATCGGCGACACAGTCGGGCCACTGCTCCTCCAGCAGGGACCCAACAAGCACCAGATCCAGGGAGACTCCCTTTCCTCCCCTGGGAGGAGCGACGCGGGAACGCACCACAGGGATCTGCTGGGTTTGGAGACTCCACACCGAGTCGGGTGCCAGAGATAGAAATGATCGGGCACAGGCTGGGTGAGCACGGAGTGCGGCCAGAGACCGGGGAGATGGGAGTGACTGCTTTTCTCTGGGGGCGCACTGAGGAGCGGGGCCCCGAGTTCTCAGCTTCTCCAGGGTAGAGATTGGGAGGCCGCCATTTTCACTCTCGTCCTCCAAACCTGTACCAAAAGCTTGCAAGGAACAAAAGCTCCGGAGAGCAAACCTGAGCAGATTACTTAGCCTGGACTGACAAGGTCGGGGCAATTCTGCCTCCGGCAAAGACATTTGGGAACCACGGCAACGGCCCCTCCCCCAGAAGATCATCAAGAACAGCCAGCCAAGACCAAGTTTACCAATCAATGAGAACGGGAGAACTCCAGCGCTAGGGGAATACTGCACACAGAATTCATGGCTTTTTTACCATGATTCATTAGTCTTTCAAAGTTAATTTTTTTAACTTTCTTTTTTTTTTGATTTTTTTCTTCTTCCCTTTTTCAACCAAAATCTTATGAATCCCTTTTATAAAAAAACATTTTTATTTTAAATTTTTAGAGTCATATTCTAACCCTGCATAGTAGTTACCCTTATTTTTGGCATATATATATATATATATATATATATATATATATATATATATATATATAGTTCTCTCTTTAAAATTTTAAGATACAGTTTCTCTTAACAGATTAAAATATACCCTGAATCTCTAGTGTATGGCTTTGTTCTAGTCTCCTGCCTGATCACATTCTCTCCCCCTTTTTTTTTCTTTCATTCTTTTTTTTTAATCCTCTTCTTTCTTTTTTCAAACAAATTCTTATCAATTCCGTCTATAAAATTTTTTATAATTTTCATCTTTACAGTCATATTCCATCCCTTCATCATATCAACCCTTATATGTATATATATAAGTCTTTCTTTCTTTAAAACTTTGGGAGGCACTTTCTTCTAACAGACCAAAATACACCCAAAATCTAGTGTGTGGCACTGATCTATGCATCAGCCTGATCATATTTGATCATATTTTGTTTTTTTTGTTTTGTTCTGTTTTTGTTTGTTTTTATCTTTTACTTTTTCTTTTTTTTTCTCTCTCTTTTTTCTTTTTTTCCCTCTCTTTTCCCCTGGTTTCAGTTCCTTTCTGATTTGTTTAGAGTATATTTTCTGGGGACATTGTTACCCTGTTAGCATTTTGTTCTCTCATTCATCTATTCTCCTCTGGACAAAATGACAAGATGGAAAAAATCACCTCAACAAAAAGAACAATAAGTAGTACTGTCTGCCAGGGACCTACTCAATGCAGACATTAGTACGATGTCAGACCTAGAGTTCAGAATCATGATTTTAAAGCTACTAGCTGGGCTTGAAAAAAGCATGGAAGTTACTAGAGAAACCCTTTCTGAAGAAATAAAAGAACTAAAATCTAACCAAGTCAAAATCAAAAAGGCTATTAATGAGGTGCAATAAAAAATGGGGACACTAACTGCTAGGATAAATGAGGCAGAAGAGAGAATCAGTGATATAGAAGACCAAATGATGGAAAATAAAGAGGCTGAGAAAAAGAGAGATAAACAACTACTGGATCACAAGGGCAGAATTCGAGAGATAAGCGATACCATAGACGAAACAACATTAGAATAATTGGGATCCTGGAAGAAGAAGAAAGAGAGAGAGGGGCAGAGGGTATATTGGAGCAAATTATAACAGAGAACTTCCCTAATGTGGGGAAGGAAACAGGCATACAAATCTAGGAGGCACAGAGAACCCCTCTCAAAATCAATAAAAATAAGTCAACACCCCGACATCTAATAGTAAAACTTACTAGTCTCAGAGACAAAGAGAAAATCCTGAAAGCAGCTTGGGAGAAGAGATATGTAACCTATAGTGGTAGAAATATTAGACTGGCAACAGACCTATCCACAGAGACCTGGCAGGCCAGAAAAGACTGGCATGATATATTCAGAGCACTAAACAAGAAAAATATGCAGCCAAGAATACTATATCCAGCTAGGCTGTCATTGGAAATAGAAGGAGAGATAAAAAGCTTCCAGGACAAACAAAAACTAAAGGAATTTGCAAACACAAAACCAACCCTCCAAGAAATATTGAAAGGGGTCCTCTAAGCAAAGAGAGAGCCTAAAAGCAGCATAGCCCAGAAAGGAACACAGACAATATACAGTAACAGTCACCTACAGGCAATACAATGGCACTAATTCATATCTTTCAATAGTTACCCTGAATGTAAATGGGCTAAATGCACCAATCAAGACACAGGCTATCAGATTGGATTAAAAAACAAGACCCATCTATATGCTGTCTGCAAGAGACTCATTTTAGACCCAAAGACACCTCCAGATTGAAAATGAGGGGGTAGAAAACGATTTACCATGCTATGGACACCAAAAGGAAGCTGGGGTGGCAATCCTTCTATCAGACATATTAGATTTTAAACCAAAGACTGTAATAAGAGATGAGGAAAGACACTCTATCCTACTTAAAGGGTCTATGCAACAAGAAGATCCAACTGTAAATATCTATGCCCCTAACATGGGAGCAGCCAATTATATAAGGCAATTAATAACAAAAGCAAAGAATCACATTGACAACAATACAATAAGAGTGGGGGACTTTAACACTCCCCTCGCTGAAATGGACAGATCATCTAAGCAAATGATGAACAAGGAAATAAATACTTTAAATGACACACTGGACCAAATGGACTTCACAGACATATACAGAACATTCCATCCCAAAGCAACAGGATACACATTCTTCTCTAGTGCCCATGCAACATTCTCCAGGATAGATCACATCCTAAGTCACAAATCAGGTCTCAACTGGTACCAAAAGTTTGGGATTATTTCCTGCCTATTTTCAGACCACAATGCTTTGAAACTAGAACTCAATCACAAGAGGAAAGTCGGAAAGAACTCAAATACATGGAGGCTAAAGAGCATCCTACTAAAGAATGAATGGGTCAAACAGGAAATTAAAGAAGAATTAAAATTCATGGAAACTAATGAAAATGAAAACACAACTGTTCAAAATCTTTGGGATACAGCAAAGGCAGTCCTAAGAGGAAAGTATATAGCAATACAAGCCTTTCTCAAGAAACAAGAATGGTCTCAAATACACAACCTAACCCTACACCTAAAGGAGTTGGAGAAAGAATAGCAAATAAAGCCTGAACCCAGCAGGAGAAGAGAAATAATAAATATCAGAGCAGAAATCAATGAAATAGACACCAAAAGAACAGTAGAACAGATCAACGAAACTAGGAACTGGTTCTTTGAAAGAATTAACAAGATTGATAAACCCCTGGCCAGACTCATCAAAAAGAAAAGAGAAATGACCCAAATCAACAAAATCATGAATGAAAGAGGAGAGATCACAACCAACACCAAAGAAATACAAACAATTATAAGAACATATTATGAGCAACTGTATGCCAGCAAATTAGATAACCTGGAAGAAATGGATGCATTGTATCAACTACCAAAACTGAACCAGGAAGAAATAGAAAACCTGAACAGACTGATAACCACTCAGGAAATTGAAGCAGTCATCAAAAATCTCCCAACAAACAAAAGCCCAGGGCCAGATGGCTACCCAGCGGAATTCTACCAAACATTTCAAGAAGAATTAATACCTATTCTCCTGAAACTGTTCCAAAAAATAGAAATGGGAGGAAAACTTCCAAACTCATTTTATGAGGCCACCATTAACTTCATCCCAAAACTAGACAAAGACTCCATCAAAAAGGAGAATTACAGACCAATATCCTTGATGAACATGGATGTAAAAATTCTCACCAAAATACTAGCCAATAGGATACAACAGTATTTTAAAGGGTCATCCACCATGACCAAGTGGGATTTATCCCTGGGCTTCAAGGTTGGTTCAACATCCACAAATCAATCAACGTGATACAATACATTAACAAAAGAAAGAACAAGAATCATATGATCCTCTCAATAGATGTAGAAAAAGCATTTGACAAAGTACAGCATCCTTTCTTGATCAAAACTCTTCAGAGTATAGGGATACAGGGTACATACCTCAGTATCATAAAAGCCATCTATGAAAAGCCTACCGCGAATATCATTCTCAATGGGGAAAAGCTGAGAGCTTTCCCCCTAAGGTCAGGAATGCGGCAGGGATGTTCCCTATCACCTCTGCTATTCAACATAGTATTAGAAGTCCTAGACACAGCAATCAGACAACAAAAAGAAATCAAAGGCATCCAAATTGGAAAAGAAGAAGTCAAACTCTCACTGTTTGCAGATGATATACTTTATGTGGAAAACCCAAAAGACTCCACCCCAAAACGGCTAGAACTCATACAGGAATTCAGTCAAGTGGCAGGATATAAAATCAATGCACAGAAACCAGTGGCACCCTATACACCAACAACAAGACAGAAGAGAGACAAATTAAGGAGTCAATCCCATTTACAATTGCATCCAAAACCATAAGATACCTAGGAATAAATTTAACCAAAGAGGCAAAGGATCTGTACTCAGAAAACTATAAAATACTCAGGAAAGAAATTGAGGAAGACTCAAAGAAATGGAGAAACATTCCATGCTCATGGATTGGAAGAACAAACATTGTGAAGATGTCAAAGTTACCTAGAACAATCTACACACTCAATGCAATCCCCATCAAAATACCATCCACTTTTCTCAAAGAAATGGAACAAATAATCCTAAAATTTGTATGGAACCAGAAAAGACCCTGAATAGCCAGAGGAATGTTGAAAAAGAAAAGCATAGCTGGCGGCATCACAATTCCGGACTTCCAGTGCTATTACAAAGCTGTCATCATCAAGACAGTATTGTACTGACACAAAAACAGACACATAGATCATTGGAACAGAATAGAGAGCCCAGAAATGGACCCTCAACTCTATGACCAACTAATCTTTAACAAAGCAGGAAAGAAGGTCCAATGGAAAAAAAAGACAGTCTCTTCAACAAATGGTGTTGGGAAAATTGGACAGCCACATGCAGAAGAATGAAACTGGACCATTTCCTTACAGCACACACACAATAGACTCCAAATGGTTGATAGACCTAAATGTGAGACAGGATTCCATCAAAATCCAAGATGTCCATCGAGAGATGAATGGAATAAGAAGAAGTGGTATATATACACAATGGAATATTATGCAGCCATCAAAAGGAATGAGATCTTGCCATTTGCAACGATGTAGATGGAACTGGAGGGTTTTATGCTGAGTGAAATAAGTCAATCAGAGAAAGATATGTATCATATGACCTGACTGATATGAGGAATTCTTAATCTCAGAACACAAACTGAGGGTTGCTGGAGTGGGGGTGGGGTGGGAGGGATGGGGTGGCTGGGTGATAGACATTGGGGAGGGTATGTGCTATGGTGACTGCTGTGAATTGTGCAAGACAATTGAATCACAGACTGTACATCTGAAACAAATAATGTAATATATGTTAAGAAAAAAAAAAGAAGATAGCAGGAGGGGAAGAATGAAGGGGGTGGAAATCGGATGGGGATACAAACCATGAGAGACGATGGACTCTGAAAAACAAACTGAGGGTTCTAGAGGGGAGGCGTTGGGGTTTGGTTTAGCCTGGTGATGGGTGTTAAGGAGGGCACGTTCTACGTGGAGCACTGGGTGTCATACACAAACAATGAATCATGGAACCCTACATCAAAAAATAATGATGTAATGTATGGTGATTAACATAACAATAAAAAATTTAAAGTAGATAAAGAAAAAAAAAGAAATATAGTCTTGGGGCATCTGGTTGGCACATTAGTTGAGAGTCTGACTCTTGGTTTCGGCTCAGGTCATAATCTCAGGATCATGAGATTGAGCCCTTTGTCAGTCTCCGTGCTCAGTGCAGAATTGGCTTGGGTTTCTTTTTCCCTCTCCCTCTGCCCCTCCTCCCTCTCTCTGTGTCTCTAAAATAAATATATAAATACATCTTAAATAAAAAAAGCTATTAGGCGGACTTACTTCTGAACAACTATGGTTAGACCAATAAAGACTGGTATGATGCAGATGTTAAAAATCAAGTCAGGTTACCATTATGAAAATAAATGTTATTATTAGAACTGTTTTCAGTTTTCAGAACTATTGAAAAGATAGTACAGAAAGTTCCCTTCTGCCCCACACCCAGTTACTTCCATTAGTATCTTTTAACATGGTGCAGTTGTTATTCTTAGACAATGTTGATACATTATTATTAACAAAAGTTCATAATTCATTCAAATGTATTTGATATTTACCTGTGGTTCATTTTCTGCTTCAGGAGATGCCTTCCAGGAAACTATTACATTACATTGATCATTATGCTTCCATAAGCTCTTCTTGACTATGACAGTTTCTCAGACTTTTTTTTTTTTTTGCTTTTGATAAACTTGACAACTTTTAGGAATAGCAGTCAGGTATTTTACAGAATGTCCTAAATTGGCATGTGTCTAACGTCTTTCTCATGATTATACTGAGGTTATGGGGTTTAGGGAGGAAAACCATAAAGTGCCATTTTCACCACGTATCACTTGTATATGCCAACATGATATCACTGTTGATGTTGACCTTGAGATAATGTTGCCATATTTCTCCATTGTAAATTTACTCTTTTCTACCCCTTTCCCATGCTGTATTCTCTGGAAGTAAATTACTATGAGCAGCCCAAACTTAAAGAAGTTATGTTTGAACTCCTTGAGTGTTGAATATCTACATCAGTTATTTGGAATCTTCCATGGTAGAAATTTGTCTTGTCTTTTCCATTCATTCATTCATTTGTTTATTTATTTATGATTTTATTTATTCATCTGCGAGAGAGAGAGAGAGACAGAGAGAGCACAAGCAGAGGGAGAGGCAGAAGGAGAGGCTGAGCTGGGAGCCCGACGTGGGGCTCAATCCCAGGACCCTGAGATTATGAGCTGAGCCAAAGGCAGATGCTTAACCATCTAAGCCATCCAGGCGTTCTTCCACGTATTTATTTATTGAATCATTTACTTATATCAATATAGACTCATATGTATTTATTTAATATTTTAGATTATAATCTAGTACTACTTAATTATTTCATGATTCAAGTTGTTCTAGCTTTGGCTACCTCTGTCAGAGTTGGTCCCTTGATCCCATTGGCATATAACACTGTGATTTTTTTTTAATATTTCCTCACATTCTGGCTTATGCTGTATATTTTCTACCCCAGTCCTATAATCACCCATTTTTCCAAAAAGCATTGTCTCCTTTTATTGGAGAATGCTATTGGAAACCTAGATCTGAGTACCAGGTGTTTTCATTTCTCTGGGCTTTTGTTGTTTCTAAGCTCTTTCAGTTGACAGAAGAAGCAAATACACATGTGTATGCTAACCCATTTACATACACATTCCTGTATATACTTCTAGATGTTATCACACGTATCTTAATAATCTAAAACATGGTTTTGTAGAGATATCAATTTGGTTAACCAAATAATAATCCATTATTACATGGATCATTCTAGCCTCCTACCCTTGTTTGTCTATAGACACCTCCAACAGTGAGAAGCCTGTTTGCAACCATCTATCATCCATTTACCTAATTTTTTAATTCAAGTATACAGGCAGGGTTATCATAATTGATAGCCAGTACTCCCATGGAAAACAACTTGATCAACTAGAATAGAATGCTTCTGTATAGCTTCTTTTAACATTAATCTTCCATACATCACTAATTTCCAAAGTTAATTAGGTCAGCACTTCTTTCTCCCAACCCCTTGCTGAGACAGTTTTGTATGTACATTTATAATACAGTTAGATTATAACTCACATTCTGCATTCCATCTTGGGATCCCTTGACCTCCTAAATGATTTTTTATACATTAAGAGTCACTCTTCATTCAGTAAAGTTCTATGGGCTTCGACAAATGCCTTGCGTCATGTATCTACTAACTACTACAGTATCATGAGAATAGTTTCCCCAAACTAAAATGTTCCCTGTGCTTCATTTATTTAAACTTTCCCCCTCCCCCTGAGTCTCTGTCAAAATATGATCTTTTCTACATCCCTTCGTCTTTTGCAAAATGTCATATAATTAGAATTATACAATAAGTATAACTCAGACTTGCTTCTTTCACTTAGCTATACATATTTGTTTTACCTATGTATCTTTGCAAACTGATGGTTTATTTTCTTTTACTGAAGAATAATATCCTATTGTATGGATGTGCACAATTTATCCATTCCTCTATCAAAGAGCATTTTGTTATTTTTCCAGTTTGGGTGATTATAAATAAAGCTACTTTAAACATTGATATGCATGTTTATGTGAGGACATATGTTTTCAAAGCAGTGGATAAAGTTGATATTTTTCTTCAGAGATATTTTAAGATAATAAAAACTTCAATAGAAACCAACTAATGAGAAATCTGTGCTTGAAAACAGCCCGTGGAATAGGTTCTTTTAGCCAAGAATCATATTCTGGTTACGGGTGCCCTCAATGAACCTGAGATAAGGTGTCTGAGATCCAAGAAACAAATAAAAATAAAAACAAAACAGGAGCAAGCCAGGGAAAAACCATCTGGTAATTCTTTAAGCAATATTGTATGAAACCACTGGATTTGATACTTCTCTCTCTCCACTGTTAAACAAAGCAAAGCAAAACAAACACAAAGGGAGGGAAAAAAAGCGTAGAGATTTTTGAATGGTAGCCAAAATTTGTGAATTACTTTCTAAAATAATGCATGATCTTAATGGAAGGCAGGTAGATACCCATAAAAAGGACCTTTTATGATGTGAAATATACTATACTACTTCCAGAGAAAACCTATCCTTTCATGAAAATTTTGTCCTTAGCAAAGTTTCAATTTTCCAAATAAAGCCTTAGACATGCTTGCCTTCAAAGCACATCCAGATACCTACCATTAAAGTGAGGTGCCCTCTGGGAGAAGACCTACACAAAGACAAAGAAAATAAACCATAGCTGACTATACTTAAAAAGAACTCTCTTTCATGTATAAGTTTGTAACAATTACATCCATGGGGAAAAAAGAGACTTTATATGTCTGTAGTGTAAGCTCTGACAGTTGGCTTTTCTTTTTGTAATGCAAGTGCCTTGTTTAAGCTTTGATAGTGGAAGCATCTACTTCAAAGACTCATCCATTTCAAAGAGACCTCTGCTTCACCAAAGGGTATCTAAAATAAACATTTTGTCAACCACACTACTAGATAAAGATTCAAGCCACTTTCTCCCCCTGAGTTTCCTTTGTTTTAGATATCTTGGTTGATTTCTATAACTGACCATTTGGTCCACTCGATTTTCCTCTTCCCATGTTTCAAATTCCTGCTCTTACGTTTTTAATTCACTAATAGTGAGCCTGTGAAATACTAGCCCCTCACACTTGACCCCAATAAACACAGAAACCCAGGCCAGTCTGTATGTTTTATTTCTCTCTTTCTCTCTCCTCTGTCTTCTCTTTCTCTCCTTGCCCCCTTCCAAATTTCTCTCCACCTGTGACTTTTCAGTGTGTATACCCTGGTAAGCCTTTTACTCTCCAGGGCTTATAAGTAATAAATTCTATTTTTTCTTCAAAGTTTCCTAATGGTTATGGCTGAAGGACATCTTGCAATCATAAAAAGAACCACAAAGGTTAGTTCAGTTGTAACACTGGCTTAGAAGGGGAAGTGTCTGAATGAAGTTCGCTTTATCTAGTTCTTTTTCTTCCAAATTGCCCAGGCATTTCTAGTCCATAGCATTACTACTGATAGGCTCAGACCAGCACAAAACAATGTATAATTAGATTTCTAAATAGTTTCAAAAGAATTTTGTATTTAGAAAAAGAAACATCTGTCAAAAGTACTCAGAGAACCATAAGTTTAAACTTGTACACTATAAAATAAAACCAGTTGATACATTAAATAAGATAACATGATTAAACACACATTTTTGATTTGTTACAAATCTCCAAAAAATATTTCCAACATATTTATTGAAAAAAATCCACATATAAATGCACCCATGCAGTTCAAACCTATGTTATTCAAGTGTCAGCCATATAAGACATTCTTGGGAAGGCAAAAATATGGACAGTAAAAAGATCAGTGGTTGCCAGGGGTATGTGGGGGAGCGGGGCAGGAGATGAATAGGCAGAGCATAAAGGATGCTTATGGCAGGGAAAATACTCTATATGATCTTAAAATGATGGATATATGTCATTATACTTTTGTCCAAAGCCATGGAATGTACAACATAAAGGGTGAACTGAATGTAAACTATGGACTTTGGGTGATTATGATATGTGAATGTAATTTCATCCTTGGTAAAAAATACCCCATCTGGCTGACTGTTGTTGATACTGGGGGATGTTCTGCAGATATGCGAAAAATCTCCCTATCTTCCTCCCAATTTTGTTATAAACATAAAACTGCTTTTAAAAATAAAGTGTTAAAAAATAAAACAAGACTAACATGGTATTATTCTTTTCTTCCAAATTGCTTTGGATATTCTTGGTTATTTGTATTTCTGTATAAATTTTTGAATCAACATACAATATCAACAGAAATACACTCTGGATTATTAATTCATAACACATGGAACCTATCAATTAGTTTGGGGAAAATTCACTTCTTCCCAAGATAAATATTTCCAATCCATGAAAATATATATTCCACATCAACAATAATGCGATGAGCAAACAAATAAAATTATTTTCCCTTTCTATTTCTTATTTTATTTCTTTAAATTTTATTTATTATCTTTTTGTGGTGGGAGGGAGGGGTAGAGGGAGAGAGAGAAAATCTTAAGCAGGCTCCACACCCAGCACAGAGCCTGACATGGAGTTCAATCTCACAACCCTGAGATCATGACCTGAGCCGAAATCAAGAGTCCGACACTTAACCAACTGAGCCACCCAGGCACCCTGCTATGTCTTATTTTTGAGATTTATTGTTCCAATCTTTTAAAATAGATTTATTATTATTTTAAAGATTTTATTCATTTATTTGAAAGGGTGAGACACAGAGAGAGAGGGAACACAAGCAGGGGAAGTGGGAGAGGGAGAAGCAGGCTTTCCTGTGGAGCAGGGAGTCCAATGAGGGGCTCGATCCCAGAACCCTGGGATCATGACCTGAGCTGAAATCAGATGCTTAAGGACTGAGCCACCCAGGTGCCCCCAAAATAGACTTATTATTTTATTAAAGTGTACAACTCACTGATGTTTAGTGTAGCTACAGATTTGTGAAACTATCACTTCAATCTAATTTTTTAGTATTACATTATCTATTAGCAATCACTCCCTATTCCTCCCACTTCCTACTCAGTCCTACGTAATCTAATCTACTTTCCCTATAGATTTGCCCATTTTACACATTTCCTATCAATGCAATGACAGAAAATGTGTTCTTTTTGATTACTTCTTCCATTTGAGTTAGTACTTTCAAGGTTCATCTATATTTGTGTGTATCTCTACTTCATTTTTATAATTCCTAAATAATATTTCATCATATGATATACAACATTTTACTTTTCCATTCATCAGTTGCTGGGAATTTGGGTTGTTTCCATTTAGGGGCTCTTATAAATAATGTTGCTATATACTTTATGTGGGCACATTTTTAATTTCCCTTGATTACATAACTAGGAAGAGAACTCTTGTGTCTTAAAGAAACTCTGTGTTTAAGAAGTTTGCCATTTTGATTTCCAAAATTACTGTTATCATTTTATATTCCTACAAGCAGTATATGTGGGTTCTAATTTCTCTAATTAACTCTTAGTTAATCAATATATCTTTATGTCAGTACTATATTGTCTTGATTACTATACCTTTATAGTAAATTGTGAATTTTTGTAATTTTTATAGTAAATTATGAAGTTAGGAAAGTTCTCTAACTTTTTTCTTTTTCAAAATAGTTTTGTCTAATATAAGTCTCATCTTCCCATATAAAATTTTAAGATTTGATTGTGAATTTCTACAAAACAGCCAGCTTTGATTTTGATAGCAGTCAAACTAACTTTCATAGTATCTTTACAGAATTCTAACTCACCTCTGAAGTAACTTTATAGTAGCCAAAATCTTCGTTAACAATCATGTTATTAAAATGCATAAATTAAATATGCTTATATTATGCTGGAAGTCATGGTTAAAAAGCATTAGTTCAAAAAAAAAAAAAAACCCAAACAAAAGAAAACACATTAGTTCCATTTAAAACATATCAACAAATCTAATGGCCAGGCAATAAAATTTAATGTTTTTGGGTCTCTAAGTAGGATAAGTCTTAAGTTACTTAAGTGTAAATGAATATGGATGTTAACCAATCTTTAATTTAGAGTAGTAGGAATAGAGTTTCCATCCAATTTGAATAAGAAAATGTCACAAAGTTCCACATGTAGAGAAGGCAGGTATTCTACTCGTGATATCAATTATTTTATATCTTTTGTGAGAGACCCGAGAATAGAAATATCATCAGAACTGAGGGTGAGTTTATCGGTAAAATATAGGAACCCAAAAGTATGTGGATATTTAAAACATATTTCAATCAGTGTACTTCTCCCATTCATTCTTTTTTTTTAAAGATTTTTATTTATTTATTTGAGAGAGAGGGAATGAGAGATAGAGAGCACGAGAGGGAAGAGGGTCAGAGGTAGAAGCCGACTCCCTGCTGAGCAGGGAGCCCGATGTGGGACTCGATCCTGGGACTCCAGGATCATGACCTGAGCCGAAGGCAGTCGCTTAACCAACTGAGCCACCCAGGTGCCCTCCCATTCATTCTTTATGATATTCCTCGTACTGGTGCGTCACAATAGTCTGCATTTTCAGCTGTGGTTGGAGCCATGATTCTTTTATTATGTTCCCTGATCAGGACCAGCAGCCTTAGAACCAAAGGTGAAAGAGAAATGCAAATTCTCAGGCCCCAGCCACACCTACTAAATCAGAGTATTTGATGGGTTGGATCCTTCAATTTGTGTATTAACAAGCTTTCAAGATGACTCTGATGGAGATTAAAGTTTGGTAACCTCTGAGAAATGGTTTGAGAAAAGGATATTATAAATTTACCATATCTGATTTAACACATGCTTTGCTTTATTTTCTCGTTTCCTCTCCTGGATTTTGTGCTTATAATGTTATTTTAAAATTCTGCTTAGCACCTATTGTAACATCCTGCATGCCTTTATCTATGGTTAGTGTTTTACTACTTAAGAGGCTTTTGTAGAGAGGGTAATTACATGTTGTATTCAGAGCACAGTTAAATAGTTAATGTTTTATCCTTTTAAAAATTTTACCCGTTATTATGTAGTTTTCATTTCTAGTAAGATTTGTTTAGTATTTATTACTTGCAAGGCATTACAAACAAGAACTTAATGTACATAAACACACATGCACACACATATGTACAAACATATACACACAGAACATTATATGTGTATGTATATTAGACATGTATACATTTACATATATACACACATGCATATATATGTATTAAGCAATTTACATACATACATACATATTATTTTAATCCTAATGGTCAACTCAGGAAATAAAATTATTAATATCCCCACTATACAAATGAGGACACAGAACAACAGAGAAGTTAAAGAACTTGCCCAAAATTTGGATCTGTTAAGAAGGCAGAGGGATTTAAAAAAAGGCAGTTTGGCTCCAATTCATGATGCATGCTGGCTAATATACACTGAGTAAGCAGCACATGTTTGCTTTTTCCATTAGGCATGATGTAAAATATTGGCATAGAACATATCTGTGGCAAATGAATTTGGATTCATAAACCACCCTTTAACTATGTGGGAGTGATTTCCTACACACTGGTTCCTTCTAAGCCAGTGAAGTTGCCCCTTGTAAAGAAAACAATCCTAGATATGTGGTGAATACACTTTTAGCAAAATATGGCCATGGTTATATTTCTTACAGAATAAGATCAAAATCAGATAATAGTAAGAGTATACCTCATAACCAAGATACGCTGTGATATCTTTGGAAAAATAAAATCCAAACTCAAGATGATGAAATGTTTTTTTCTTTTCATGTTATAGGAAAAATGATGGTTTGCTACCTCTGGTGGGGAGAGCACTGCTTTAATTGCTGGACACTCCTCCCCAATCAGAACACAGAGATATCTGGACAAATAAAATCCTCCATCTGACTTAAGCCTGAGATGGCAGAATGATCAGACGCAAGGAGGAACAGAGCACTCACACATCTTTATCACAGTAGAAACAGACCGTGTCAGCAAAGAGTGGGGACAGATTTATGAACTGGCACATGTTAAGTACTAAATAAAGGTTGTTACAAATAAACAAAATTGCATAATAACAGGTAAAATTTCTTTTTTAAAAAGTCAAAAGAATCCTATTATAGGGGCACCTGGGTGGCTCAGTCAGTTAAGCCGCTGCCTTTGGCTCGGGTCATGATCCCAGGGTCCTGGGATCGAGCCCCACGTCAGGCTCCCTGCTCGCAGAGAGCCTGCTTCTCCCTCTCCCTCTGCCTGCTGCTCTGCCTACTTGTGCTCTCTTTCTATCTCTCTGTTAAATAAATAAATAAAATCTTAAAAAAAAATCCTATTATAACTATCTAATTGTGACTGAAGAATTATGGGAAAGTAGAATTGGAGAAGTCACAGAATCCATTCAACACTATATGTGACAAAAGAATGAATAAGCTAGATATTATCACAATTGTGCTCCTCTGATTCAGTAATGCTTTGGAATGCTTATCTGAACCATGCAACAGAAGCACATCAAAGTGTGTGCATTCCTGGTTTTAGGAAATAATGCAAGGAGTTCTCTATATCTTCTTCAAGTACAATATGCCCTCCACTTCTCCCCTATTAGATGGAAAGTACTATGAATGTGGAAAGTACCACATTCTTCAGTATGTAAAAAACTCCTCAACACATTTTATGAGGCCAAGATTACACAAATGACATGAAATACATAAAACAGATAAAGATATTACAAGAAAGGAAAGCCAAAGACCAATATTCCTCATGAATATAAATACAAAAATCCACAACAAAATGTTAGTAAATCAAATACAACAATTTATAAAAAATAATTATACATCATGAACAAGTGGGGTTCATTCTAGTTATATAAAATGTTTCAAAAAATAAGAATCTAACAGTGTATTCTTCCACATCAAAAAGATAAAGAAGAAAATCACATGATGATATTAAATGAAACAGAAAAGTATTTGGCAAAATACAACAACCACTTGTGATAAAAAGTTTCAGCAATTTAGGAATAAAAAGGAACTTTCTCAACTTGATAAAGAACATCTACAAAACAAACACAAACAGGCAAAAAACCTAGAGCTAACTTTATACTTAAGGATGAGCATGGACACTTTTCACCTATGATTGGGAAAAAGTAAGGAAGTTCTCTTTAATTATACCTATTCAATATTGTACTGGAATTCTTAACTAGTGCAACGAAACAAGAAAAGAAAAAAATGGGTACAAATTGGGAAGAAAGAAATATAAATGTCTTTATCCATGGATGACATGATTGTCTATATAGAAAAACTCAAAGATTCAAGTAAAAATTCATGGGAAAATAAATGAATATATCAAGAATATAAGATAGAAGATAAAACTTCTAAATATAAATATAGGATTAAATGAGCATTGACGGGTTTGGTGATGAGTTTTTATAAACAACACAAGAAAACATGATGCATGAATAATGAAAGTGATAAATTGGACTTTAATTAAAAACTTCTTCTGTATAAGAGAACCTATTAAGAAAATTAAAATACAAGCCACAGATTAGAAGAAAATATTTGCAAAATACATATCTTCTATAGGACTTGTTTACAAAATATACAAGTAACTATTAGAACTGAACAATAGACCGCCTCTTCCGAGCGGGGTCACGGCCCGGCGGCGCGAACTCGGACTCGCAGTGTGCGGGCCTCGCAGCGGGTCAGGGCAGCCCGGTGCCCAGCGCCATGTCCCGGAACCTGCGCACCGTGCTCATCTTCGGCGGCTTCATCTCCCTGATCGGCGCCGCCTTCTACCCTATCTACTTCTGGCCCCTAATGTGGCTGGGCGAGTACCGAGCAAGCCGTAAATCGAGCTGGTATTATTCAAGAAGATGTGCAGCCTCCAGGGTTAAAAGTGTGGTCTGATCCATTTGGCAGGAAATGAGAAGGCTATCACCACCTCGATTATGAGAGACATCTTTGTGCTTTCCATTCCGCCGCAAGTACAATAAATTGCCTCACTACAGAAGTGATGGCTGGAGAAGAAAACTCTATAAAGCTGAAAATAAGAGTACTGTGCACAAGGATTAATATTTCCCTTCTTAAGTATCAAAAGAACCCTGGAGCAAATCACACCATTAAGGAGGTTTTCATGATTCGCTTTACTTTCCAAAAATGAAACTCTCTCACCCAGCTGTGTTTGGAGGAGGATCTACTTATTATTCAGTCCCTCCTGCTTCCCCAACCAAGCTGTGATGTGAATGCATGCGGCCAGGAGACGTGGGAAGATCCTAGTCTGTCTTGCCATCCACCAAATAGGAAATTTCAGTGAAAAGCCAGCGTGCTGAGCAGCCTCATCGGGCTCTTTGGAAACATTAAAGTTGATAAGACTCTGAGGACCCGGTACATTGTACTCTTTAAGAATAACCAGTTCAGCTTAGCCATCTTGTCGAAGGTTGCTGCATGTTGGAAAATAAGTAAATAGCAAGTTCAACCAAGTGGCTATGCATGCATAATAGAAATCAGCGTTGAATTAACAGAAGTGAAAATAGGTATATTAAATGATCTATTTAAAAAAAAACTGAATAGAAAATATCCAACCCAATTAGAAAACGGGCAAAAGATTTGACGAGGTACCTTACCAAAGAAGGTATGTGGACAATAAATAATCATAGGAAAAGATAAGAAACATCATTTGACATTAGGGAATTGCAAATTAAAACAGTAATTTGATACCACTACTTACATATAATAATGGCTAAGATCCAAAAGGAGTCAAGACCAATTGCTGGCTATACAGTGGAACAATTCATTCTCTGCTGATGGGATTGCAAAATGGTACAACCACTTTGGAAGACAATTTGACATTTCATGACAAAACTAAATGTAATCTTGCTTCACGATTCAGCAACAGTGCTCCTAGTTATTCACCCAATTATTTGAAACTTACATCCACATAAAATTTACAACCACATAAAATTCTGCATGTGAATATTTATAGATACTTTATTCATAATAGCCAAAGATCAAAAGCAACAAGATATTCCTCAATAGAGAACTGGATAAACAAGCCATGGTACATCATACGATGGAATATTATTCAGTAATTAAAAAAATGAGCTATAAAGACGAAGGGGATATGGAGGAAACTTGAATGCCTATCTCCGAGTAAAAACGAATCAGTCTGAAAAGGCTATGTACCACACAATTTGACTTATACAACATTTTGGAAAAGCCCAAACTATAGAGACATTACAAAGATCAGTGCTTGTCAGAGGTATGGGGGTGGGGAGAAGAAAGATTTAAGTAAAGCACAGGGAATATGTTAGGGCTATGAAACCATTCCAACGATACTATAGTGATGGATACATGGCACTGTGTATAGGTCAAAACCCAAAGAACTTTACTGAACAAAGAGTGACCCTTAGTATATAAAAAGTAGGAGATCATGTGATTCCTGGTAGAAATACAAAATGTGGGAAAAGAAACTATTACAAATGTATGAAACAATCTCACTTAAAGGAATGGAGCAAAAGTTGGTATGTAAGTAATTCTGGAAATAAACGGATAAAGACTAATGGTAAACCAAACCAAATCAAACCAAACCAAACAACCTAACAAAAAATTTTATACCTAAGCATTGTACTCTTATTCATAGTTATTCACTGTTTAGTTACATGTTAATAATTCTGATACTGCTACACATATATACTGGAAATGAACAGTTAAGTAAATTAATAGTGTTAATAGGAGTCAAGTTCCTCACTGACAGAACTGTCTACAGATAAGCAAGTTTAGGTGTTAAAATGATTCAAGTGGTAATGGATTACAGCTGGACATATGAGCACAAACTCATGTTTATTATAAATTCAGATGGTTACAGATAGAAATACATATATATGCATGTATATACACTGGTTAGTACACACACACACACACACACACACACACACATATATATATATATACTCATACTTAGCTGAGAAAATCTAAACAAATATAACCCAGTGACAATGATCTCACCAGGTGCTAAATTTTTGGTTTCTAATATTATTCTCAATTAAAAGAAAGAAAACCTCCTTGGATAAATATCTGATTCTAGGCTTGAACAGTAATTGTACAAGATAAGGCTGGGGCATCCACAAAATAAGAAAGTGCTAACACACACACACACAGATTGAGGTATGTCAAAGGGACAGAGGAGCTAATTGAAAGAACTCCCAATGACCAAAGCTGAAAAAATTTGAACAAAATAAATAAAATAATATTAAATTATAACTCAAAGTGTGAAATGAATACTATAAGCCTATAGTTATATAAATAAATGAATGCATAAATAGAGAGAGAAGAGACAAATCTTTTCTGAAAAAGAACTGCAAATGATTTATGTTGATACTTCTTCTCCAAGGATGAGAAACACAACTCCAACTTTTTTTTAAAGATTTTAATTATTTATTTATTTATTTATTTATTTATTTATTTATTTATTTGAGAGAGCGAGAGAAACAGCATGAGAGGGGAAAGGGTCAGAGGGAGAAGCAGGCTCCCCGCTGAGCCGGGAGCCAGATGTGGGACTCAATCCCAGGACTCCGGGATCATGACCTGAGCCAAAGGCCGTCGCTTAACCAACTGAGCCACCCGGGTGCCCACACCTCCAAATTTTTTAAGTGTAGACTTCACATAGCAACTTCCTTTCAGAGAGACAGATATACATATAAATTTATAGATATAGATCTCTGTGTGTATATATGTACATAGATATATGGGGGAAAGGGGAAAGTAACTTTGCATTTGAGAAACCTTACAAACACTATTTCAGCTAAGTAATCAAGGTTAACATCAACAATGATAGGTAATGTTGATAATTATGTGTCATTAATAGGATGTGATACGATGTCTTTATCTGTGTTCTTCCTCCTGTAAACATATAATTCCATTCTAATGAGAAGGAAAAATTCAGATAATTCCAAATTAATTCAAAATACCAGCACTCCTGAAATCTTTCAAGGTCATCAAAACCAAGGAAATTCTTACAAACTGTCAAAGCCAAGAGAAGCACCAGAAGATAGGAATATAAAATGCAATGTGGTGTTTTGGATGGTATCTGTAACAGAGTAATGTTAGGTAAGAACAAAGGGAATCCAAATAAAATATGGACTTTAGTTAAAAATAATATATCAGTATTTGTCACTTAATTGTGCCAAATATACTATATTAATGTAACATATTGAAAATAGCAGAAACTGTATGTGGGATATACGGAATGTCTCTGTACTATCTTGACAATTTTACTGTAAATCTAAAACTAATCTAAAATAAAATGTGCTTCTTGTAGTGAAATTTTCAAACATGTTTTGTATTATAGTGACAACCCTTTAATTTTGAACATGAACTTCCTTGACATTTTAGCTTTGAGGTATTCAACAGTTATTACATTGTTCTTGAAACCTTTCATTCTCCCAAGGCAATTTTTTTTTCAATGAATATTTATTATTATACTAGGTAAATCTTTTAATGGGGGTTATTTTAAATAAGATTGTTTCGATGAGGTTTGTAAACCTTTGCTACTAAACAGTTTAAACATATTTTGTACATAATGGAAATGTAAATCAATGAGTATTTTAGAACCAGAGGCCTGTTGACTAGTTTTAAGTGACTAAATCACTTAAAAATTAATTAAATCAATTAAATTTAATTTAAAATTTTTAATTTAATTTAAAATTAATTAAATTTAAATCATTAAAAATTAATAAAATATCACCAATTACAGGACTGTTGAATCAGCATTTCTAATATTTTTCAATTCAATATCTATTATAAAGTTCCTCTAATAATTATACTACAGCATATTTCAAAGTGCAATAAATAGAATTAGAGTATTTTATGTGAGCTTGGAATAAAATAGGATTTTATCTGAAACCTCCTAAAAATATTTCTGAGTTTAAAACACAAGTATGTAATATTCTCCACTTTTTAAAGTTATGCTTACTGGGTTTTTTTGTTTACTTTCTTGCTTATTTTTAATATATGTTGTTAGAGCACTCAGGAAAGCAATTTACACAGAAAATAAACAACTGGCTGACTGCAAGTTATAGTGTTCAAGCAAAATGGCAAGTACTCTTTGAATCACAATTCTAGTTTTTTGGTTTATTTGATTGTAAATTGTACAACATAATAATCACTCTAATTTATTCCTTTCTATGGTTGCTTTTGTGTGCTACCAAACATACAAACAATTTGCATAATGTAAGCCATTGGAACTTTTGACATTTATGACAAATGAGGCTTCTGGGGGGGGCTATTTTCAAGCTGCTGTTAATAAGTGGCATTTGAACACAATCAGAACTATCCAATAATGTGGTTTTTTCCAATATTATTCAGTTTAATATTCCATAGTTTCTAAAATAATTTCCTATTAAAATAATTTCCTATTTGACACATGGGGTAAGTGCATTTTGAAACTTGTAAATACAAAAATTTTCCAATTATAGTGTTACTAATTGCATTACTATCAGCATGATTTTTATTCCATGGAACTTTATTCTGTTGCTCACATCATCAGTTTCTATAAATGTGTCATAAAAAAACAAAAATAAAGTACCTTTTATTGGTCAACATGAAGAAAAAAGTAAGAGCTTGAGAATTAAATATTGTGTTTTAATTTCCATTTGTTTCTACCAACTTCCTGTGAACAATCATTAGTATCTAGTCTGGTGCATGGTAATTGTGTAAGATGCAGGCAAAAGAGGACATGAAGGAATATTTTCTAACCTTTAGATATTTATAAAAGAGAAAAAAAGAGTCAAATTAATGGTTCAGCCATCCCAATAAGTGATGAAGCAGTGTGTTTAAAGATGGACATAGCTCCACTGGACTCACCAAGCACTGGGCTCCCAGAGAAGGATTCTGCTCCCATGTTGTTCTGCATTATTTATAGAGGAAGAGAAGTAGAGAAACATCTAGTTGTTTACAAGAAAAAGAAGAGATGGGGGTAGTTAATCAGTGAAGAAACTGTCCCCCCTCCAAAAAAAAAAAAAAAAGAAAAAGAAATACCTTCACAGATCTGACACTGGCATTAATCTGTTCTTCAGTTGAGTTAAATCAGACTGGATGAGTCAACTTCTTAAGCTACTTGGAAGGAGAAGGATGTGAATCTCCTAGACTTGTGTTTTTTCATAAGAATGATAATCCCAACTGAAAATGGTATTTATTATTGATCTTTTACTGATAAAACTTTATCAAGTAAAGAAATTTCTATTCCGCCTTGAACATTTTTTTCAAGCAATTGCATATAAATGTAATGAGTCTTACTGGTATTGTGAGTTTAGAAATCTGCCCTGCCTAAGTTTCCTGTTTTTTCTGATATCTCATTGGATAATTAGATTGCATTAAAAAATCCCAAGTAAAAGGATTTTATATATGAAGAACTTTGCAATTATTCTTTTCTTTCAGCATTCATTTTGTGATGAAAGTGAGCTTTCTGCAAGTTAACAATTAACTTTCTTTTCTCAAATCTGGATTCTTTTGTTTTTAAAGACTAATTTTTTGGAGCAGTTTACAGTAAACTTAAGAGAAATGTACAGAGATTTCCCAGATATGCCCTGTATTCACACATGCATAGCCTCTTCCATTATCAATATCACACACCAGATCCTACATTGGAAAACGATAATCATCCAAAGTCCATTTTTTTACCTTACTTTATGGGTTTGGACAAATGATGATGATATATACCCATCATTATAATATCATCCAGAGTATTTTCACTGGATACCTGGATATGTGGTTATATTTATACCTTAGTTTTTAATGTTTTTGTTGCTAACATAAATGGTATTGTGGTTTTAATTTCATTTTCCTCTTGTTCATTGTTGGTATCTAGGAAAGCAATTGACTTTTGTACATTAATCTTGTATGCTTCAAACTTGCTATAATTGCTTATTTTTTACAAGAATTTTTATGTTGATTCTTTTGAATTGTCTACATAGATTATCATGTCATCTGAAAACACAGTTGTATGTCTTCTTTTATACTCTTAAATTTTTTATTTCCTTTTCTTGTCTTATTGCATTAGCCAGAGCTTGCAGTATGATGGTGAAAAAGGAGTGATGAAAGGGGACAACCTTGCCTTGTACCTGATACTAAACAGGAAAGCTTTGAGTTTCCAACCACTAAGTATGATGTTTGCTGTAGACATTTTGTAGACACTTTTTATGAAATTAAAAGTTTCCTTCTAGTTCTAGTTTACTGAGAATTTTTAGCATGAGTGGACGTGGATCTTGTCAAATGCTTTTTTTTTTTGGTTCTATTAATATGATTATGTGATTTTTTTTTTTTTTTTAGCCTGTTGATGTGGTGGATTACATTAATTGATTTTCAAACGCTGAATGAGTCTTGCATACCTGGGACAAATCCTATGTCGTGATGCATAATTCTTTTTATACTTTTTTTTATTTGATTTGCTAACATTTAGATGAGAATTTTTGAATATATTTCCATGAAAGGTTGTTTTGTTTTCTTATAACATCTTTATTTTGATATTAGGGTAATGTTGACATCATTAAATGAGTCAGGAAATATTCCCTCTGCTTCTATCTTCTGAAAGAGATTGTAGATTATCGGCATATTGTTTCCCTAAATATTTGGAAGAATTCACTAGTGATTCTATGGATCCAGTGCTTACTGTTTTGGAAGGTTATTAGTCTTTTGATTCAATTTCTTTAATAGATACAGGCTTATTCTGATCCTCTATTTCTTCTTGAGTGGTGGTGACACAATAGCAGATTGTGTCTTTCAGGGAATTGGTCCATATCAGCTAGGTTATAAAATTTGTGGGCATAATTGTTTGTAGTATTCCTTTATTATCGTTTTAATTTCTGTAGATTTATATTGATGTCCCGTATTTCATCTCTGATATCAGTAATTTAGAGTCTATCTCTTTTTTTCTTAGTTAGCCTGGCTAAAGTGTTATCAATTTTATTGATCTTTCAAAGAATAAGCTTTTGATTTCATTGATTTTCTCTCCTGATTTCCCATTTTCAATTTTACTGATTTCTGCTCCATTTCTTATTATTTATTTTCTTCTGCTTAATTGGATTTAATTTGCTCTTCTTTTTCTTGGTTCCTAAGATGACATTGTAGGTTGCTGATTTTAGATATTTCTTCTTTTCTGAGATATGTATTCAATGCTATAAATTTCCCTTTAAGCACTGCTTTTGCTGCACTGAACCAAAATTGTGTTTCATTTTTATGTAGTTCAAGATATTTTTAAACTTTTCTTGAGATTATTTCTTCATCTCATGTGTTATGCAGAAGTGTATTGTTTAATCTCCACTTATTTGGGGATTTTCCAGTTATTTTTCTGTTATTGATTTCCAGTTTAACTCCAATGTGATCTGAGGGCAGACACTGTATGATTTCCAATCTTTTAAATTTGTTCAGGTGTATTTTATGGCCCAGAATGTTAATATATCCATGTAAGCTTGAGAAAAATGTGTGGTCTGCTCTTGTTGGATAAAACAGTCTACAGATGTCAATTATAACCAGTTGATTGATGGTGTTGTTGAGTTCAACTATGTCCTTAGTTATTTTTAGCCTGCTAAAATCTGTCCATTTCTGGGAGAAGAACACTAAAGTCTTCAGCTATGATAGTGTCTTTATTTCTCCTTGCAGTTCTGTCAGTTGTTGCCTCATGTTGTTTGACATGTGCATTAGGCACATACGTGTTAGAAACTATTAGGTCTTCTCGGGGAATTGCCCCTTTATCATCATGTAATTCCCTTCTTTAGTCCTGATAACTATCCTTATTTTGATATCTGTTCATTCTGAAATTAATATAGATACTCCTGCTTTCTTCTTATTAGCATTAAATTATATATTTTTCTATATCCATTTACTTTTTGAAATCTATATGTCTTTATATTTATAGACAACATATACTTGGATTACAGCTTTTGATCTACTGTGAAAATCCCTATCTTTTGGTTGGTGCATTTAGACCTCTGACATTCAAAGTGGTTATTGATACAGTTAGGTTAATGGCAACCATATTCATTAGTTTTTTATGTTGTCTTTCTTCATTCCTATTTTTATCTTCCACTCTTTTTCTGCCTTTTGCAGTTTAAGTCAAGCATTTCATATGATTCCAATTTCTCTCCTTTCTTATCATATCAGTTATGCTTTTTTCCCCTCACTTTTTTCAGTGATTTTCAGTGTTTTCAGAGTTTGCAATATACCTTTACAAATAACCCAAGTCCAATTCAAATAGCACTATACCATTTCCCTGGCAATGTGAGTACCTGACAATAACAAAATATTCCTAATTCTTCTTTCTCCTCTATTCTATTATTGCTGCTATTCATTTCTTGTATATATATATAAGCATACATCCATATATATGTATATATGTGCATAAGCATACAAGACCAAATACACTGTTGCCATTATTATTTTGGGACAAAAATCTGTTGCCAAATCAATTAAGAATAAGAGAAATAAAAGTTTTTGTTTAGTCTTCATTTATTGCTTCTTCAATGCTCTTCCTTCCTTTATGTAGACCGTATATTATTTTCTATCTCCCTAAAGAAGGTAGGCAGCAAATTCAATTTTTGTTTGTCTGACAGTCTTTATTTCTCCTATACTTTTCAAGGATATATATAGAGAGATTTTTTTAAAAATCGATGCAACATATTTAAAAATCTATTGCTCACCAACAAGAAAAATAATAGAAAATCTAATAGAAAAATGGTAAAGTATTAAACAGGAAAGTCATAAAATGATATCCAAATGGTTGATAAACCAATGAGAGAGTAGTCAATGCTATGAGTCATCAGGGAAATGCAATTTTAAAAAGTAATGCAGTATCCATCCACACCCATTATAAGGTCTAAATTAAAACAAGAGAACAACTTATAGAGACTATGGCATAACAGGAGTGCTCATAAAATATTGATTAGAATGTAAATAAATATGGTCATACATAATCAAACTGAATATATGTATTTTCTACTACCCAGCAGTTGTACTTCTGGGTACAAACTCAAAAGAATTGTTCTAAGATGTTCATCAAAAAACATATAGTAGGGGTGCCTGGGTGGCACAGTCACTTTATTTCGGCTCAGGTCATGATCTCAGGGTGGTGGGCTGGAACCCCCTGTCTGGCTCTGTGCTGGATGTGGAGCCTGCTTGGGATTCTCTCTCTCCCTCTGCCCCTCCCCCCCTTTTCTGTCTCTCCCTTTCTAAACAACAACAACAACAACAACAACAACAACAACGAAAACACTATTCATAATAGCCCTCGGCTGGAAAACTCTTAGAAGTTAATATGCAGTAAATTGGATAAAAAAAATGTGTTATATACTCACTGACTAAAAATCTATACTGTAACAAAAATAAACTGAAATTCAAGCAACTAGAAACAATTTAGATAAATCTCACAAACATATTGATGAGAAAGGAGCCAAGCATAAAATATTACATGTTGTATGATACTATGTATATAAAGTTAAAAATAGGCAAAACTATTCTAAGGCAAAAATTACAACAGTATCTGTATTAGTCAGGTTTCTCCAGAACCAGTGTGTCAATTATAGAGTGTGGGTGTTTATATGTATGTGTACATATATGTATATACAATTACACATATATATGTTTATATAAGAAGATATGGATTCCTATATGTGTATACATGAGACATGCATATATATATATATAGGTTTAAAGAGATTTATACATTATAAAAGATTTAAAATACAATATTTTGCATATATTACATAGACAAATACATATATAATAAATCTGTGGTTTTAGGACATGTTCATCATTTAGAAAGTCTATAGATGTTTCTTGTTTTTATAGTTTATTTTTTATTATTTTGTTTCCAAAATGCCTAAAATTATTTCTTCCTCCTCATGAATGTGATTCTCAGGAATCATTTACCATTTCCATAATTTTTTGCTTTTGAAGGAACCGTAATTATTTTAAATAACTTTAAATGTTAGTGTTTTAATTAAGACTTTTAAAATTGAAATGTCATCAGCACTGTTAGCTTCTGAACTAAATTATCAGAAACACTGGGAAATGAATACTTTTTTCAAACATTAAATAAAATAAACTAAACAAATCCTCATATTTATATATATGACATCACATTGAATTACATGTTATTCTCATTTTTAATCATTTTCTGTCATTATTTTGGAATTTTTATAAACCATTTTATTTTTTTATAACCCATTTTAAAGTTCTTTCACCAAAATGAGTTATCAGATACTATTACAATGACTATAAATGGGTAGTATTGAGCTTCATTTCCATTTTGAAGACATTAAAAACTGGAGGACAAGTGAATAAACCATATATTTTTATTGTTAATTTGGACCTCATTATGCAATGACACAAACACCCTTTTATGAGACTTTCCATTGAAATGAACTTCTAGTTCATGAATATTTTTGAAAACTGGTTAGAAATCTTGTTTGTAACCATTTCTTGATTCTGTTATTACAATAAACTAAATTTATTTAGTTTATTGTAACTGGTAGTTCTCTACCTAAGCTCTAAAAGATACCTGAGAAGTGACCTAATACACAGAGAAATGTTGAATGCAAAATTCAAAAACATGGTTAGAAAGAAGATTTTTCCCCTATAAATTATTAAAATACAAATATTTATTTTCCTAAAGTTGCAATCTTTCAGATTAGCAATCTATATCAGACTAATGTTTTCTTCAAGATGTTAAAAAGAAATAATTTTGATGGTTACATAAATTTTAGTTTTATAAAATTTATTAGATACTTACTGTTAAGTACAATCAAGATATATTCCTTCTTTCAATAAATTTTTATTAAGCATCTTCTATTTCTATTTTCATGGTCTGGCTCACCAAAGTGCTTACAACCTAGAGTTTAAAGTCATACATACATGTGACTAAGTATTTATACCTTTCTATCTTTCTTTCTTTCTTTTTTTTATCCTAGACAAGTTTTAACATGGATGAGAGACTATTCTGGAAGACAGAAAACTACAAAATACTTGCAATCAAAGTGATAGGAAAGATATTATTTGTACATTCTAAATAAATAAAAAATAAACTAAAAGATATAGGAAAGCACCACATGCATATGAAATGTCAAAATTCAAAGAATTCTCCTTATTTCAAGTGGCATATAAACCACTGTCTCCTAAAGAGTCACAATCTCCACCACCTATTCTTTGCAAAATTGATTACTGAAAAGAAGTTAAAAATTATATATCAACTATATGAAACACAGCTGATTTTTGCCCACCTGTTCACAGTACATCGGGACATGCTTCTACTTGATAAATGAGCTGGAAAATAAAGCATATTATGCAAATATGCAAGAAAATACAGTTGTGACTGATATTTGTGCATGTAAAATGTGTTACAGTAAAGAATATAAAGTAAAAACTACAGTTGAGTCTGTAAGTATACTTTTGTCAGTCTTCAGAATGCTGAAGTTTGAATCAATATATAAATAAAGCAAAGCACAGCAGATGGTCCTTAACAATACATTTACTATTACCAGAAACATTCTACATCTTACAGTATTTTGAATTATTTGCTATATGTGATCTATAAAGAATAAACCTGACTTTTTTCACTCATATAACCATACAAAAAAAGTTTTAATACAAAAAAAGAATATAAAATATATTTTATATATATATATCATATATATATTGCTTGAGATTCTCTCTCTTCCTTTCCCTTCGCCCCTCCCTCCACTCTCTCTCTCTCTGTCTCTCATATATTATGTATTATGTATATATTTTATGTATATATATATTTTGTTTACAATGAAGTTAAAAAAAGAAAAATATTAAAAGTGTAGCCTAACTCTAGGTTTGCAAACTGTATTACTTTCTAAGCCCATGGCTAATTATCCCTTTGAAAATACTTTTAAATAACCAAGTTGATGATGAGAAACATCCCACAATTACTTAATATCATGCCATTTAACATGGAAAAAAAAACAGTTCACATTTAAGATCTTTTGCCTAACTGTCACAATTAAATGTTCCTCAACTTTCAAATTCTTAAGCTTTTCTTTTCTAAAAGTTTTTGAAACTCATTTTCTTAACAACTCAAATTAATGTATGGATTTCTTAAAGGCTTATATTTGGAGTGTCACTTGCAAGTATTTTCCATCTAACTAAATGTTTTCCACTAACACCAAGAAATCAAAAAAATTCTTTTTCTCAGTAAATACACTACACTTCTAGTATTATAGTTAAACAATCGTTTTCTGACTTACAACTGTAAAATAAAGTCTCTATAACACCCAACTGGAAAAACCCACCACTTTACTGACAATAAAGTCTCCATGTAGCACTGTTATAAAGATCAGTAAGGGATGCCTGCGTGGCTCAGTTGGTTAAGTGTTGGACTCTTGATTTCGGCTCAGGTCATGATCTCTGGGTCTTGGGATCAAGCCCCCCGTCAGGCTCAGGGCTCAGCGGAATCTCAGAATCTCTGCTTGAGATTCTTTCTCCCTCTTCCTTTACCCCTCCCTCCACTCTCTCTCTCTCTCATATAAATAAATAAACCTTAAAAAAAAGATCAGTGAAAAACAATACAAAAGGCTTTTTAAATGTATGCTATTGCATGGTAAAAATACACAATTCATAAAGAGAAAATGTCAATCAAAAATGATGTTATCAGATTTTTTCAGTTGATTTCTGTCCTTGGGATTTCATGCTGTCTTACAGTCCCTTCCCACTATGAATACGGTCTGAAAATAGTGACTGTGTCAAGAAATCACAGAAGCAGCTTTTTATACTCTCAAAAAATGTTTTAAAAAGAAAGAAGACAAGATTTATGCCTACTAAATGAACTAGACCTTTCAAACTTTCAGTCTTCTCTTTCATCATAATTTTGTATTTTTCTACTTTTAATATATTTTAGTCTTTTGCCCTACTTTCAAGTGGAAATAAAAAGGACAAATTCAACTAATACTCTGAAACTCTGAACATAAGTATCCAGAGAGACAATTTAAAACATGAAACTATCTCCTTGGACTGTAATTGTCTAAGGTTAATTTGGAGACAAGTATTAATGGTTTCTTAACCTGTAGGACAACATTGTAGATTACAATTCTCTATAGGCAAAATATCTTCAAACTAACTGTACATAATTTAAGGAATGATTACAAAAGGAAAGAAATTCATTAGCTGGACTTTCTTTTGAAGTAAATCTTGAAAATTTACAATTTTAGGCCATCAGGCATATTATGAACATAGAACCAAATGTGCTAAAATAACTTTTACAGTCTCCTCCAAAAGTGGGAGTTATTTTGTCTTTTCTTTCCACAGGATTAATGAATATTGTAGATTTTCTTTGTAAGACACACTAACCGTCGATCAAGACATGTAAGCAGACTTTCACATGGTCTCAAGTATTCCTGAGTATTCTTCAACATTCAAAAGTATTCTTTTGGCTTCTGTTATTTATTTTAAGAGAGGAAAATCACAAAATCTAACTGAGTAAGAAAGGGTTATTTGCAGATCATGTGTGTTGGCTCCAAGGAGCAACTTTCAATTCTCAAGGAGAATTTTCATTGTTGGATTTATTGTCACTGACTGGGCTCTTTTCCACTGCTATGTCATAGTCCTTCTTTCCTACTGGATCACTCTTCCATTATCCCTTCCCGATATTCCTTTAAGCCCAAGTTCTTGTTTGTTGAAGTAATTGAGTTACTCAAGCTTTTATATTTTATAGTGAAACACATGGTATTTTCAGCATGTATCCTCAAATAAAGAATTTCCAGACTATCTTACCTATTTTTTAGATGCATAGCAACCCCTTTTATTAGTGCTTATAATTTTTTTAATCAGAAAAACTTTCCAACATGCAACTGGAGCTCCTCTTCTTCAGAAATATTTCCTGTATTTTGTTATTGCCCCAGAAGAAGCAGAAGACCTGATTCCAACACCAACTGGTTGAATTGTACCTAATATTGAGCAGCCCTGGAAAATGTATGAGGACATACTCCAGACATTAGTATACGGACAACCACATGTTTAAAACTTATACCTTATGTAAAGGATGTTTCACCTGAATTGTTGGTTGGGATGCAATTCCTGGAAAAAAGTAAACATGTTCTATGTTCTAAACTTACAGCTATATTTAACTGTCATTAGGATACTATGTTATTGATAAGTTTTTAAGTTGTTTTGATGAGGATATGACTATTTTTCATAAGAAAAAAGCATCTGCTAGTGCTTAAGATATAAAAGGTAACATCGACTGTATTCACCTTTGTTGACTAGAACTCTGAAGGCAGTCATAAGAATGATGTAACCCTAGACTCAGAGAATGTAAGTCAGGTCTAAAACACTCAGTAAGCATAAACATAGAGTTTGCCTCACCAGCATCAAAAAACCCCCCACAGTATCAGTCTCTCTGTGTTTCCCTGGAGCGCACTAACTGGCTGTGGACCATTTCACATATGTCATAAGGTCACTCTAACCCCATTACTCTCTTTGAGATAAAGAACATTCATGAACAAAGTATCATTTTGATGCACACACTAGGAATAAAGATCAAAGGATTTAGATAGACTATCAAAACATGGCGGAAAGGCAGCGTCTGCTTCTCCTCTGTTGGTTTGTAAAGTCACTGTTTGGTGATGAAGTTAGTTAAGCAGCCATATTAATTAAGTGAATGGCCCCTTGACCACTTGACTGAAGAGACTATTTGAAAGACACGTGAACAGAAATACATTATGTCGTAAGTAGTAAATGGTTTGTAGTTTTCTTGGTTGCCTCTTTCAATGGCATCCTTGAATTTCATCTTTATTTTGAACCCAAGCCAAAATTCAGAGTTTTCATTCAAATGTAATAATTGTCAGTTGGCTAAAATAAAACATAATGCTGAATCTTATATGGCAGCAGTGACTGAACAACTAAAATCGTCCTGCTGCTGCTTTCTTTTTCCTCTCCATGGTTTAATCTTAATAGATGGATTGCAGTGAACTCAGATTTAGACCCCTGACTAAAATGTTCCTTTGCCTTCCAATCTGAAGCAACCAACAAACTCTAGTTTTTCTCCTTGTTATCTAATATTAAGAGCTAAAAGAACCCTTAACAGGCTTCAAGGAAGAAAAAAAAGAGCATTTTTCTCTTATTTATCTTGGAATGATGAGCCTTGCTGCAGGAAGAGAGAAAGGTACATCTGAAGGGAAGGAGAATTGCTAAAAATAAACTTCAGTTCCTCAAACTGCCTGAGATCAACATTGCATATTACAGAATGTAAATCATTCTGTAATCTTCATATCATGAGGAAAATGTAATAATAATACATACTCTGGGAAAGTTGCATGATGCATATTAAGTAACTTGAAATCTTTAAAGGAATGAGCATTATAATCACAGGTGCTTTACATGGTTTTTAACATTTTGATGACTCTTCACAATTGTATTTTTACTTTCACGTCTACATTTTCAGAATTATATTTACTTTCTTTACATGCCCTAACAATTTAGAGGTGGATATTATCCTAGAGGTTCACATAGTCAGATTTTTACAATTTTTGACGTTGAACCATAGGAATTACCATTTTTGAGGGTTAGAAATGGTTCACGACCGGCAATTTCATGTTGCTTAACTTACTTGGATTTGAACATTGAATCGCTGTCATGTACTCACAACGTGGTTATCCCTTTATTCCGGCTTTCCCTCCAAGAACATATGTAATTCTAGAAATAAAGTAATAAAATTTTCACATTTTCTGTAAGCGCTAAAATGTATGTAGTTTCATAGCTCTGGTGTCATTGTGAAAAGGCAGAATTTATATTATGCTATCTACTCTCGTCCTTTTCAAGATATTTAGCAGTGCTGATCTATTGAAACAGCTGGGCCAACTTCTAAATAGCCAGATTTTATCTCAACATATGAACCATAGAGTCGCAGCCAAAATCTATCTTTGAATATGAAATCTGGTGGCTGAAAATTTGCTATGATCTATAATCTAAAATGTGCCAGTGGCTTTAGGTGTTGATTTGTTGGTTTGTTGGACTTAATTTGAACACACACACACCCCAATTTGTCTAACCAGATCTTGGCCGGACCAATTTCTAAAACAAACAAAGGTAAATACTCACGAGTTATATTCATGCCTATCTGTGTAAGAAAGACATGAGAACTTTCCTTATTAGGAAGGAAAAGAACGGTAATAGGTATAAAACTGTGTTATACAAGGCAGCTCTTAAATGTATTTTGTAAATATAAATTTTATGTATTAAATTATGTCCCTAAAAATGAGCTTCATTGAAAAGACATTTAAACCCCTGTATTCACGAGGCTATATTATCAGGAATTAGAACACTGAGGGCAAGAAAAATATTCTATATATTAGTGAGAACTATATTGAAATTACATTTTAATATACCTTAAAACTAAATCCATAGAAATGGGAGTACATTTACATGAGAACTTTCTAAAATTCTATGCTAATTAAGACACAGGTAGAAATATCTAGGAATGATTTTTGTGACACACCGAAGTATAGCAGTGTAAAAACTGATTTAATTATAAAGATAAATAATTTATAAAATTTTAATATGATCCAATGTCCTATTAAAATCTTTACTTTTATAAAATAAGTCACATTACACAAATCTGAGCTTACAAAAGGCAGAATAACATAGTGATAAAGGCATCATTAGCATCTGCTTGACGGGAAAGATATGGCCCAGCAAAAAAAAAAATCATATGACTTAGCCCAGTGAATTAGGTGTGCACATATTTCTAGGTATTTTATTTGGAACATTCAGGAAAGTTAAGGGTTATTCAAAATGAGACTTGACAAAGAAGATGGCATTTTTGTCTCTGAACCTTTATATGTAACTGGTTAATTCATCCATCATTGATAGCACAGAATAACAATAAAAAAGTCAGCTAAAGCAAATACTTCTATCTCATTATACTTTACTTGCCTTCTTGTTTTCTGTTCATATTCTCCTGTCTTTTTGAGTCCTGTTTTAAATTCTTATTTCTCAGGATCACCCAAATCCACCCTCACCTCCTTATTTAGGAGACTTATGGTATGTGAAATGCCTATTAGCTGGAAATTCAATATACAAGCACAGTGAATTATAATCATTTTGGGATGAGGTGAGAGACGATATAATAAACTGTTGAATACAATTATATGTATCATAAAACTTCACAACAAACCTGTGAGTTACTTTTTAATAAATGAGGAAGCTACAGCACAGAAAAGTTATTTTCATGATGTACATCAAATCTGTCATGAGATTCTCTATTTCATTTTTAGCATATATCCAGAACCAGAACACTTCTCTACCATCACTACCTTGGTCAAAGCCACCACTGTTGCTCAGCTGGAATACTTCAGTGTTCTGCTGCTTCTGCCCCTGTCCCATATGGTGTATTAGAATCATAGCAGGATATTATACAATAAATTCAGATATGTCACAACTCATTTCAAAATCCTCAAATGGCTTCCTCTTTCACTTAGAGAAAAACACAAAAAGCCCTTTTACAGTCTATAAGGCTCTATATTATTTTTACATTCACTCTGTTTTCCATCACTCCATCCTCAGATCATTCTGATCCACTGTTTTTTTGTTTTTTTGTTTATTCTTTCTCAAACAAGCCTCTTCAAAGTTTGATCCTTGCAAGTACTTCTCCCTCTGCATGGGAAGTGTTTCCCTTAGATATCCGTATGACATATTACTTCATTTCTTGCAAGTCTCTGAGTAAAGGTGACGTGGACAATCAGGCCTTGCCTAACTCTCCTATACAAAACAGAAACCCCACCCCCATTCTCTGGCTTTCTGTATTTCTTTTACCATTTTTTTTTCTTCAGTAGCTTTTATTATCAGTTGTAGATTATATATGCTTATTTGCTTACTGTATATCCTTCTGACTAGACTGTAAACTTCATAAGGGGTAAGACGATTTCATGCACTATGTCCCCAGTGCCTGGCCTAATGCATGCACATAGTAGGTAAATGATAAATAACTGTTGAATTAATCCATGATCCATTCCTTACCAGGTATTCAGTCTAAGGCAGTCATGGTAATACCATCTCCTAGGAAAGGTTTGTTTAAAGAATGGTTTTGTGACATCAATATAGCCAATGTCACACAAAAGGAGGTCGCCAGAGGATTCTGACAATTTCTCCTGTTCCTCAGATAGTGAGTCCTCAGAAAGACTGTTCCCTTCTGCCTTTGCTTTTACTTTGTGGAAAGAGATGTCTGGAACTGCTGTTGTCATCAAGTTCTGGGCCTTCACATGCCACAAACACTGTGGATGTCAGGGAGGAGAGGTAGAAGGACTGAAAGAAATTTGATGTCATTTTTGAGCTCCCAAATCAGTCATCTTGGAGAATATCCTATCTCTGGGCTTTTTGCTACCCAAATTAACATATTTCCTTACTGTTTAAACTTGAATTAGAGCTCTCCGATTTGTGGCCAAAGCACTGTTCCCCTATTACAAAAGGTGGAATTTGGCCCTTGAATCAGAGCTTGCCATATGACTTATTTTGGCCAATGAGACATTATAATTGTGACCAAAGCCAGAATTTACAAACCACTGGGAAATGGGGGCTTTCATGCTTGCTGTTTTTGGAATGCTTTAACAGACAGTATGTAAACAATTCCAGGCTAACCTACTCAATGATGAGAGACACTGGATGATGTGAAATGCACAATTACTACCACTGAATCAGCTGACAGCCAACTACCAAACATGTAAGTAGAGCCATTGACTGCTAGATGATTGCCAATGCATGAATGAATCAAGTCAAGCCCAGCAGATATGCTGCTTAGCTGAACTAAAACCAAATGGTCCCCAAACTGTGAGCTAAGGAAGTAGGTGTTATTTATACCACTAAATATTGGGTAGGTTATAACACACCAAATCTAAAAGAAATAGCATTTTGACTAATATATACAGTGACAAAGCGGAATTTGTTTGCTTATACAACTATCCTTTCCATCTTTGCAATATTAAGAGAATTCAATACTTTCATATTCTAAGCCTACATATCTAGACAAAGGTGAAGTTAAAAAGGGTCACCATAAATGCCACAAATAACAGTATGGTGAAAATTCAGAAATAATAGAAAAACTTAGTTCTAGTCCCAATTTGTATTTCTAAGGCACCTTTCTTTCATTAGAGATGATTCTTATGTCACATCAATCCCAATGGGTCCTGGTCCACTGCTTTCCATTTGCACTGGTGCATAAGAAGTAGCTCTTACAGATGTAAAGGAGGCTGCCTATCTGCTAAGCATTTTGCCATTTGGTAAACATGCTGATGTGTAACACAATTACAAAAATAAATCTTGCATATCTGGAATAATGGCTGAGTTATTCAGCATGCCGGTGTTGATTCTTCAGAGTTGGCTGACATGCACAAATGAAGGTAAGCCACAGCCTGGCTTGCTCTAGGCAGCCTGGTATTCCTATTTGACTAAATTTTTTGTTTTTTTTTTACTTTGCTTTCAAATTGCTTTGCTCAGATTAAATCTCTGCTTTTAAGGTTTTCTCTTAGTTGTAAAAAAAACCTTTTTTTTTTTTTTTCCCAACCTCAGGATGAGAAGACCTGGCTTGAGTCAGAACCTATCAATGGCAAAGCTCTTTAGATATTTGCTCTGGGAAAATCTGGATATTTTAAATTAAACATCACAAGTTCTGGACTTTCTAGTAATAACTATGTCATAGCAATACATTCTTTAAAATCAGTGGAAAATATTTGAGTGAAGGAACAAATTGATATACATGTTTGGAGTGGACAGAAATATCACCAACATAGCAAAAATGGGTCATTGACTCAGTTTTAGTTCTTGATAATTTTTATAGTTTTTTTCTGTAATTTTATGTAAATTATTTTAATTCCTTGAGGGTCAATTATCTCATCCATAAAATGGGAATAATAACAGGTCCAAGTAGAGTTCTCAACCTAGTGGTGTGGGTGAGGGCTGGGAGTGAATGTGCTCCAAGGAAGAGAAGAAACTCCTACTTAGAGGCACTTCTCTTGCACTTTTGGCAGAGAGAGCAGAATACGGAAATCAGTCATTCAAGCAAGTATATTCTTTATGTGAAAGAATTCTAACTTGCAAAGTAAATTGTGGGGGAAAGTTATTTTGGTGTTGAGAATAAGAGATGAGCAAAAAGACTTAAACACACACACAGATATCCATAAAAATAGCCTGCAAGCATCTCCACAATTGTTCTTAATTTCAATGACTAAAAACAATGTGAAATTTGTGAAATAAGAAATGGAACAATGGGACATGAAAAAGGAACTAGAAGGCCTATTAAAAATATAACAAAATGATGACACAAAAAATTAGCCATAATTAGAAAGAGGTCTTATTAACACTGCATTCAAAAAATAAACAGAAAAAAATGCTGAAATTAAGGAAGCCAAAATTTACAAAACAAAAGACTGTCTAATTCTAGATTCTGTTGTAAAGGAATGAAGGGAGGAAGTTAACTACAAAATTAAAATGTTGTGGTGAGCTTATTAGACTGTATGATTAAAGAAAGAATCCTAGAGTATCCTGGACAGTGAACCAAGGCATCAAATAAAACAATACAAACACACATCAAACGATACAAAGCAAAACAAAACCAAACCTGGGCCTACCATCAAATTTCCATTCTAAAATCCTATTACCATAAGACAGCAGGGAACAGCTACAAAACTTTATAAGAAAATAAACATAATCTTAGAATTTGCCAAATTGTTTTTATGTGTTAGAATATCTAAAGGCATTTGCAAATAACCAATACTAAGACTCAGATGTACGTGCCAATAGCCATACCTACTGACGAGCATTCTTCACTATACATAGTTCTTTGATTTACTGTTTTGTGTTAGGTGTTATTTTCTATCGCCTCTTTCCACCCCTATTTTCTTTATGTTTTGCTAAAAACAGAACTAGTATTTTCTAAGTTCATTTTCCCCTAATAATTTGCGAAATATAGCCACTAAAAATAACACTATGATTTATTAAGTTCACAAACTGCCTTCCATACTATCCCAAGGGTCAGTTTTTACTAAAAGTTTTTTATAAGTATGTAATATAAATAAGCTTTCTTTATTTCTGTAATTTCCTTGCCACCTCAAGACTTCACACCTAAACCAGTTCTCTGCTTATTTTATATTTGTATTATAACCCACACCTAACTTCTTCGTATCAATTTATGTGTTACTCAGAGAAGGCTCAGGGCCATATTATGATTTGCATGGGTCCTAGGACTTCCATGGTCCCTTCCTTCATAAGAAAAAGAGAGAGAAAGAGTGAGAGAGATAAAGATGAGTATAGTTCAGACTTGATTATATTAATTTTCTTCCGATTTTATTTTTTTAAGAGATTTTATTTATTTGAGAGACAGTGAGAGAGCAGAAGCAGGGGGGCAGCAGAGGGAGAGGGAGAACCAGACTCCCCACTGAGCAGGGAGCCTGATGTGGGGCTCGATCCCAAGACTCCAAGATCATGACCTGAGCTGAAGGCAGAGGCTTAATCGACTGAGCCACCCAGGCACCCAATTTTCTTATGATTTTAAAGAAGTTAAAACATTTTTTCTGGGTCCCCAAACTACAATGGGCCTTAGGCACTGTGTTTATCATGCTTAATGAATGAACCAGTTTTGAATGGACTCTATTATAATATAATAGCAAAAGAAATACCAAATTACCAGGAATTTAAAACAAGAAAATTGTAGTTTTGATGATTATACATGTCTGTGTTCAGTGGGCTAAGACTGTGATATGTAATGTTCTCACTAGGTGACTCAGACTAGAGGGCTGCCCCTATATAAAATACTGCTTGTCAGTGTGGCAGAGAAAGAATGAGAATATCAAAAGTGAATGCTGATCCCAAACTCTGGATAGGAAGCAGGTTGAGGACTCCACTATGGAAGTTATTTCTTCATGTTGAAACTCACCATCTTTGTCCCTCTACCCATTTCTTTGTCCTACAATGATCTTCCATTAGTACTGGAAATAACTTGGTATACCTCAAAGGCAGTCTCAATGAATTTCATCATCATTTCCTTGGATTACATTTGAGACATGAGTTTTCTATACCCAAACTAGTTTAAAGCATTTTTTTTAAAGATTTTATTTATTTATTTGAGAGAGAGAGAGAGAGAGAGAGAACGAACAAAGGGAAGAGCAGAGTGAGAGAACCAAGCAGACTCCACGCTGAGTGCAGACCCTGACATGGGGCTCAATCCCAGAACCCTGAGATCATGACCTGAGCCAAAATCAAGAGTCGGACGCTTAACCAACTAAGCCACCCAGGAGTCCCTATACCCAACCTAGTTTAAACAACTTGCCACTTGGTTCATTTGAGGCTAGAAATAACCAGGAAATCAAATTCCAAAAATCATAACATCATTGCCATACACTTTTGTAACTAAGAAATACCCCTTAATTTCCAACATCTCAAACTTTGTATCTTTTTTAAACTGTGGTAATTTTTTATGCATAGGCATACTTTCTTAATTTTCTCTTCTCCCGTTATTTAATACATTAACTTGTCTTATTTTTATACTTATTCATATGTATTTTTTCTAAGTTTTTTTTCCATCTTCTTATTCTAACTTCACAATAATTTGTGGTGATACAAATGATATGTTGTACTAGGATTAGTTATTTTTTCTTTATCACCCTTACTAAACCGTGAGGGGTTATGATTTATTAATTTATATTCTTAGCTTCTATTACAACACTAGAATACACCAAGTTTTGAATTAAATTTGAACAAGACATCCAGAGATCATCTTTTATTTTAGAAGCTAATTTTATATCTGTGTATCCTGTGGCAAGTCACATTAAATTGGGATGACACAATTTTCAGTTTACAATGAAAATAAATGAGTGGGAGACAAACCATGAGAGACTATGGACTCTGAGAAACAAACTGAGGGTTCTAGAGGGGAGGGGGATGGGGAGATGGGTTAGCCTGGTGATGGGTATTAAAGAGGGCACGTACTGAATGGAGCACTGGGTGTTATACGCAAACAATGAATCATGGAACACTACATCAAAAATTAACGATGTAATGTATGGTGATTAACATAACATAATAAAAAAATAAGAAAATAAATGAGTACCTTACCTCTAGTCCTTGCTAGCCCTAAGACTCACAAAATTCATACTCTCCCACTTTTCCAAATTCAGTTGTGCTCCTGCCTCCTACTTCAACCTGTATGCCATCATTCAATGCAGTTCAATGCTCTGAGAACATTCCATGGTTTTAACAAGTGGTTGTGTCTTTAACTTCTCTTGTCTTCCTGATGAAGTCAATCACCATTTCAAGTATTATCTCAATATGAGGACTTTTCAGCAGAGTTCTCTTGTTCTTATATAACTTTATGCATACCTCTACTATAGTATTTAATATATTAAATTGCTGTTAGTTTATATGAGTTTGTACTTCATTAGGATCACATATAAAACAAGATCGGGAATGCAGAGAGTTTATTTTTTTGTCTTCCAGGTACTGTGTTCAGTGCTTTTTAAATTGTAGGTGTACAATCATACACATTAATGGAATTAATCTATGCATGTCTGATGACCATATGAAAGGACAGGACAAAGCAGAGAAGAATTGTGTGTGCCTATGCTTTTTTTTTTTTTTTTTTTTAGATTCTGAATAACTGGGAATATTCCTCTTCTGAAGTGTCCTGTTCTAACATCGGATCTGAGCACATCAAACCCAAAGAGTGTGAAGGGTCACTAATTGATGCAAGGGTAGAGGAGCTCAGAGGAAACAATAAGAACATGAGCTTTTCAAAATTGGGGCCAATAACACCCTTCAAGCCACATCTAGTAACTACTATCAATCTGCCAAGGGTGACCCTTATCCTTGTTTCTAAAGCTATACAGTAATTTTGCCTCTTTTTGAATTTTACATAAATGGAATCATACAGAGTTAATTTTGTTCACTGTCTAAAAGAAATGATCTTAATCCCCTTCACCTATTTCACCCACCCTCCTCTCAGCATCCCTCTGGTAACCTTCACTTTGGTCTCTAGAGTTAAGACTCTGTTTTTTGCTTTGTCTTTTGCTTTGTTCACGTTTTCTTTCTTAAATTCGACATATGAGTGAAATCATATGGCATTTGTCTTTCTCTGACTGACTTATTTCATTTAGCATTATACTCTCTAGATCCATCCATATTGTTGCAAATGGCAAGATTTCATTCTTTTTTATAGCTGAATAATATTCTATTGTGTGTGTGTACATACACACATACAAATATACACATACATATATACACACGTATTTATATTGTATATGTATTATATATATAATTATATATATAATATATATTATATATATATAATATTATATATATATAATACATATAATATGTGTATATATATATATATATATATATATCACCTCTTCTTTATCTTCTCATCTATCCATGGACAATTGGGCTGCTTCCATAATTTGGGCATTGCAAATAATGCTACAATAAACACATGGATGCATATATCTTTTTGAATTAGTGTTTTCATATTCTTTGGGTAAATACCCAGTGGTGGAATTGCTGGATCACATGGTAGTTCTGTTTTTAACTTTTTGAGGAACCTCAATGCTGTTTTTCACAGTGGCTGCAACAGTTCACATTCCCACCAACAGTGCATGACCATTATTTTTCTCCAGATCCTCACTAACACTTACTTCTTGGATTTATTATTTTAGCCATTCTGACAGGTGTGAGGCGATATCTCATTGTGGTTTTGTTTGCATTTCCCTGATGTTGAGTATCTTTTCATGTGTCTGTTGGCCATCTGTGTGTCTTCTTTGGGGAATTGTCTGTTCATGTGTCTGCCCATTTTTTAATTGGATTGTTTGGTTTTTGGGTGTTGAGTTGTATAAGTTCTTTATATATTTGGATACTAACCCTTTATCAGGTATGTCATTTGCAAACATCTTCTCCCATTCAGTAGGTTGTCTTTTAGTTTTGATGATTGTTTCCTTCACTGTGCAGAAGCTTTGTATTTTGATGTAGTCCTAGTAATTTAATTTAGCTTTTGTTTCCCTTGCCTCAGGAGACATATCCAGAAGGAAGTTGCTGTGGCTGATGTCAAAGAGGTTACTGCCTGTGTTCTCCTCTAGGATTTTTATGGCTTTGGGTCTCACATTTAGGTCTTTAATCCATTTTGAGTTTATTTTTGTGTATAGCGTAAGAAAATGGTCCAGTTTTATTCTTTTGCACGTAGCTCTCTAGTTTTTCCAATACCATTTGTTGAAGAGACTGTCTTTTTCCCATTTGGGGGAGACACTTTTATGATAAGAGGATAGTAATTGCTTTCCTGATTTGTATGGGAAAGGAGGTGTTTCCTTACCTGTATCTTGTTAAGATTTCTTTTAGTAGTGATTAGTAGGGCTCAGTTTCCAAAACCAAATGATGAAATTCCATTCATGACCACTCAGGTTAAAAAGCCAACTAAAGCTCAAAATTTGCAATAAAAGAGACCAAATGGGATGATTAACAGATAGGTATATTAAGTAGAAAAATATAGATAGGAAGGGAGCTGGGATCATACTGTAAAATGGCCAATGGTAAGTTAAACAAATACCATTGCTTTGGTTTGAGTCAGAAAATAACATGAAGAAAATCTTACTTTATCAGATTAATTTGATAGTTACATGCAGGATAAATTATAGGGGAGAGCTAGAGGCAGGGAGAAAGCTTCTAAGTCATTTAAACTTAATGGTTACTCAGAGCAGAAGAATGGGAATAGTGTGTGTGTGTGTCTCTGTGTATTGTGAGCAAATAAAGCTAACAGATACAACAGACAGTGTGAAGGAAGAATTGACAAGACATTACCAGCTGATTGTAAGTTGCAGTGGAGAAGAGTACAACAAAAATTATATTTGATATTGGGTAATGGCAAAGCACATAAATTGGGCATTCAGGAGAGGTGTCCCATTTCACAGGGAGAGTGAACTGGTTTTAGATGCACTGAATTTTGTCTGATCCTGACATCTCGAAATGAAATTAATAACCAAAAGAGAATTGTGGCCTTCACATGAAGACTGAGATAGCAATAGGAATAAGTAATGAGAATAATGGGGACTCTCAAGACACCTTATTTAATTTTAAATAAAATTTAAAATGATTGAAAAATAATTTCACAGATATTCAAAGTATGTTCTTCCCCTGAGACTGATTTGTAGACTCACTGGTTTAATCACATTATATGTTGAGCTAGTTAATATATAAACAGTATTCTAGCAAGAATTCAAAGCTTTCTTGCTTAAACTCCTAGCAAATAATTGCCAGAATGCAAATACAGCTTATACTTTTGAACTTTGGAGGCTGAAGTCAAGTGTATAAATGTGTTTAGTTTAAATTAGCTATAGGATGTCAGGACTAGGCAGATGATTTAATTCTTTCTAAACTAGCTTAATGTTACATTCAATTTTCTATATCCTATATTTACACCTAAGGCCAATTTTACATAAATATGTGTATAAAATGAAGTGTTTATTTTTATAGTTTTTTTCTGTTTATTTTTACTCTCCTAGACTTCTTACTGGTTCACACAATTATCTTTTTTTTTTAAGGATTTTATTTATTTGACAGAGAGAGACAGCGAGAGAGGGAACACAAGCAGGGGGATTGGGAGAGGGAGAGGCAGGCATCCCGCTGAACAGGGAGCCCGATGCGGGGCTCGATCCCAGGATCCTGGGATCATGACCTGAGCCGAAGGCAGACACTTAACGACTGAGCCACCCAGGCGCCCCTACATAATTATCTTTCTACAGGCTCTAATAATATATTTAGAGTTCAAATCTCATTTCCATATGAGTTATTAGTACTGTTTTCATATACAAAATAGATACTTCATGTTAGCATCCTAACCAAAATAATGATTACAGTGACATATTACTTTTCTTAAGCATGAATTTTAAATTACTAAATTCTTAAGTATTAAGATCTTAAAATTTTACATATGAACTTTATTTTTTTAATTTACTTATTATTTTAGAGAGAGAGTGAGAGGGCACATAAGTGGGAGGGGGGGAGGGAGAGGAAGACCTCAAGCAGGCACCTTGCTGAGCTCAGAGCCTGATGCAGGGCTTGATCTCAAGACCCTGAGATCAGGACCTGAGCCGAAACCAAGAGTTGGACACTTAACCAACTGTGCCACAGAGGCGCCCCAAATTTTTACATATGAACTTTATATTCAGCCACAAAGAGAAATATCAATTTGACTAAAAACAAGTACGCTAATTAAATTTCAAAATATTCCACTCATATCGCAATTGCAGTAGACTTTAAGGATTTCCAAAAGCTCATACTGATCCCATTTTTATAACATTTAGATTATATTAACAAAAAGTATATCACAGCAATATCAATAAAAATATGGCTACCTACAAAATATCTGATTTACTTAATGTTATATTTCAAAATTTTCTGATCAAAATTTTAAAAAAACAGGACAGAATTCTAATTAATAAAGTAGAAACTAAGATAGGACAAAATGAACTTAATATAAAAATATATGGAATATATTTAAATTAAATCAATTTTCTGAGAAAAGGATTTGTACAAATATCTAAATGAAGAGGTTGTGAGACATTTCAGAAAAAGATATTATTTTACTTTATTTAAATTGATTAGCATTACAAAATTGCCAACTAACTACTTTATCTTATTTTATTTATCACTGTTATGTTACATAATTATGAAGTATAAAATCAATTGAGCTTTCTCTTTTTTGTTTCAATAATCAACAAATGTTCTTTGAATACCATGAGCTTAGTCAAATGATAGGTGATCTTGGATACAAATAATGGCAAACACTCTGGATGTTTATAATTTAGTCTGTAGAAAAATTATAGATGTAAGAGAAAATTGAGAATTAAATATACTTTTCTGTTCATCTATATTGTACCTAAATATCTTTTAGGAAAGAGGGAAAACAAACAAGGTTTAGACTAGAGTAAAAGATTATGTGCAAAAGTTAAAGTATAACTATTCCTGCTCTGCACTAAAAGGTTGTAGTAGTTTTCGTTCTTTTTTTTTTAAGATTTTATTCATTTATTAGAGAGAGAGAGAGAAAGAGAGAGTGAGCACAAACAGGGGGAGTGGCAGCAGAGGGAGAGGGAGAAGCAGGTTCTCCACTGAGCAGGGAGATGGATGCAGGGCTCGATCCCAGGACCCCGGGACCATGACCAAAGGCAGACCCTTAATGGGCTGAGATACCCAGGTACTCCCGTTGTATTAGTTTTCTAAGCTACATAACAAAGAACCACAAATTTAGTGGCTTGACACAATACACGTTTATTATCTCATTTTCCTTGGGTCACAAATCCAGATACAGCTTAATTGGTTCTTCTGCTCAGTTTCACAAGACTGAAATCAAGATATTGGTTGGACTGGACTTTCATCTAGAGTTTGGGGTCCTTTACTTACCTCATGTTGTTTGCAGAAATCAGTTATTTTTGGTGATAAGACTGAGATCTTCAGCTCCCAGAGTTCCCCCTCCCAAGGTAGTTCACCACAGTGATATTTGCTTCTTCAGGCCAGCAGGAGAGCATCTACCCAGTTTTGACTATTCTTTCAGATAATGCCTGGACCCCACCCCCCAAAAATATCCCTTTTGAATACCTGAAAATCAACTGAGTAAGGACTTTATTTACAGTAGTTTCCCCTCATCTGTGATCTCCATTTCCATAGTTTCAGTTACCCATAGTCAAAGGTGTCTGAAAGCAGATGAGCCTCTTCTGATCAATCATGAGGTCATTGTAGCCTAATGCAACATCACAATGCCTGCATCATTCATCTTGCTTCATCTCATCACGTAAGCATTTTATCATCTCACATCATCATGAGAAGAAGGGTGAGTACGGTACAATAAGATATTTTGAGAGAGAGAGACCACATTCACATAACTTTTATAACACTTATTGTTATAATTTTTCCATTTTATTAGTTGTTATTATCTCTTACTGTGTCAATTAATAAATTAAACTTCATCACAGGCATGTATGTACAGGGGAAAACATAGTATATACAGCGTTGGGTACTACCTGCAGTCTTAGGTATCCACTGGGAATCTTGGAACATATTCCCTGCAGATAAGGCGGGACTAAGCTACATCTGCAAAATTCTTTGACTTTTGCCCTGTCCTATCAGTTAGAAGCAAATCACATCATCTGTTCACACTCAAGGGGAAGGGATCACACAAAGATGTGGATAACTGAGAGCAGAAAACTGATTCATTTTAGAATTCTCCTAACCATTACAGCAATAGGACTGTAGCAATAGGAATGTGAAATTTAGTTCTGTTCTAATCAGAGAACTGAAATAAACATGTTTAAACCATGAGTTTTATGGTAAATTTTATCCTGAATGATTTATAATTTCAATAATGGTTATTGTACAATGAGGATTACGAAGAAAAATGGTTGCTATAAGTATCACTAAACTCAAACTATATCATGATTTTCAGTTTTTAAATTGCATTGTTTGAATATTATGATTTTAAAGTCCTATTTGTCACATAAGCAAAACTTAACTTATATGTTTTTGCATTTTCTAACAGGTGTTATTTATAGAATCATTTGCTTATTCAGCAGTTATTAACTATCTGAAGTATGCCTCTATATGTGTCAGATTCTTAAAAGTGAGTATTCTAGGATAAGAAGACTAAAGCCCGAGCCCTTAAGGAATTCACAAGTATATACATATATACTATATAAACACACAATCATATTCAGGTGGAATTAGCACTAGTGGGTTATTGAAGGCTGGTATAAAGGGATGGGATGGAAAATTAAGACTTCCACACTTAATACAGAAATAGTATCTTGACGAAAAACTCTTTGGATATTGGAAAAATATATAAATTAATACATATAACATACAGAAACATATATGCATACATATTCTGTAGAAGAAAAGTGAACTTAATATATTATTGTAAAGTTTGGGAATAGTCCTTTAAGCACACCCTCACTTCTCACACTAATTGCATGTCTGAGAGACTTCAAGACCACCTTCAGTTTTGATAATTTACTTGAAGGACTCAGACTCACTGAAAGCTGTCATACCCACAGTTATGGCTTAGAACAGTGAAAGGATACAGATTAAAATCACACAGGGCGGAGTTCAAGAAAGTTCCATACACAGAGCTCCCAGTTGTTCTCTCCCAGTAGAGTGATAGTACTAAATTTCTTGGCAACAATGGGTGATAATACGCAGAATATTGCCAACCAGGGAAGCTTACCTGAGCTTTGGTATTCAGAATTTTTATTAGGGCTTCATCATGTAACCAGCATAGGAGTTGGTCCCTCATGTTACAGACCTCAGCCTCCAGGCCTCCAGAGACTGGACTAATACTGTGTGACCTAAAGCCCCCAATAAATCACAACGTTAGACTATCTGGTATAGCCCAAGATCCCAAGGTAAACACAGACATTCTTATTAGACATTCTTATTATGACATCTCTTTTTTTATTTAAATGTCTTGTCTTTTTTTTTTTAAGACTTTATTTATTTGACAGAGACATAGAGAGAGAGCACAGATAGGCAGAGCGGCAGGCAGAGGGAGAGGAAGAAGCAGGCTCCCCGCTGAGCAAGGAGCCTGATGTGGAGCTCGATCCCAGGACCCTGGGATCATGGTCTGAGCCCAAGGCAGCCGCTTAACCAACTGAGCCACCCAGGCGTCCCTTATTATGACATTTCAAGGGCTTAAATGTCATTTTCCATGAACCAAGAGCAAAGGCCAGACTTCCTATTGAGTAAAATTAATTCTAATTGTAAAATGATTAATTTTTTTTTTTAAATTGAGAGAAGTAGTATACATATACGTTAATCCAAATGTTTGTTCATTACTGACCTGAAACTGGTTTCAATTATTCACAAAATATAACTTGTTTCTATTTTACTTAATTTTTATAAATCAAAGATATGGTATATTGGACAAAATGGGAAAAAAAGCAAGAGTAGTTGGAGGAAAGAGTATGTGGTAAAATAATTAAGTAATAAGTCTGCATTAGAAAACAAAGAAAAATTATGAAAGCTTTAGAAGGCAGGATCTAGAATGTGGAATTTATCTTGAGAATATTGAAGAAACACTACACTAAAGAGTGGTAGGCAGGGCAGTTACATGACCAGATTTTATTTCAAAAACTCATTATGGCTTCCATGTAGAAAAGGTTGGGAAAATATAAGTCTGGAAGTATGAATAAAAGCCAGGTAGAAAATAAGAAAGTCTGAATGAACATTGCAGTGGAGGTTAGAGAAACATTGATAAATTTCAGATTTGTATATTTGGTAAAGCCAATTAAAAGAATCATAAGAGTAAAGGATGAGGAAGCAGGAGGAGTCACAAATGAGGACAAGATTATAGGGCCGGCATGTGGGGGGCCGGTTCCAGAATAGGGGGTTATGGCAGATGACTTTGAGTGCTGCAAACTATTTCTAACTATTCTTTTTCCTTTTCTGATTGTAGATTCTGAAAAGTCAAATGCTCATTTTTACAGTCCATGATTCACTATATTTAGTTCTCTACTTTATGTACATGTCAGACTTGAGGGCAACATAATAAGACGAAACCAGTGTTTTAATAGATCTGTGATCTATATTGAATAATAATTGTTTTAAATTTTTGAGTTACACAGTGATGTATATACTAATGGGTCAATGAACTTACATGGAATAAAATAAAATACTGATCTAGTTCATTGACCTTCATAGTTTTGAAAAGGTTATGTGATCCAAATAGCTAAAATTTTTTATAAGTATTAAGAGTATCATAAAGTTTTGAATGGAATGTTATGATGGAAAAGGGAAGCTTCAATATCTTAATAGAGAAGTAGTATAAGAAAATAATCTTTGGCTATTGGAAAGATATGTATCTAAGTATCTATATCTATTTATCTATATTTAATAAGTGTCTTTGAATGAAGAATAACTTACATTTTTTTGAGGGCTTACTATTTATAAGGCCTTGGCATCGCTATCGAGTCACTTTAATTTTTTTAATCCTTTCAATAAGAAATTTAACAGGTACTATAAATATCCCCTTCTAAATTTGAAGAAATTAATCATAGTCAACAAAGGTTAAACTTACAATTTGTTTGGGGGCAATTCTGGTACAAGAATCTAAGTGTCACAGACTCTCTAAGTCTACAGTCTTAGCTGCCAGGTTGCCACCTTCCAAACCAGCAAGCATTTATTTAATAAGTAGGTTTACTAGATTTAGCAAATAAAAATACAGAACATCCAGTGAAATTTGAACTTCAGATAAACAGTGAAGGGTGAATAATTTATAGTGTAAGTACCTCCCATGTTAATACGTAGGACACACTTAATAGCCTTCCCCCAAAAGTTGTTTAGCTAAAATACAATTCAGCTGGAATTTTGTATTTTTTCTGATAACCCTACAAATAGGCTGTCATTTTTAGACAAGGTGTAGAGATCTGACCATGAATACTTGCACCTGAGAGTTCAGAGAAACTAAAGTCTGTGGGAGATCACAGATCATTTCTCAGCAAGCAGGGTTTCAAATGACTTGGCCATTTATTGTGTCTCACAAATAAGAAAATACTACACAGAAGAGTTATTGGAAGGGGGAATGTTTTGTATTCTTCTAGACAATGTGCCGTAGTACAATGCATGGTGAAAATAGTAGTGGCCTGATAGTGTTTAGGGGATTGTATGTGTTTAGTCTTGGGAATCTTCTGGTTGCCTGTCTTGAGTAACTCTAGTCTGTTTAGTGCTAAGTTGTTTTTTACTTCGAGTGCTAGTCGTTTACCTTAAAAGTTGTAGTGTTATGCATTAATGAGGTGAGGGTCAAGTTAAATAGCTATTTAATTAATTTCTCAATGCCATATTTTCACCATTCAGTGAATAAATGAGAGATACCAGTTTTCTCCCTTATATCTTAGGCTAAGAATTGTGGAGGAAGGATTCTGGTTAATATGCTAAATTGCTTTCTCCCTTGCTTTGTCTCTCTTGAGACTTTTTAATCTACTTTAATATACCTACACACCAACTTGCTACCCTACCAATTAACCATTCATTACCTAATTATCTCCTCCAGCTGAGAATTCCACTTCCTTAGAATAATTTCCCCCTTGTTATCATTCTTGTAATAGTATTATTTGTACTCTTTACTAAGTGATTTCTAGTAATTTGAATTGCATTCAAATAATTCAGCTAATTTACAGCAGGCATCTTTCAGTTTTCTTAGCTTTTTTGTTATTAAAATAGGTATGCTCTAATTTTTAAGTCCATTTCAGAACTACCAGTCTCTCTTAGAATTTTACAAAATGTACTAACGTCTCTTTTCAATGTAGAATTATAAAAAATTCCAGGATACTAAACATATGGTAGAGGATTTCAACATTTATCAAAATGACTCATGAAATGAATATTCTGGATAAGTAATAATCATTTTGTGATTCTGAGTAACTAGGGAAATGAAACAAATATATTCCCATTGTAAAGAAGTTTTTTAAAAAGTGTGCATCAAATAGCCATACTGGAGTAACTGGTGTCCAGACTAGTTCTCCCACCATAAAGATTTAGAGGAGAGAACTCTTTTCAGGCAATGGGAGCAGGCAGCACAAGGCTCTGAAACCTCTTTAAAGGGAAACTCAACAGTCTGAGTTTCACATAAATTCCCAGCTACTCATCTATGGATAATTTCCCACTCAACCATAGCTCAGAGCTGGGACTCTAACAGAGAATGAAATCCCACAAAACTGAGGAAAGAGTAATTAGAGTTTGATGCAGGTGAAGAGGTTGGTATCTGTGGGGCGAAGCATGAGAGAGAGCAGCACTTTGCAGAATGGGAGCTCTATAGGTCTGGGTAAGACTCCTGTCCCTGTACAAGGGCTGGGAAAATACATATGCAAAATGAGACCCTCGAATCTTAACAGATAATCAACTTCTGCAGGCTTGAGTAGCAATGGAGCAGTGCTGGTCATGGGGAAGCTGCAAAAAAGCAGCATCCAGGGACATCCAGCCCCACCATTAGAGAGATCTTCTTAACATATAGCTAAGATGCCAGAGAGGCCTCAGGATAAGAATCACATCCTAACAAAGCCGAAACCCAAGTCCTGAAGAAAATCCCTAGAAAAGGTTATAAAATTTGAGTATTGCTAACTGAATGGGACCAGGAAACACCTTGGGCTTCCCTTGGGTCTACATCAATGAAGTATGAAAACAAGTCTAAATAAATTCAAAGAATACATCAATAACTAAACTGCCAGCTTAAAAAAATTAAGTAACAGAATTCTGCATTTCTACAAGATAGTATCCACAATGTCCAGTATTTAATTAAAAAATCACAAGAGCAAAACCAAAAACAACTATCATCAACAAAGGAGCCAAGATGATTGATTCAGTGGGGAAAGAATAGTCTTTTCAATAGTGCTGGGACAACTGGATAGATAGCTATGTGGAAAACACTGAAGTTGGACTCCTACCTCACATCAAATACAAAAATTAGCTAAGAATGGATTAAAGACCTAAATATTACCTAAAGTCACATAACACTTAAGAGAAAACATTAAGTGTACATATTCATGACCTTGGAGTAGGCAATGGTTTCTTAGGTATGACACCAAAGCACAAGTATTAAAAAAAAAAATCTGCTGGACTTCATCAAAATTAAACACTTCTGTGCTTTCAAAAAACCCCTTCAAGAAAGTGAAAAGATGATCCACTGAATGGGAATACATGTTTATAAATCTTCTTTCTTTCTTTCTTTCTTTCTTTTTTTTTTTAAGATTGATTAGGGGCAGAAGGTGAAGAAGAGGGAGAAGCCAACTTCCCGCTGAGCAGGGAGCCGGAGGCAGGGCTCTATCCCAGGACCCTGGGATCATGACCCGAGCGGAAGGCAGACGTTTAACCTACTGAGCCACCCAGGTTCCTCTATAAAACATATTTCTGATAAGAAACTCGTATCCAGATTATATAAAGAACTTCTACAACTTAATAAAAAGACAAAATACTCCTTTAAGAAATGAACAAAGGCTCTAAAGAATTATTTCTCAAAAAGAGATATACAAAAGGCCAATAAGAATAATAATAATAAAAAAGATGCTCAACATCATTAGCCAGCAAATGAAAACCCAAATCACAATGAGACACAACTTCACACCCACTAGAATGGCTATTATATAACAAGGACAGATAACAAGTGAAGATAGGGAGAAACTGAAACCCTCATACAATAATGCAGTCCCTTTGGCAAAGAGTTTGGCAGTTTCTCAAAAATTAAACATGTAGTTACCGTAACCTAGCAATACCACTCCTAGGAATCTGTCTAGGAGAAATAAAACGTAAGTTCACAGAAACTTACCCACGAAGGATCATAAATATAATAATCGCAAATAACCTTCAGAACGTATAAACAACCCAAACGTCCACAAACCGATGGATAAAGAAAATACTGAGTACCTGCGAAAGGCATTCCAGTTCACAAAAAAGCAATGATGGCCAGGCTTTGCGCTCACAAAGCCTCTGGAACAGGCGAGACATCTCGCCGGATCTGAGGCATAGCTTGACTTCCCTGCGCAGTTACGCGGGCGGCGGCGGGAAAGGTCCCACCGAGCAGAGCTGGTGTTTGAGCTTCCCTGGCACATGGTGCCCTGAGAGGGTGAGACAAGGGCGGTGTGATGGCCAGGATGGTGGGAAGAGAGGGATCAGAATTCCCAAGGAAAAGACCTCAGATCTTTCATGGAGTTCGTGGAGGCGTTGAGGGTGCCTTTTACAAATATTTCAGCCGCAAAACTGCCTGCAATACGGCTCCTCTCCCCGGTGTACAGTGGGGCACCTTTCGTCTTAGACTTTTGCTGAAATCTTTTCTTTTGGCTAGTCTCGCTTGTCCTCCGTGCGACCAGATGGGGCTCACCTTGGTTGTCTGCAGAAAAGTCCAGACAGCAAACGCATCTCAAAGGTAAAATCCCCTATCTTAGCGCGTGTCCACCATGAAGGTTCCTGGTTTCCAATTTAGCCTTGCCCACCACTTACCCTAGCTGGCAAACCCTTCAAATGCCACCTCTTTTGTGAAGCCCGACCCTAAAACACTAAGACTTAGTCCTCTCGCACCCACATACCCATCCGCCTCTCCACAGCATTTCCTCTTGAACGTTCTTTTGCAATCTCAGCCTAGTCCACTGTCTGGAATTTAACACAACTGCTAAATATGAATTCCTGATAAAGGACTATAAAATTATAGATTTCTTAAGAGCCATAATGCTGGGCGTAGTGCCAGGCACATAATGGGTGTATATAAAATATACATATAGTTTAATGGAAAAAGGGATGAATCATCTAGTTCAACTTGTCTTTTACAGATGAAGAAAGGGAAACCCTACAGGTTTTGAATGGCCACGAGTTTTCCCAGTGTCGTGAGAACTTTTTAATGGCCCACAGTAAGAAATACTGCTTTTCATGGAGCTAAATTTAAGAAAAATTTAGGAACCCTTTATTATGGATTATATTCTAACTTTGTGTGTGTGTTAAAATGTCTTTATAAAATTAAGATGTATATAAAATAGGGGTTTGGGGTAATTTTAATAACTTCAAAATAAATAATATCTCCTTTTTTAAGCACCCCCCCAAATTGAAGTATTGTTATATACTACAACACGAATGGAAAAAAAGCCAATCATAAAAGGCATGTATTGTATGGTTTCATTTTTATTAAACGTGTAGTATAGGAAAATCTACAGAGAATAAAAGTAGATTAGTGGAGGAAAACAGAATGGCTGTTAAAGGATGCATAGTTTCTTTTAGAGGTGATGAAAATATTCTTAAATTGATTATGGTGATGGCATAACTGTGAATATACTAAAAACAACTGTCTTGTTCATTTTAAATAAATGGTTTAATTATATGGTATGTTAAATTTAACTCAATAAAACTTTTACCCCCATCAATGATCATACAAAGAAACAAATGTATATATGTAATCCATAGACATGGATAAATAGTCCATAAAAATCAAACCTGAAATGGTACAGGGGTTAGACTAAGCAAATACACATTTAAGGCATCCATTATAAATAACTTAATTAAAGGAAGAATATGTGAATTAATTACAAATGCTGATCTTATCAGATAACTAGAGACAATAATAATCAATAGAAAATAAATTCTAGAATTAATTAAAATTATAGATGACAAAAAATGAGCCAGTAGATTGAGGACAAATCTGTAGAAATTATCAATTTGAAAAACATAAGGATAATGATTGAAGAAAAATGAACAGTGTCAGGGACCTGAGTGGGATAATAACAAATAACACACTGGGACAGAGAAAACATTTTGGAAAATAAACAGCTAAAACCTTTAAAATTCTCTGAAAATTACATTTAGGTTATAGTAGCTGAACAAACCACAAATGAGATAAATATAATCACCAGGTACATTGAGGGCAGTTAGTCAAACTGTGGAAAATCAATTAAAATCTTGAAAGCGACCAGAAGGAAAACAAAACAAAACAAAAAAAGTTTTGTACAGGTGAACAATGATGAGAATTATTGCTGACTTTTTATCAATAACAGTAAGTCAGAAATAACCAATGATATGCTTAACATACTGATGAATTTGTAACATGTAGAGGTAAAAGATAAGACAACAATTATAAAAGGAGGTGAGATATTAAATAGGAGTTGTACTGTTTAATTATATTTACAAAGATGAAAGTGGGAATTTGGACATGAGGCTCTGAAGCGAGAAAGGGGTTATAAATTATTTGTGTGAAGATGATTAAGTGTCTCAGAGATTTAATTCTTGGACAGAGTTCTTGGTATTATGCTCGGCATTGTACGTTGAGTACAGACGGCATCAATGAACGAGATAGGCCTTGTCCCTGTTTTGAGTAGGGAAAAAAGCAGAAGGCCACAGTGAAGAGTCTTGTAAGGAAGACAATTATACTGATGTTTATTTAATTAGAGTTGAAATAAGTAATAAGGAATATTACAGTGTAGAATTTGATAGAGATTATGTGGAGAGTTATTTTGATAGTGATATAAAGCAAGAGGATGTTATATAAAATTTGGCAAATATTTCCATAGTGGTGTTTATATTTTGTTTTATCCCCAATTTATGGGGCGCTTCTTTAAGGCAAGAACAATCTTGTTCACCTTTGGATCTGTTGGCTTTACCTAGCCCTGTATCTGACACAGCCCAAAATACGCCTTCAAAGATGATGTCGTTTCCAACAAGAGAAGTAAATTCCATAATACAATAATTCCTAGACAGATTGTTGCCTTATGTCATGTCTTAAAAAAAATGATAGCTAAGTTAACATTTTCTGGATGGAGAATAATGTCCAGGTGTATTTTCAAAATACTCAATTTTGAGGTAAAATATAGAAACAGCATACTTTCTATTGTTCTTTTCTTAAGTGTCCTTTTATGTTAATAACTTTAAGTATTAGGAGAAATTTGTTCTCCTGGCATTCAGGAAAATTGCTGATGTTTCCTTTGTGAATATTTTTTTGATTTGGGAACCCAGTATTTAGCTCAATTTTAATTTATTTAGCTCAATTTTAATTATTAAGTAACAGTGAGAAATATTTAATTTTTTCAAAAATGAGAACTAGGCACCTGATTATTTTAGTTTTTGATATCTAAACTCTAAAAGCCTAACTTTTTATTTATATTCTATTTTATTTTGTAACATAATATAGAAATAACATAAAGTATGCACTACCATATTAATTTTAATTACACATTCCTTAAATTACCATTGTCTTACAAGATTCCTTTTCCCCTTTGGTCATTTGAAAGTATTTAGATGTTTGAAAGAAAAATTCAGTTTTCATCTCGAAGTTTTCTATTTCAGATGATTGGCTATTTCCATAGTATAGAATGATGCCAGTAAATTTTTCTGATTCCACTAATTCATTTTAACACAATGAATGTTTACATTTCAGCAAAATTCTGTCCTCTTTTCAAATCTTAGCAATCACATACAGTTTTTAGGTACATAATGCAAAAGTGATTGCCATTCATTTGACTAAAAAGTAAATGAATGGCTGAGGACATTGGTATTATAATACCAAATCTTTCACATCTAGATTATTTAAATTTATACCAACCAAGTTAGTAGTTTTAGTTACTTATCCATAGGCAGTGAATCTATCACATATCCACTAATTTATCTAAAAGTATTCATGGAGTCTTTATGATTACACTAGATAACAAAAATTCAAAAATACAGTAAAACACAATCCTTGCTATAAAAATTTTCACAGTTTAGTCTGGGGAATATTCTTTTAAAGAAAAAAATAATAAAATATGATAACTGTAGCAGTAGGGTTGGGTGATGTTGGCCCAAAATAAGTATGGTTTCCTAAGTTCATTTATTCATTTAAAATCATCAGTGTTGTATAGTTTGTAATCTGATAATGGTTGAGAGATACAGAGATGGCATTAGTATTTTGATTTGGAGCTGTTAAAAGAGTTTAGAAATATATGTTAATACATAGTTATAAAGAATGTACAACTCCAGGTGTACATCAGCTTGAGTGAACAGCAACGTGAATCATGAATGAAAAATACTATATTCAACTATCTATGATGCAATTTCTAACTAAAAATCTTTTTTTTTCCCCCAAATCTCAAAATTATGAAAAGAAAGCTACCTCTTGGTTAGGGTTTATCAGAGGAAACTCCTAAGTGTTAACCATCCTGAAGGTAGAAGCCATACCTAAATATTCTCTATCAGTATCAATAAACTTTTTCCTAAAGGGCTTGGTAGTAAATATTTTTGACTTTGTGGGCCATTTAGTGTCTATTGCAACTACTCACTCCTACCATTGAGCAAAAGCAACCATAGACAACTGTGACTGGATTTGGCCCAGTGGCAAGCCAGATTTGGTCCACTGATTAGTTATTCCACCTCTGCACTGTAATTGCATTGTGTAGTATCTCAACTAATGTGAAAAACTAAAATGAAAAACTGTCTTTTCTTAAAGAACACAGACACTACAAATCATTGGATTTGCCTTCTGGTTGTATTTTCTGGTATTAATTATGTTTTTTAAATAGAAATTAGTAGGGAGATAAAAAACAGTAAACATAGTAAAATTCTTTTAGAATAGCTTATCCCAAAAAGTGTCCTATGATCACTGATTCTGCAGAATGTTTAATTAGACATTTTGTCAAAAAGTGTTCCATGTTAAATTCAATTTAACGAATGTCTCCTAAACAAAGGTTAAGGTTAAAGGTTAGAGCTTTTGTCAAAATATGCACTGTGATATCGAAGAGATTGTGTACTGTGACATCTAAGAGAAGACTGGACTACTTTAAATGATTCCTCAGGTTTATTTTACTACTAACGTCTTATTTCCAAAATTTTCTATACAGAAAAAACAGCAGGGATGATATGATATGTATGAATAGTTTGGGGCTGCATTATGTCACTTTGTTTACAGAGTTCATTGATTCATTTATGTACAATCATAAATAATCACTTGAAATAAGGAAAAGAAGCACAGTCAGTTGACTACAAAAACATGGTTATTTCTAAAATTATATGCACACACACCAAATGATTTAATCAAGAAACAAAATACCCATTATATCACTTCTTATGTCAACAGTGAAGATATTTTAACTGGCATTTGACTTTGGATAGTACACTATTATGCCATCTTTTTATTGGAAAATAAAATGTATAAATTCTTAATGGTTCATTACAACATAGATGGCTACTTTAAAAATATTGTGAAAAGTGTTCAGAAGGAGAATATTGGAATATATTTTAGAAAAGACATTAAAATTTCTAGTAGTTAAGGGAAAATGAACTTTTTTTTTGCTTCACAGAAATGTATTTCTCGGGCGCCTGGGTGGCTCAGTTGGTTAAGCGACTGCCTTCGGCTCGGGTCACGATCCTGGAGTCCCAGGATCAAGTCCCGCATTGGGCTCCCTGCTCAGCGGGGAGTCTGCTTCTCCCTCTGACCTTCTTCCCTCTCATGCTCTCTCTCTACCATTCGCTCTCTCTCTCTCAATAAATAAATAAAAATCTTTAAAAAAAAAAGAAATGTATTTCTCACAGTTTTTTTTTAAATTTTATTTTATTATGTTATGTTAATCACCATATATTACATCATTAGTTTTTTTTTAATTTTTTTATTGTTATGTTAATCACCATATATTACATCATTAGTTTTTGATGCAGTGTTCCATGATTCATTGTTTGCGTATAACACCCAGTGCTCCACGCAGAACGCGCCCTCCTTAATACCCATCACCGGGCTAAACCATCCCCCCACTCCCTCCCCTCTAGAACTCTCAGTTTGTTTCTCAGAGTCCATAGTCTCTCATATCTTTTTAAGCTATGCATGCATTGTGTTTAAGAGATGAGCTTTGTGGTTCCCTCCTCTACTGTACTTAAAAGAGTTGTTAATTCAATGTGCAAAGAGGAGATGGCCCTTTATTTAGACAGCTAAAATATATAAAGAAACAAGTTAAAGGTTAATGGAGGAAAAACTAAAGGATTAGGGTCTGAGAAAATGTACCTATTGGAAGATGAAATTTTCTACATTCTATGTGCTCCCAGAGAAATCTGTAGATTCCTCTACTTCAGTATTTCAGTTCATTGTTGTAATTATCTGTGTACTTCAGTCTTCTCAACTGTACTGAAGAATCCTCCAGGGCAGAAACCATATTTCTTAGTCTGTATATCCACGGATTTTAGTATAGTAGCTGACCCATAGTTGATTCTCAATAAATCTAGGTTGAGTGGATATATTGCCTGATGACAGAAGGGATGACAGACTGAATGTGTGTTTTCTTTCCTCTGGTAGTAAAGCCTTTTGGTTTCCCTCCCGAATAATGACATTAGCAGTCTGCCATTGTTCCTGTCCGCCAGTTACAATTGCTTGTGAGCTAATGGTTTACAACTTTGCCCTTCTCTAGAGACTTGCCCTCAGCTTAAAGGTGGTTCAGAGGATGGTGTTATGTTTTCACTCTGGAGGTGAATTTCACCATTTAAAAAAATTGAGGTAACGATGATTAATTTACAGTGCTGACAGGATAATTAAAATTAAATTTATAAAACTCACATGCATGCCCAGTGTAATTATGCATAGTAAAATTTCTGCAAGTATGCGCAGCATCCCCAAAATAAGTGGTACATATTATTTCTACTGAAAGAAATATTCCTAAATTCATGTGGCTTTATTAATGAGTCATGCTCTTAATGAGAAAAAAAATCTTGTAATTTTTTCTAAAATTGATTCTCTACTAACATAAATCTTCAACTTCTGAAAATGTAGGGATTATATTGACTTGCAAATTTGTTTTATTAGAGAAGGAATATATATTATTCCTTACACAAAGTTTATGAGACCAGTTAATATTTAAAATGTTGGGAAAGTAACATGACAAACTGCAATTTCTTTACTGCTCACCACTCAAAGCAATTTATGTATTCAAATAAGTTAGAAACAACTTTCTGTTATCACTTAAAATATTCCATCATGTCACCTACCTACCATTATAGTTCAAGATGCTGAGACTTACTTGAATATCACCCTGAGTTGAAGAGTTCAATTAATTATTTTATTTGGCTATCAGTGTGCAACTCATATTTCAAGTTTCTAAATAGAAAAACAACAACAACAGCAACAACAACAACAAACCCCAAACCCTGTAAGTGATATAGCTTATAGGATGTGGTAATGATATTGCTAACTTCCAGGTCAGTCATTGTTAATTTTAGGGGGGGAGGGGAGATATGTTAAAAAAAACTTGAAAAAAAATTTTAAAATTTATTATTTAATTTAGAAGCCAGGACAGAGAAGTTACACTTGATTCAGTGTTGGGGGCACCAGGCACCAAGACTGCTAAGTATTTTTCAAAATCCACTTCAGTGTTGCAAATCAATTCTTCCTTCCTTCCTTCCTTTCTTTCTTTCCTCTTTCGTGAGTGATTCTTAGCAAAGAGGAAGCAATGGACTCTGGAAAGAACAAATTGAAAAAGTTCTGGTCAACTGAAATACTCAAGTTGGATTTACTATTAAATTAAGTAATATTTTCTTACATGGAGGGTGAAATTAGAAGGAAGACTCAATGTTGACTTAGTAGCACTAAAAAATCATTGGAAATTAAAATTTAGTATGCTATTTAAAAATAAATAGATGTAATTTTCAGTTATAAAATCAGGCATCTTTTGGTGACATTATTTTAACCGCATAGTATTTATAGTATAGTATTATAGTATTTTAAAATTAGGTTCAAGAAGGAAATAAAGACAATGAAATTCAGTTAAAAATGCTAGTTCCTGAGACAAACTAATGCTACAAAATATTGAAGCTACTTAAATATAGAAAAGCTAGAGATACGAATAAATGAAGAAAAACATTCAGCTATACCCTTTATCAAAAACATCACTTTCCAGTAGTTAGATTTTATCTAACAATAGATTTTATGAACAATATCTTTAGAGTGTTTCCTCATATATGGAACCTTTCTGGAAGAAAGAAAAAAATATGAAAGAACCAAATGTATATAATTATTTCCTCGCTTTTAGTAAATAATCCCATTTCCAAGGTAAATGCGAACGGTTAGGCTTAAAAACTGAAGAACAACTTAATGTGACAAAGGACATGAAAAACTTGCTATAAACCAAACAGGGCAGATTTCCCTGCTCAGGCTCTGGTAGTGCAAATTCATTTAATGTCAGCAGAGCTAATTCCAGCAAAGCTGACACTAGAATGATTCAGACCTTAATCCCTTTATTGTAGTCAACTTGGAGAGTCAAAGCCTTTGTCATATCTAGAAATATGTTTCTTAGACATAGTGTTGTCTCAATTTTGAGGCAAAAATATCAAATGTATATGAAGTTTCTGTGAAGTTTTGTTAGGTCTGTTTTGTGATTACTTGTTTTCTATTTAAAAATAAAAATTAAAAAAAATGCTAAAGTCTGTTATTTTTCTGCTGTTTAAGGTTACTTTTAAAAAGGTGACAGATTTGGGGCACCTGGGTGGCTCAGTTGGTTAAGCGACAGTCTTCAGCTCAGGAATCGAACCCCACATTGGGCTCCTTGCTCAGCAGGGAGTCTGCTTCTCCCTCTGACCCTCCCCCCCTCATGTTCTCTCTCTCATTCTCTTTCTCTCTCAAATAAATAAATAAAATCTTAAAAAAAAAGTGACAGAATTTGTAGTTCCAATAAAATCCTGAGCAGTCCATAAAAGACATATGTAAGTTTATTCTCCACATAAAAAATAAGCCTATAATATGACTGAGAATATCATAAAATGTTAAGTAACTTTTTCAGAGATTGCATTCTGTGTCACCAAACATATTCTTATATCATTTTGATAGAAACTTTTTCATTTATTACTTTCTTATCCATACATACTTCAAGATTAAGTTGTATGTTAGAATGAATATTTATGTAATATACTCATAAAATGGACAGCCTGCATCATACCATCTTTTTCTTGTCTTAAGTCAGAGAATTCAGAGATAAATAATACTATTGCCAGAAACCATCAGAAGAAATAATATAATCTAAGAAAATCTAGTCCAAATTGCACAGCATATGATATGTATCTGAATATATATGAAACTATATGTATGATGGTTTTGAAATAGCCAGAGATATTTTGAAATTCCTATCATCAAGAGGTGGAGTTATTTGTTTGTATGTTTTTGCTGTTAAGTTGTAAGAGTTCCTTATATATTTTGAATATTAACTTTTTATCAGATATATGTTTTACAAATATATCTCTGATTTCATAAGTTGCTTTTTCACTCAATTGATCATTTCCTTGGCTGTGCAGAAGCTTTTAGTTTGGTCTAGCTCTACTTGTTTACTTTTGCTCTTGTTGCTTGTACTTTTGGTGTTGTATCCAAGATATCATTATCAGGACAATGGTCATGGAGGTTTTTCCTGTGTTTTCTTCCAGGAGTTTTACAGTTTCAGGTCTTAACGTTTATTTTTCTTTTTTCATTTTTATTTGTATATTTCTTTAACGATTATTTATTTGAGAGAGAGAAAGCATGGGGCGGGGAGGGTTGAGAGAGAGAGAGAAACTTAAACAGACTCCACCCTGAGTGCAGAGTCAAGGCCGGGCTCCATCTCATGACGCTGAGATCATGAGCCTAAACCAAGAGTCGGCCACTTAATGGACTGGGCCACCCAAGTGCCCGTCAGGTCTTATGTTTAAATTTTTAAATCATTTGTGGATTATTTTTGTGCATGGTGTAAGATAAGGGTCCACTTTAATTCTTTTACATGTAGATAATCTAGCTTTCCTAAAATCATTTGTTGAAGAGACCGTTCTTTGGCCTTTGTGTATTCTTCAAATCCTTGTTAACTATCAGTTGACTGTGTATGAGTGGGTATATTTCTGAGCTTTCTGTTCTTTTCCATTGGTCTGTATATCTGATTTTATGCTAGAATCTTGCTGTTTTAGTTATTGCAGCATTGCAATATATTTTGAATTTTGAAATCAGGAATGTGATACTTCCAGCTTTTTTCTTTCTCAAGATTGCTTTGAAATGTACAAAGCACTTTAATAAACATTCCTCCAGAGAAGACAGGAAAATACCCAACAGGTATATGAAAAGATGTCCAACATCATTAATCATCAGGGAAATTCAAATCAAAAGCACAATGAGATATTATTTTACACTTGTTTGAATGGCAATCATCAAGCAACAACACATGTAACAAGTGTTGGTAAGGATGTGGAAAAATTGGAAACCCTGCACACTGTTGGTGGGAATCTAAAATGGTTCAGCTTCTGTGGAAACCCATTTGGAAGTTCCTCAAAAAATTAAAGGTACAACTACCATATGATCTAGCAATCCCACTTCTGGATATATATTCAAAAGAGTTGAAATCAAGATCTTGAAGAGATATCTATACTCCCATGTTTATTACAGAATTATTCATAATACCCAACATATGGAAACAAACTAAGTGTCCATTGATGGATAGATGGATAAAAAAATGTGATATAAAGAGCAGTAGTCAGCCTTAAAAAAGAAAAGTGTCCTTCTATTTGTGACAAAATGGATGAACCCAGAGGAAATTATGCTATGGGAAATAAGCCAGTTATAGAAGCACAAATACTGCATGAGTTCGCTTATGTGAAGAATCTAAAGTAGTCAAACTCATAGAAGCAGAGAGTGGAATAGTGGTTACCAGGGGCTGAAGGGAGGGGGAATAGGGAATTTCTTTTGGTGACTTTTCTGAGAGTAGAACTAAATTTCCATTGAGTTATAAATCATTCTAATCCAGGTACCAAGTTAAGCCAGGGCACACTTTGAAATGAAATCTTTATGGAGTAGTTGGTAATATTTAGTTTGTAATCTATGCTCTAGGAGCAGAAAAATTAAGATGAAGCTCATGGTTCCAAAGAGGGGAAACAAATCAATACATTAGAAATTTTACATTAAAATAGAACATATAAGTTGTTTTATAATAAATGAAAGAGATATTTCATTTAAATATGATCAAAGTAGAAATAATAAATTGCTGTGAATTTCAGTATTACGCACATTTCTGTCTTTCACTAACAATATTAAAATAATTCTTGGAGGTAGAGCCTCAAATAATGGGTTAATGGGTTGAGCATTTGTGTGTGTGTGCCTTCAAGGGGACAAGTGTCTTACGATGAAGAGAAACAATAAAAGTGGAAATACAAACATATAAATATGCATTGTAATTCATTTTATAAAATAATTGAATGTGCCATTTGATAACACATGTGACTTTAGGGAGTTTAAATAGTGTGAATGATTGTGACCTCTCTAAGGATGTGACATTTAATCTGAAACCTAAAACACTGAAAGAAACTGGTCATTCAGAGTTCCTAGAGAAGACAGTTTTAGGTTTGAGGCACCAGGAAGCACTAAAGTTCTTCTACAAGAGGAAACTTAATCTGTGCCTTGGTGGAAGGGAAATTAAATAATAACTTAGTGAACACTAGGGAGAAAACACATTTTACATATTTGCACATTATCTAAACATCTTTATCTCAAAAGTGACACTCAGAATTTTACTGAAGATATGTTCTCAAAAACTGTCAGACTGTCAGGATGTTTATAATGCCATTAATATTTATAGGAAATCCATTCTGATGATTTTTGGTACTGACTGGGAATTGTTTGTGTTGGCTGATTTTATATTCCAAATAAAACACATATGGACTGAAAAAAAATGAGTGACATCTTTAATTTATCAGTCTGTAATGTACTTATTAGAAAACAAATGTCTACAAAAGGATAGAAAGCTATATGGTAATAGATTTGTACAGACAATGATGGCTGCTCCCTAAGATATTGTTTAATGAACACTAATTGAGAAGGAAGTTTACTGTTGAGAAAAGGGCATCTTTTACATGAAAGAAAGCCATCAACTCTAGGTATTATTCTCTATTCAGTAGAAAACAGAAATATACCAAAATTTCACTTAAACTTTTTTCTTTAAAAGACACAGGAAGGAGGGAATACCTGGGTGGAATCCCATGAAAAGTTAGGAGATCAATGGGTTTTAAATCTTGGTGGGGTTAAAATATTATTGCAGCCAAAATACTGGAGAACATTTGCTAGAAACATGCAATATAGTGGTCAGTGAGTGTGATGTTTGAAATAGAAATTTTGGAGAGCTAGTTGTTATTTGTTATGACAATGCTAAATGTATGCCCGTAGAAGTCAGTCATTAAGATAGGGCAGAGTTAGGTCTTCAGTAAATATTAAATACTTGTTTTGTTTTAAGGTATTTTTATTAATTAATTTATTAAAAATTTTTTAATCATATAGGATTTATTTTATTATGCTATTTTTAATAACAAAACTGGGAAAATTAATTGCTCATCATTGCTCAGAAAAAAACAAACGTTTTATTTTGAATATTACTGAAACAATATAAATAATGATGTAGGAAAATATCTGTTAGAAAATGACCGTGCCAAATTTGATAAATAGTAAAGATAGTTTACAAAACAGCATGTATTATCGTTTTTTGGAAGATTAATTACATCAATGTGCATATGTTTATTGATCTTTGTGAAAATATAAAGAATAATAATGCTTGGTAGGATGTTCAAAAGTGAGTCATCAGTGATTATATCTTTAATTTTTATGAGCGTATATATTTTTGACAAAACAGTAAAACTCTTTGCAAACATTTAATATTCAGATGAATACTGAACACTTTTAAAAATAAAAAATAGCTATTTTTTAAATTAATTCAGATTCTCTTCTTTCCTTTAAGTAGAAGGAAATTTTTTATGTAGAACCTCCTCATCATTCAACCTTTCCTAATATTTCTAAATACCTATGTTTCAACTTGGACATGGGCAACATAACTTCAAGGAACCTCTCTAATTGATCTTCAAAAGCAAATTTTGATGATTTTATTATATCATTTACTCTGAGATATAGATTTTCTGTTGCCCCACTATTTTGTGCACTACAAAAATTAATATAAGTGTTGTCAACCATTAATGATGGACAGCTGATTTTATTTTTCTTTCTCCCCACAGCCACTGGAGCTGACCCCTTCTCCCACTCTTTTGAACATAGTTTTGTTTTATTCTGTGTTTGTTCAAAAGAAAAAATTCAGTTGCATAACTTTCTTAGGCTCTTAATGTAATTTCTTTATACTTAGAGCTAAACTGGTTTGAAGCTAGTGACAAAACTTTAAATAAAAGCATATAATTAAAGTTATGCTGAAATATGGAGAAAGATATATTTGCATATCTGTGCATGTGATTAAATGCTACTGCTTAATCATGATTAATAAACATGATGGAGCAAGAAAATGTAAATTTTTTCCTCCACTCGTAACTGAGAGAATTAGATTGTAAAAGCAGGATTTATTGATGATTCGTGGAAATCAATTTCTTTAAAAGGCATTTTAAGGACATAAACAAGCATTGTGGTTACCCAGGGCAAAATTAAGCATAAAAACATATTGCCTCTGAGGCAGAGCAAAATCGTTTCTTGCAGGGAACAGTATTGCATAGTCGCAGCATGATCCTTGCATTCTATTTCATGGAAGAGACTGAGGAAAGGAAAAACACATTAATAATAAGTTTCTGTCCATGATCACAGAAATCTAAAATTCCTGGTTTGGATATGTGTGTTGGAGTAAGAAAACTAGGCTTACTGTATGTAATTTGAAAGTTAATTAGTATCATGTTTCCATTACTCAGTTGTCTCTGAAGCATTCATTTTCCTTAAAAATTATTGGTGATACTATGATTAAGTACTTGGACTATTTTTTAAATCTCCCCTTGTTAAGTTGGCATAAAGGAAATTCTCTTATTTTACTTTTTATAAGTCATAAAGGAAACAAACATTTAGTTTTAAATGTTTTCGTAATGCTGTTTGGGGTAGTTGATGGTTTCATGGCACAGTACAGTAACATATTTTTGTAATACCAAGTAATTCTTTGCTATTCATTTTTCCTTAAATGTGTATACCTGTAATACCTTGCTTCCCTCTTCTGTCTGCTGTGTCTGTATTACTTTAACTCAGAATAAGGGTTTGGGTTAGTAGTTTCTCTTAAATCAAGCAGAAATGATATCATATGGCTGAACTGGTGCATGAGCAATTTGGACTGCACCTCAGCCGCTGGAGTGAACTACCCTGGAGTATTTAGTCATCCAACAACATAATCAGTCCTGGGTCTGAAAAGCAGCCCACTTTCCAATATGAGATTTTTACTTTGCTGCACATTTCATTATTGTGTCACCTGCATTACTTTACTTTTTTTTTTTTTTAACCAGTTCCTTAAAAGCAGCCTTTCCTGCTCTCAGATAATGAAAAAAGCAAAGGAATAGCAATATCCAGAAAAAACAGCTGAATACACATAATAATCATGAAACTTCACACTGTGATTTATTATCTCTGATGCAGTAGAGCAGATGTACTATATTTAGTTTTAATATCTAGGAAACAGCATGGATTCAAAATTGTGCATTCGCAGTCCCCATAGGAAACTATTTCATTTTCCATAATTTTCTCTTTTCATGGATACCGAGGATGTAGTCTCTCTTTTTATTTCACTTTTTTTTTTGGCTATGATTTTCTATAGATGCTGGAAAGATTCCATTGTAACCTTTCGAAATTCTGGATTCATCTGTCATTTTTCTGTTTGTAAAATTATGTTTAAAGCTTTAGAAATGTTGTTTTGCCTCAAAGTTATTTTATATATTTAAAGACAAGAAAATCTTTCTGGATAAAATTTTACTTTGGTTTTATGTGGAATTACCTTTCAGTTTTAAACTACTTTCATTTATGTTGGTGCATTTGATCAACTGGATAAGTAATTTCCCTTAATATCCCTGAAGATTTCTGTGCTCATTATGACTATCTGCCTCAGCAGCAACTTTTTGGGAGAACCAGTCTTCTGTAGTTCTCCTGATGTTGAACTTATTTAGAAAAAGTACTTGGCATGACCCTAGCAGGTGTTTTGAATTTTAGACCACTGTGATCTTGTGTCCCTCTCCCACCTCTTTTTATTCATGAACAAATGAATTTATTCATGAACTGACATTTTTAATACCTATATAACATCACTTTCTCCCATTTAATAAGACCATGTTGCTAGAAATGCAGAAAAGGTTGGTGCTAGATTTCCTTTTTTTTTAACTTTCAAAATATTCATAGTCGTAATTATTATTATTAAAAATGTGATGTATGAATGGAGAAGATCTCTAATACTAACAAACTTTATCTTGAAAGAAGAGTATTGATTTTGAAAGCCTTAAGTTCCAGTACTGATAATGGGTATAAAATTCAAGCAGACATTTCATCATGTAAAATGGTATTTCAACCCTGGACTAAACTATAATTTTGATTTTAAACTATCCATCAATCAGAACTGTATCAAAACCACAGAAAACATAGGGAAATATGCAAATAGATTCTGTTGAAACGATATGAAAGGATTTGATTCTTTGACACTCCCATTAAAGGTTCATATTTGTAAAATTTTGTCATTCTCCATTTTATATACTTTGCACAATAGAGAACATAAAATAGACACTCATTTGTGGAAGCAATGCAAAATTAATCAAAGTCTAAATCTCTGTTATATAAAAGTATTAGTTGCTAAAAGTTGGAAGATGGAAAGATTTTATGAAAAAGTAGAGATGCTAATGATCTCATTTTACCAAGTGGGCCCTAAAGTAATATAGAAGATTATTGGTGGACCTAAATGAAAATATAAGTATATTATTTAATTTCATAAAAATTATGTAAATAACAAACCAAAAGACTATATTAGAGAGATTTTCTTTTCTTATTCCTAATATATGTTTTCTTTTTCTCTTAATATTTTATCAAATAAATTAACTCTGCCATATTTTCTATTTTATCTTCCATTATAAAATTTGAATTCCTGTGTATGTTTTTATTTGCATTTGCATTTTTTTTACATTGAAAGTAATGTCAGTTAACAAAATATGTTTAGAAACTTTCATTGCTCATATTAGAATGTATATTGGTTCAGCCACTATGGAAACAGTATCAAGGTTCCTCAAAAATTAAAAAAATAGAATTACCACATGATCCAGCAGTCCTACCTCTGGCTATATACCCAAAGAAAATGAAACAGGATATCAAAGTGATATCTGTACTCCCATGTTTGTTGCAGCATTATTCACAATAGCCACTGTATAGAAACAACCTAAGTGTTCGCCAACAGATGAATACTCGTAGAAACAGCAAATAGAGTGGTAGTTACCAGAGGCTGGGCTGGGAGGCAATTTGAGAGATGCTGGTTAAAAGGTGTGAACTTGCGGTTAGAAGATGAGTAAGTTCTGGAGGCGTAATGCATAGCATTGATGTTATAGTTAGCAATACTGTATTGCATACTTGAAAGTTGCTAAGAGACTAGATCTTAAATGTTCTCACCACAAAAAGGAAATGATAATTATGTGACACGTTGAAGGTGTTAGCTAACACTATGATGGCAATCATATTGCAATATGTAAATGCGTCAAATCAATACATCATACACCTTAAACTTACACAAAGTTATATGTCAATTATACGTCAACTTTAAAAAAGAAATAGAAATGTATATATCTCATTCATCATTCTGATGTGGATTACATTTTGAAGTGAAATATTTAGATTTTTTTGGTTAATAAAATTGTTATAAAAACAAAAAAATCAGAAATATATATAGAAAAATCTGGGAGAGAAATACAGATCCATCTGTTATTTACCGATCATCTCTCTCTCTCTCTTATATATAATGTTTATTAATAATTTAACACACTGAAAGTTTAAGAAATCTTGAAATATCTTACCTTGTTCGTACATGTTATATTTACAAGAAGATGGTTGTCATTTTTAACAGAATTGACAGTACTGTTAAAATATAAAATGTATCTTAATTTTTCATTATATTAGTGCTACTTACTTTTCATGTATCAAAAAATTTAATTTATATCGGCACTTTCACTTTGTAATTAAATTGTTTTAGGCACCGAAGAATGGATTACAGTTTTTTAATTTATAATTAATAATTTTAAGAATATTGCTATCAATTTTTAGCATTAATGCTTTGAAATATTCTGTATTGAAAAGTGGCGTGTATTTCAATGAGATATTTATGAAGCTAAGTAATTATTTTAAAAAGTCTTATCAATTGTGACATATTTGAAGAACAGATTTTGAGCCACTGAATTATCTAGAATATAAGTTCCATGATGAATGGAATTTGTGGGTTTTTTTTAACACTTTTTGCCTTGTCTCTGGAATAATGCTTGATACATTTAAGGAATGTCATATATATTTCACAAATGTGTTATTAAGTTATTAAGCCTCCTAATTTTTTTATTTGTTCAAAACTTTCAGTTTCATACTATCTCTTTTACATAGTTATAATATCTAGGTAGGAGAAGTGTAAGCAAAGTGAGAATGTTTTGATTATCTTAAATCATTATTAGAAAGTAAATATCAGGGGCGCCTGGGTGGCTCGGTCGTTAAGCGTCTGCCTTCGGCTCAGGTCATGATCCCAGGGTCCTTGGATCGAGCCCCACATTGGGCTCCCTGCTCTGTGGGAAGCCTGCTTCTCCTTCTCCCACTCCCCATGCTTGTGTTCCCTCTCCTGCTGTCTCTCTTTGTCAAATAAATAAAATCTTTTAAAAAAAGTAAATATCAGCTGAAATTAATTTGTAACATCTGAAAATTTGAATCTATCTGTATTTTTTGGCTTCTATTTACACATAAAATAAATTGTAAATATAAATAATGGTAGACATCTGATTGACCTGGACTTTAAATTCCTCCTCTTTTTTTTTTTCTATTTCCCCATAGAATTTATTCTCTAGATACCATATTTATTTCTCCAACATACCATTTTTTTAAATTATTTATTTATTGAACTACAAATAATAATGCAAACTCTATTCAATAACATTTTTCTTACATGAATGGGTTATCTTGGTAAAGATTTGAACGTTATTAAGATTTTTTTGTATATTAATCCCAAGAGTCCCATATTGTGAAATTTGGACTTAGTTTCACCTTTCAAAATTTGTCAAGTTCTGTACCATTTTATAATTCCTTTATACATTTAGCAGTTTATTTTAGCGTGTTTAAACATAGGCAGGTAATTTAAATAGATCATGGATTTGAATATAAAAGTAAATCTATTGCATTTCTGGAAAAAAATCTAGGAAAATCTTTCACCTCAGAAAAGTAGCAAAGATTTCTTAGGATATAAAAACTCAGACTATAAAAGGAAAAGAAAGTTGACAGATTAGAAGTCTGCTTTTAGACATTGTTAAGAAAATTCAAAGGCAGTCACAGAATGAGAGAAAATATTTGCAAAACATACTACTAAAAATGTTTATTGAGGGATGCCTGGGTGACTCAGTCGCTTAAGCGACTGCCTTCTTTCGGCTCAGGTCAGGATCCCAAGATCCTGGGATCGAGTCCCACATCGGGCTCCTTGCTCAGCGGGGAGCCTGCTTTTCCTTCTGCCTGCAGCTCCCCCTGCTTGTGCACACACTCTCTCTCTCTCACACATAAATGAAATCTTTAAAAAAATAAAAATAATACTTATTCAGAATATATGGAGAACTCTTACACTTAACAGAAAAAAAATGGGACAACCCAATAGAAAATGGGCACATACTTGAACAGAAATAAATACAAAAGAAGAAATATAAATGATCATTAAGCACATCATAAGATGCTCAAAGCCATAAGTCATGAGGGAAATACAAGTGAAATTCATTATTAGATACCTCTACACATTTACTGGGATAAAATTATAAAACAAAAGCAAAACAAAACAAAACAAAACACTATTTGGAGCAATGATGAGGAACAAGCAACAACTGGAGCTCCTATATATTGATGGTAGGAATGCACAATATTAAAGGCATTTTGGAAAACAGTTTGTCATTTTCTTATAAAATTAAAACATTCTCTTACTACATGAGCAAACAACCTCATTACTGGGTATTTACAAAAGAGAAACAAAAACTTACCTTTATGCAAAGACTTGCACACAAAAGTTTGTAGTGGATTTATTCATAATAGCCAAAAGCTGGTAACAACTTAAGTATCCATCAACAGGTAAATGGACAAACCATTTGAGGTATACCCATTTAATAGAATATACTTAGTAATAAAAACAGTTTACTTTTTTATGTAATAACATGGATGTATGTCAAAACATGCTGAGTGCAAGCATCCAGACACAAAAGAGTATATGTAAAATTATTTCATTTATAAGAAATTCTAGGAAAGATAAGACATCCATAGTGAAAAAAACCCCAAAACAAAACAAAAAAAAAACCCTAAAAACAAAAAACACCACACATGTGATTGGCTACCTGGGACTGGAGGTGTGAAGAGTTTGATTGTGATGGCACTAAAGGAACTTTTGGAGGTGATGGAATGTTCTGTATTTTAATGTGGTGGTGGTTACACAGGTGTTTGAATTTGTCAGACTTGTTGAAATGTACATTTAAAATGGATGCATTTTAATTGTTGTAAAATATACATCAGTCAACTTGATCTAAAATAAATAGAACTAGCAGTTAGCAGTTAGTTTTTTAGCTTTGGACATGCATGGTATATTTAAGTCAGATTATTTTTTTAAGATTTTATTTATTTGAGAGAGAGAGTGGGGGGAGGGGCAGAGAGAGCAGGTGAAGTAGGCTCCCTGCTGGGAGCCCGATGTGGGGCTCGATCCCAGAACCCTGAGATCATGACTGGAGCCAAAGGCAGAGGCTTAACTGACTGAGCCACCCAAGCACCCCTATTTAAGTCAGATTAAAGTATATTTTAGCTTCACAGTGTTTTATAAAGTGAGAAGGATGTAATTTGAGAAAATTATGGATTCTTGTTATTTGTCATTAATAACTTTTTGGGGTAGCTACATGATTATATTTCTTTTGCTTAGAGAGGGGATCTGTATTTTTTGTAATCTCTATTCAGATCAAAACATGCATTTTGTTCATTTTTTAGGTTTTATCTTACAGTCTGTTAAATCATTTTCAACACTTTTCATTTAATTTATGTAGTTTATTCCCAGTATTCAAAATTAGTGACTGTTCTCTATCATTTTATTTGGATAATAATTTGATATATGATATTTGTTTTTGTTGTTGTTTGTAAGTATTGTCTTGACCCAGTTTTGAGACTCTGGCTAGAGTTTCAGTTCTCCTTCTCGAGTGCCTGATTAAGTCCATACCCCAACTGCTTCCCTTATCAACTTTTAGACTCCAGGACCACTGTCACCTGCCCTAATTGGCCGAGGCCCGGTACTCAAAACCTATGTCCTGGAGAGTGGGAACTCACTAAAATTAGCCAAACCACAGGGAGCCTGTGAAACTTTAGCTAGCCCATTTACACTTGCCATACATACATTGCCCTCTATAACTCCAGCTTGCTGTTATCTTATTCTATGATGCAACCTCCGTGTAGCCCTACTTGATAACCTTCTCTTACTTAAAGCTACAAGTAACAGAGTTCTGCTTTTCATCTGTCTGAGGGCCTTTTTGTTGTATCCTGCTGTTAAAAGAATCTTTAAATCTTATAAAACCTTTAGAATACATATTTCCAGATGAATCTAGAATAACCTAACATTTGAATTTGGCACAGGAGGTTAAATGCCAAAGTAATGGGTTTCTAGATGTACACTTAGCAGTAACTACAAAACCTTAGAAAGTGAAAATCTTTTTTTTTTGTAAAATATTTAACTCAGTATAATTCATGTTGTTCATAATGAAAAGTGTTATTACTATTTACATTAATTTGAAACATAGCCAAAGCCTTTAATAATCTTTGCGTTCTAGTTTATTTCAGCATGTTTTCATTCTATACAAATAGCTTAAGTAAAAAAAGAATTAGGTAAATATTTGCACTTATTTTGAAGATTGTAAATTCTAGTGTCCTGAATAAGTTTATAAGTCTAATAGAAAAAAACATGCTATTTTTTTCATGTTTGTACATACATAGCCCCTAAATTGTCATATAATATAGCTATTGAGACATTTTTAGACTACCTCTAAACAAATTATTACCTAGATTCTCATTTTAAGAGGAATATTGACAAACAGGAACACTTGCAATAGAGGTTGTGTGGATGATGGGTTGGGAATGAAGGGCTGTCGAACCCAACTCAAGATCAGACCACTTTTGTGCTACATTCCTTCAGTTATTCAGTCCTAACATAATAGCTGTGATTCAGGAGGATGTCTTTGATTGGCTGAAAAGTAGACTCAAGATAATGTTAAATATACATAGGGTATCATTAATGCTTTCTCATGCAACTCCCATGTCCATTTATTTTAACTAAATCACATCTTGACCAATATTTCAGGTTCACTCTGCTTGATCAGCTGATGACATAGTAAGCTTCTAGTTATTGTGGGGCTCAAACTTGAATTTGGGGATTTCAAATTAGCCTTCCTCTCAAACTTTAGGCTTTTCATGAGTTGTTATTATCTTCATAGTGGTTAAGAGAAGACAAGTATTTACTGAGTGCTGAATACTTATTTATTTTGCCAAACACAATTCCACGTTGTCTCTCCTTACAGTTGCCCACAAAATAAATATTATGACTTTATTTGTTAAGTTTCCAATAGTTAAAAAAAATGTAGAGGCTGAGAAATGATGTAAAAATCTAAGACTTCCAAAAGAGGATTTCTGTAATCAGATGACTCTGGTTCTATTGTTGGCTCTAAATGAAATCCTGATGTGTGATTTTGGATAAGTCATTTTGCTTCTGTGTTACTTAGGGTTTCCAGTAGTAGCATTGAGGATGTTGGAATACAGAAGCTCCAAAATTTTTCCTGGTCACAAATTGTTTGATGTTATGCCAGCATTAATAATTACAGTTTAAATCAAGACACTGAGCATCTTAAGAAATTTTGTTTTTGTCTCCTCTTGTTTCATTTTATTTAGTAGAAACAAACTTTCACTATCCCTGGATGAAGATTCTTACAGGCTCATGGAATTTTCTCTCTCTTTTCTCTTTGTTACCAGAGAATACTATGGTAACTTTAATTCATAATATAATCGAAGTATAGTAATGAGAATTTCTAGTTCTATTTAGTACTTAAAAGCATTGAACTTGACTTAGCATAAACTATGATAGTCTTCCCCATCCCACTAATAATATTGTAACAAGAAAAATTCATATGTAGCTAGGACATCATTTATATTTAATGCTATATATTATGTATATTATATGAGCTATTATTAAATGTGAAGAACACTACATAAGGTTTGCTATTTAACACCATGTTTTAGGCTAAAGTAAAATTTTTGTGTGTTGAACATACTAGTTTTGTTGAGTTTACAGAATATTTAGAATTCAATGAATAGACTAAACAATAAATAAAAGTAAATTGAACATATATATAATTTAATTTGAATAAATATATGGCCTGATTTTCAAAAATATGCTCTCTGTTTTCAGTTTGCATAACTTTTGCACAAACATCTTTAAGAAAATGGTTTCATTCATTGTCATTCAGGTAACGATTCCACATTTGAGGATTAACAAGAAAAGGCTAAGATAGTTTAACAAACTTGAATCACAGAAGAGTGGCGTATTTTCATTAGTAGTAGAGAAATAAGCATAAGAGGAAAGATATTTCATGATTCATAATGGATATTCTGGTCTTCTAGCCTTCCAGTCAGGTATCCATCACTAATTCCCTATTTCTCTTACCCATAACCAGAATTATCAGTCATCTTTAATTCCTTCCTATTCTTACTCCCTTTTAATGGGTCACAGATTTAATTATTTGAAGTTTTGCCTCTTATTGGTGCTTCCAGTCTGTTCCCCAAACCATCTCCAAATAAGAACCTAATTACTTTAGACCTCTTTAATAACACTATATTACAAAGACGCTTTCAGGTCATAGTGAAAGTTTTCTTTATGTTAAAGATGAAAATCTTTCATTAGGTTGCTTAAAAATATAAAATTATTATTATATTATTCAAGTAAATTCATTTTAACTCTAGTTTTAAAAGTTGTAACATTGTAACATTTCAAAATGAAAGAAATTCCATCCCAAATGAATTTAATAACAGAAATGGTTAGAAGTCTGATGTATCTTAGTTAGACTGGTTTTGGTAAATTTTTCTTCATACTGAATCTTTGAATTTTTTAATTTTAATTATTTTAAAATATTTTATTTATTTATTTGAGGGAGAGCACAAGCAGGGGAAGGGGCAGAGGGACAGGCAGACTCCCCATTGAGCAGGAAGCCTGATGTGGGGCTTGATCCCAGGACCCTGAGATCATGACTTAAGCCTAAAGCAGATGCTTAACTGACTGAGCCACGCAAGCACCCCTTATACTGAATCTTTCTATAAAATTAGTGTTAACCACTTAAAATTGCTTCCTATGGAACAGCAGTACCATGGCTTATTTTATTTTATTTTATTTTATTTTATTTTTTATTTTTATTTTTTAAAAGATTTTATTTATTTATTTGACAGAGAGAGACACAGTGAGAGAGGGAACACAAGCAGGGGGAGTGGGAGAGGGAGAAGCAGGCTTCCCGCCGAGCAGGAAGCCCAATGTGGGGCTCGATCCCAGGACCTTGGGATCATGACCTGAGCCGAAGGCAGACGCTTAACGACTGAGCCACCTAGGTGCCCCAGTACCATGGCTTATTTTAATACTCTTAACACATGCTCTTAGATGCATTTCAGAGACTGTTGAGATAACTGATAATGATAAGTAAATCACTGGTCTTCTTAACCCGCAATATATTTAAGGAAGTAAATTACTTCAGTGTGGTTAATGAAATACAAACCTAAATTTGATTCTTTTAAAACAGACAGACAAAATTAAAAAATTATTTCCGAATAGTCATTGTAAAAATGCAAATGAAAAATAGATTTGCTTCATACACCAAAAATGTTTGCAAATTGTCCTCAAGACTTATATATTTACATAGCTAATCACAGCCATTATATTTTACAAATTTTGGTAAATAGCATCATCATGCACTGATGTTATGGGAACCAAAATGGTAGAATATTGAATTGGGATTCATGAACCCTTTCTGCTGCACCTTGAAATTCCATTTTAAATATCATCTAATTGTTTTAAGTTTTACACTTTAGGGAGAAGAAATCTATATGGGATACATTTTTATTCATAGACACATGTATTATTGGTGTCTGTATTAATATGCTAATAGGTATGAAATTTAATTAGAGAGGTATAATCTTCATTCCATATGGGACCACTAAATTAAGTGTGACTTTTTTAAATAGTAAAAAGTTATCTTAGTTTTTTCTCAACAAAGGAAAAAAAAACATATTTCCAAATTATTTTACATTTTGATTCTGAAGTGATAGCCAGATATTTGGTAGTTTGGACTATTTTCCAACATTTTGTGGTGAACTGATGGGAAAAATCACCCCAGTTCTTTGTATCCTTCCTATACTCATATTTTTGAAAAATGAGTTTGCATCTTCTCCCACAAGAGAGGGAGACTCTGTGTTCCCCTCTGAAGTTGAGTGGCTTTTTGGTTTTGCTTTGGTCAATAAAATATCATAGATAATAATGTGCCTTAGAGGACTTGCAAATTCTGCTATCTCTCCTAGAATTCTGCTTCCATCATGAGGATAAGCTCACACAAGCTTTCTGAAGTATGAGAAACTTGTGGAACAAGCTCAGTCATTCCTGGTCAAGACCATTCTACGTATGTGATTGTTACAGAGGCCAGAAAAACTGTCAAGACGATTCTATACCCACTTTATTGAGAGTTCTTACCATGAAAAGATGTTGAATTTTGTCAAATGCTTCTTTTGTGTTATAGTTTCATATTTCTGTGATATCAGTTGTAACGTCTCTTTCTGATGGTTTTGATTCTTCTCTTTTTTCTTAGTCCAGATAAAAGTGTCCGTTTCATTTATCTTTTTTAAAAAAAGCAGCTCTTAGTTTCTTTGACTTTTCTATTGTCTTTCTAGTCTCAGTTCATTTATTTCTGCTCTGCTGTTTGTTATTTCCTTCTTTCTACTAACTCTGGGCTTCTTCTTTTTCTAGTTCCTTGAGGTATAAAGTTAGGTTGTTTACTTGAGATCTCCTTTTTTTTCTTAATATAATGTTTATTGCTATAAACTACACTGTTAGAACTGCTTTGACTGGATCCCATAGGTATTGATATGATGTGTTTCAATTTTTTTCTCATTATATTTTTGATTTCACTTTGATTTCTTTTTCAACCCACCATGTATTCAAGAGTGTATTGTTAAATCTCCACATATTTGTGAATTTTTCAGTTTTCTTTCCATTAGTTTCATACCATTGTGATTGGAAGAGATGCTTAAGGTTTCAATCTTTTTAAATTTGTTAAAACTTCTTTGTTTCATGTGGTCCTCAGGGACTCACGAACACTAATCCCCATCAGCTCTCATACCTTGGTGATTTGGGAGCAAGGCCCTCAGGTGAGCATCTTAAAATTTGGGGCACTAGATTTGTGGAGAAGCTCCTTCCAGGGAGAAGCAGATTTGATTTTATTTTTGGAGTAAGTCGGGAGGAGAAGGCAGGGGAAGTGCCCACCAGTTCTTTCAGGCCCCCAGGAGGATCCTGACTAGCTCCCAGAAGCAGGCTGATGAAAAGCCCAACCTTGGGCATCAGCTGGGAAAACATGCAGTCAGACCCCTTCTAGGGAGAAACTGTGTACTTTGTGTTTTTGCCTGCTCCCTCTGGGCTCGGCACAGAGAAATAGCCACAGAAAGTTTTCACGTGCACATTTAAAAATCTCATCTTTATTTAGTTTGACCCTGAGGGACTCACAAATGCCAGGCCTTGTTGGCTCTACAAACTAGGTGATTTGTGACCAAGCCCTTAAGTGGCAGCTGTAAAAGTTGGGACACTAGGGGCACCTGGATGGCCCAGTTAGTCTTCATCTCAGGGTTGTGCGTTCAGCCCAGGCTGGTGGAGCCTACTTAAAAAAAAAAAAAAAAAAGTTGGAACACTAGATATGCAGTCCAAACTCTTCACTCCTCAGGAAGAAACTAGGAGTTGGGGATTCCCTTCTGATTCTAAAGTGCTATGCCAGGGGTGGGGTTTTTGGTGAAGTGTGTTTTGCCTTTCCTACCTGTTTTGATGTGAGTATTTTCTCATTCTCCTGATGTGTAAGAGTCACTCAACTACTTTCTGAGTTTTCACCAGAGGGAAATGATGCATGCATAGCTGTGTATTAGGTGTGTCTGGGAGGAGGGAAGGTTAGGAACCTCTAATTCTGCTGTCTTACTCTGATAGAGAGTTTTACGTAACCAAGTGTATTTCTTTTCTTAACTTTTGATACCTTGAAAACCTTCTTCCCATAGCCCCTGAATTGCAGTCCTTCTACTCTCTTGTCAAAACCCTTTTAATCTGTGTAATTATAGCAATATGAGGTAAAAATTCTGAAGATAACTTGATCATGATTTTCTTATTGTATTCTAAGTGCAAAAGGCATTGCCATAAATAGACAAAGAACATTATGGGGATCTGGTGGTCTGCTTCATTTTCCCATTTTATCGGTAAGATTGCTGATTTCTTGTATCCCTTTGAAATATCTCTTTAAAAATCCCTAACAGTCACAGGATTTGTGATAGTTCTATCACTCCCAATACTAGAAACACATTTAGAACACGGTCTCAGAAATATGAACATGTCAACTTGACTTTTGTAGAAGAATGTTTTAACTCTTGATATCATTCGTGAATTCAGTGTAATATTCTCTATTTATTCCTTTATAGCCCTTTTCAGTGTCTGACCTATTACTACATGTTCATTCATTATTGTTTGTCTCTCCCACTAGAATGAATACTAGATGAAGGAAGGGACTTTTTATTTTTTATTGATTGTCCACTCTCTAATATCTGTAGTATATGGGCACGTGATTAAGAATTGTAGGTGCTTCATAAATTATTGAAAAAAATGAATGAATTCTATTCAGTGAATATTAGACTTTCTTCAAATGCTAAATAAGTAAGACATTGTCTTTGCTCTCAAGGTTTTACAGATATCAAATATAGCATTTATTAAGAGTTAAACTGAAGGAGGGCACTTGTGATGAGCACTGGGTGTTGTGTGCAAGTGATGAATCACTAAATTCTACACCTGACTAATGTTACACTGTATGTTAACTAACTGGAATTTAAATAAAAACTTGAAGAAAAAGAGAAGACTTGCTGTATTTGTGCTATATAGGAAGAATATATAAACAAAGGGTTTAGAAAGAATGAATTTTAAAAGGGAGAGTAATTAAAGCTTATTTTGAGATCAGTTCTGAAGAATACAATGACATATGAAATAACACTCCGCACTAATATAATCAGAAAACCAAAAGACTTAAACTGTATTTGTGCTATATGGGAAGAATATATAAACAAAGGGTTTTAGAAAGAATGAATTTTAAAAGGAGAGTAATTAAAGCTTATTTTGAGATCAGTTCTGAAGAATACAATGACATATGAAATAACACTCCGCACTAATATAACCAGAAAACCAAAGCATGTATTTTTGAAGATGGCAGGGCATGCTAAAGAAATGACAGTTTTTAACACACAGTTAAGATACTGAATAGCATTAATACTAGAGTGATAGAGACCAACTTAAACCAAAAATGAATACTTCCTTCCATAAAATGCCTGACACATATTCAAGAGAGGAAATGGTATTGAAACTCTCTGAAGAGTAGTATAACTTGGTCAGATCTGTGTTTTAGAAAACTAATTCTTTTGGCTGTACAACAGATGGACTTGAAACTGAGGAGATTACCAACAGACATAGCAGTCTGGAGACAATTGCTCTAGTTTAGGTGAGAGATAATGTGAACAGAATTAGAATAGTGACAGTAGGGATGGAGATAAAGAAACAATTTGAAAGTGATATCAGAAGAGATTGTAGACCAATCTGATATATTTGGTAAGAGAGAAGGAGGATTGAAAAATGCCTCCAGAGTCCTAGACGACGGTATAGATGGCAAAGTATAAATTTAGATCAGAAACCTAGGGAAAGCAAATCTAAGCATGCTGAGTTTTTTCTTTCTGTGCATATATATAGAGAGATGTATAATATCCCTTTTTCTAAAATCTCCAATGGAAACCCCTCCTTCATCAATCAAAAATTTAATTCAAGCTAATTTTTAGCATTTCCACTAATCTGCAGTCAAACTTGTTTACATTCATTCTAGTCCTATTAACTTTCCTAACTGCCAAAGATACCCCACCATTTTCCCTCTTTTATGACAATTTGTATATTTTCCTCTATCAGTTAACTTATTGATTAAATCACACATTTGATCAGCAGACACTTCTTTATCAGGAACTGTATGCAAGTAAAAGGGCTAAATTCTAGGAGTAAGAAGGTGAATAAGGCCAAAAAAGAATCAGACTGCCAAAAGAGTTTATGGTCTCATCCAAGAAGTAGGGGAGAAAAATCTACTTTTACCATGGTGTATACCAGAGGTAGTGGTCAAATATGTATTCTGCATTCTTGCTTCTACCTATCAAATAAATGGCCTAATGCCTAAACTTAATGTCTTCTTTACTCCTTCTCTGATTACTCTATCTCACAGTGGTTTTTCTCATGTCTAAATATAAGCATTATTATCTATATCATTCTGTTAGATTTTTTAAATTGAAATTATTATTGAGATAATTATAAATTCACACACAGTAGTAAAAAATAATGCAGAGAGATTCCTCGTACATTTTGTCCCCCCAATGATAACATTGTGTAAACTTATAATATCTCAACCAGAATATTGGAATTGATGTAATCCACCAGTCATATTCAAAATTCTCCAGATTTACTTGTATTCACTTATGTATGTGTGTGTAATAAGTTCTGCACAATTTTATCACCTGTGTAGGTTTACGTAGCTTGTGTCTGTCAAGGTACTGAACAGACCCAAGACCACAATGATCTCTGTGTTACCCTTTTATAACCATATCTACCCCTCTGACACCTCCCTGTCCTTGGTCCCTAACCACTAGCAAACACTCAGCTATATTCCATTTCCAAAATGTTTTCATTTCAAAAATGCTGCATAAGTGGAATCATATGATATGTAAACTTTTAGAGTTGGCTACTTCTTCTTCTTCTTCTTCTTCTTCTTCTTCTTCTTCTTCTTCTTCTTCTTCTTCTTCTTCTTCTTCTTCTTCTTCTTTTTTGCTCAGCGTAAGTCTTTGGAGATTAATCTATGTGGGTATGTATAATAATAGTTCATTCTTTTTTTATTGCTGACAAGTATTACATGGTTTACATGTATCAGCTTGTTTAACCGTCCACCTGTTAAGATGTGTACATCTGGCATGATTTTAGGTTTTGGCTTTTACAAATAAAGTTGCTACAGGTTCTTGTACAGGTTTTAATTTGAACAGAAGTTTTTATTTCTCTGAGATAAATGCCCAAGTGTATTTGCTGGATAATACAGTAATTGTATATTAAGCTTTATAAGGAAATACCAAACTTTTCCTTTGTGGCTGCAGCATTTTACATTCCTACAAGCAATGCATGAGTGATTTGGTTTCTCTTCATCCTTCCCAGATTCTGGTGTTGCCACCATTTTATATGTAGTCACTATTTAGCCATATCCAAATCCTTGTATTTCTTGCATAGGTGGAGTAATTAAAAATAACTTCAATAGTTAATTCTGACTTCTTGGACATGAAGTGTGTCTCTTACATCCTCCAGTGATAGACTGTTGCCTCAATTGTTGGGGCAGTGTAGGCAGGCAGCCAGAAATCCTCAGCCTTCTTAGGGATTGTCTCAGTGGCAGAGATTGCATAAAGTAACATCCTTTCTGAAGATAGACCACATCTAATGACTGACTGGTAAGAGAGTTTAAAGATGTGTCCATCATGACCCGACATGGGACAACTGAAGGATAGTGCTAGTTCCAAGGCTCACTGTGGAGTTGGCTAAGGGTGTATCTCAGCTCAGTTTCTCTCTACTCTCTCCTATTTTCTTTTCCTTCCTTGAACAAGTCTTGATTTGAAGTGTGGTCCTTAACATTTTGTACTCTAAAGGCCGTCCCTGATACAACTTTTCAGGGAACCCAACCTACAATACTAATGATCTAATTTTTCATTGTCCAACTTACTTTATATTCTGTTATGAACTCCTGAAATCTGATAAATGTTAGAAATTAGTAGTTGTTTTCCATTTCTACTGCTTATTAACTGCTGTCTCTCAGCTTCAGACCTGTCCTCTGATATTTTTCTTAATATGATGCTGGCTTCTTGTTGCAGTTTTGCCGGTTGAGGGCTCTAAAGGGACAGTGGATTGCTGGAGAAGGAAGAGACACACTCCTTTCCCTTTGCTTACTGCTCCTTCAGTGTCACCAGCACAGCTGATGCCAGTCAGCTTTCTACACAAATCAGCCCCGTCACACCCCTCAGGGATACCTGTGCCAACCACACCTTCCCCTCCTCAGTAGTCTGACTCAGCTCAGTAGGGTGCTCCTTCAAATTGTACAGTTTTAATAATTTCAAACTGTTCTCTTTGTTCTCCAGTGCTAGGTGTGATAGCAGTTTCCCGCAATTACCACATGAACCCTCAGTATTCCCACTTGGACTTTTTCGTTCTTAAATAGCAGATTACCAATTTGTACTATATTCTGTCTGTTCATGCTTTCTGAGATGCTGACTGATACACCATCAATTTTATATAAAAGAAGTTAATAAAATTCATGAATTAGAAAACGATCCTTAATTTTCATAAGAATGTAAAATATTTAGGAATAATATAAAAATGGAAAAGATATACCCATAAAAACACAAGGTTATTTTTTTCAATTAATCTGAATATTTCCGAATAATTTTATATGCTCTTTGGGATAATTGCACTCCTTAATCCCCATCATCTATTTAACCACATCCCTCCCCTACCTCTCTGGTGATCATAAGTTTGTTCTCAATAATTAAGAGTCTGTTTCTTGATTTGTCCCTCTCTCTCATTTTTTTTTTTACCTTTGTTTGTTTATTGTTTCTTAAATTCCACATGTGAGTGAAATCATATGTTATTTGTCTTTCTCTGACTAATTTCACTTAGCATGATACTCTTTATGCTTCCATAATTTGGGTATTGTGAATAATGCTGCAGTAAACATGGGGGTGCATGTATCTTTTCAAATTAGTATTTTTGTATTCTTTCCATAAATACCCAGTAGTGGAATTACTGGATCATATGGTAGTTCTATTTTTAGTTTTTTGAGGAAACCTCATAGTGTTTTCCACAGTGGCTGCACCAGTTTGCATTCCTACCAACAGTGCATGACGGTTCCTTTTTCTCCACATCTCTCACTAAGACTTTTATTTTTTTTGGTGCTTTTGATTTTAGCTGTTATAACAGGTGTGAGGAGATATCTCATTGTGGGGTTTTTTTTTGTGGTTTCAAGTTTTTATTTAAATTTCAGTTAGTTAACATAAAGTGTAATAATCATTTCAGGTGTAGACTTTAGTGATTCATCACTTATATACACCCAGTGCTTATCACAAGTGCCGTCCTTAATACCCATCCATAAAATTGCTAGGCTGGATGGAGGGCTCATCTTCTTCACAAATTCATTCTTAGTTTGGTGCTCATTCATGCAAATGTTTATTATTTTTGGTGCAATTGTAAATGGGATTATTTTCTTAATTTCTCTTTCTGCTGCTTCATTATTGGTGTGTAGAAATGCAACGGATTTCTGCACATCGATTTTGTATCCTGCAACTTTGCTGAATTTATCATTTCTAGCAGTTTTTGGTGGAGTCTGTCAGGTTTTCTATGTATAGTATCATGTCATCTGCAAACAGTGAAAGTTTTACTTCTTCCTTACTGATTTCAATTCCTTTTATTTCTTTTTGTTGTCTGATTACTGTGGCTAGGACTTCCAGCACTATGTTGAATACAGGTGGTGAGAGTGAACACCCTTGTCTTGTTCCTGACCCGAGGGGAAAAGCTCTCTGGATGATGTTAGCTGTGGATTTTTCATATATAACCTTTATCATGTTGAGTTATGTTCCCTCTAAACCTACTTTGTTGAGGGTTTTTATCATGAATGGATGTTGTACTTTGTCAAATGCTTTTTTTTTCTGTGTCTGTAGAAATAACCATATGGTTCTTATTCTTTCTCTTATTGATGTGATGTATCACATTGATTGGTTTGTGAATATTGAACCATTTTGCAACCCAGGAATAAATCCCACTTGATTGTGGTGAACGATTTTTTTAATGTATTTTTGAATTCCATTTGTTAGTATTTTGTTGAGAATTTTGCATCAGGGTCACCAGGGATATTGGTCTGACATTTTCTTTTTTAGTGATGTCTTTATTTGGTTTTGATATCAGGGTAATGCTGGCCTCATAGAATGAATTTGGAAGTTGTCCTTCCTTTTCTATTTTTTGGAATAGTTTAAGAAGACTACGTATTAATTCTCCTTTAAATGTTTGGTGGAATTCACCTGTGAAGCTATATTGTCTTGGACTTTTGTTTTCATGAGGTTTTTGATTAATGACTCAATTTCTTTTCTGGTTATTGGTTTATTCAAGTTTTCTCTTTCTTCCTGTTTCAGTTTTAGTAGTTTATGTTTCTAGAAATTTATCCATTTCTTCTAGGTGTCCAATTTGTTGGCATATAGTTTTTCATAATATTCTCTTATGATTGTATTTCTGTGGTGTGATTGTTATTTTGTAGCTAGGAGACTTTTTGATTGATTTAGTTATCCATGTATGTGATGGACCATATGTGCCTGTGTCCTGTGAGCATACACAGAATATTTTTTAAAAAACTTCAGTACAAGTGGCTAAGTAAAGGATGTTTTAATCCTATAATGTCTTTATTAATATTAGAAAATGATATATTTCGGTGAACTGAGCTTTCAAAATCTATGAGTAAGACTCAAAAATAAGAACATGTTCTGTATATAACTATAAAATTATTTTCTGGTATAACCAACCATATTTTAGTGAAATAACTTACAGATTTACTGAATGAGAATAATTTCCTATAAAAACAGGTCTTAAATATAAGAAAAAATAGAAAGTTGTGGGAAGAGTGTATTACTTGATCCATTTCTTCAGATATGTGTGTGTAATTACTATCATCACTTTCTAAGTAATCCTATCTTTCTTAACAAAAGTGATATATTGTTTTTTTCAGTCAATCCTAGGAAGGTTATAAAACTTACTAAGTGTCTGAGTTTGCCATTACAAAATATTCTTTAGAAAATTTGAGCCATTTTTTAACCATTTTATCAATTTTGTGGGTGTTATGAGAATCATTTGAGATTACTATACACCTCTCTATGAAAAGTATTTCCAGATATTTTCCTGAAGAGTTGTAATTGATTAGTGTTATGTGAATTTTAAAAATAACTTTTTTTCTTTTTCAAAATAATGCAAGATAGGATATACGTACATCACTCAGAGTACAATTTTTTAATTTACCTTTATATAATGCATGCATAAAAATAGTACCTGAGGGGTACCTGGGTGGTTCAGTTGGTGAAACGTCTGCCTTTGGCTCAGGTCATGATCCCAGGGTCCTAAGATCGAACCCTGCATCGGGCTCCCTGCTCAGGACGGAGACTGCTTCTCCCTCCCCCTTGCCTGCCGCTCCCCCTGCTTGTGCTCTCTGTCTCTCTCTATCAAATAAATAAATAAAATTTTTTTATTATATTCAGTTAGCCAACATCTTAAAAAAAATAGAACCTGATATAGTGAAAGGAAATAAATATTTACTGAATGATGCAACGTTCCTCTTATGCTTTTTTTTTTTTTTTTTTTAGAGGCATGGAGGGGAAAGGGAGAGAGAGAATCTTAAGCAGCCTCCATACCCCAGTGCAGAGCCAGACATGGGGCTCGATCTCACAACCTTGAGATCGTGACCTCAGCCAAAATCAAGAGTAGGGCACTCAGCTGACTGAGCCACCTAGATGCCTGCTCTTATATGCTCTTTCTTTTATTTTTTTTTAAAGATTTTATTTATTTATTTGACAGAGACAGCGAGAGCAGGAACACAAGCAGGGGGAGTGGGAGAGGGAGAAGCAGGCTTCCCGCTGAGCAGGGAGCCCGATGAGGGACTCGATCCCAGGACTCTGGGATCATGACCCGAGCCGAAGGCAGACACTTAATGACTGAGCCACCCAGGTGCCCTCTTATATGCTCTTTCAAATGTTATTGCATTTATAGATCTTGAGAAACGAGGTTCCTTTTTTTTCTTTTTAAGAAAAGGAAGGGGGGGCAGTGCAGAGGGAGAGAGAGACAGGATATGGGGCTTGATGTCACAACCTTGAGGTCATGACGTGAGCTGAAATCCAGAGTCAGATGCTTAACTGATCAGCCAACCAGTCACCCCTGAGTTTTCTTGTGTTATTAATTATTATAATTTAAATTATAAGACAGTCACTGCTATCCATTTTAATTCCTTATTTTTACTGAAGTTTTCAATCTGGATTTATAGTGAAAGTGTAGTGAATTTATAGATAACCTTTTTCCTGCAATTCAAGGATGTCCACCCCTACACTGCTTGCAGTACAGAAGCTGGGGGGGAAATAGTTTAATGTACAGCATAGAGGAAACTTGTTGAGTAAAATAAAAGATGACAAGCTTTTAACCAACTATTAAATTTATGCTTTAAATGTATTTAAAGAATAAAGGAAAATATTATTTTTAAAAAAAAATTTAAATTAACATATAATGTATTATTTGTTTCAGGGGTACAGGTCTGTGATTCATCAGTCTTAACACTTCACAGCATTCACCATAGCACATACCCTCCCAAATGTCTATCACCCAGCCACCCCATCCCTCCCACCCCCTCCACTCCAGCAACCCTCAGTTTGTTTCCTGAGATTAAGAGTCTCTTATGATATGTCTTCCTCTCTGGTTTCATCTTGTTTCATTTTTCCCTCCCTTCCCCTATGATCCTCTGTCTTGTTTCTTAAATTCCTCATATCAATGAGATCATATGATATCCCTGATTGACTTATTTTGCTTAGCATAATACCCTCTAGTTCCATCCACATCATTGCAAATGGCAAGATTTCATTTTTTTGATGGCTGCATAATATTCCATTGTATATATACACCGCATCTTCTTTATTCATCTGTCGATGGACATCTTGGCTCTTTCCATAGTTTGGCTATTGTGGACATTGCTGCTATAAACATCCGGGTGCATGTGGCCCTTTGGATCACTACATTTGTATCTTTGGGGTAAATACCCAGTAGTGCAATTGCTGGATCATACGGTAACTTTTTGAGGAAACTCCATACTGTTTTCCAGAGTGGTTGCACCAGCTTGCATTCCCACCAACAGTGTAGGAAGGTTCCCCTTTTTCTGCATCCCTGCCAACATCTGTCATTTCCTGACTTGTTAATTTTAGCCATTCTGACTGGTGTGAGGTGGTATCTCATTGAGGTTTTGATTTGTATAGGAAAATATTCTTTTAAATGGAAAATAGATTTAAAAAAATAGAATGAAGAAGAGAAGCAGGAGACTTCTCTAGGAATATTATGAGATTTGCTTTTCTTACTTTTGTTATGAAATGTAAATATTGTTCAAAATACAATCTGAGGAATACTCTAACAATCTGTATTATAAGAAACTAGGATGATATTAGACTTCATCATGTGTTGCTGCTATAGTTAAACTTTCAAATAATTGAATTTCTTTACATTTTTTTTTCTTTCCTAAAAGTTACCTACTGAGCAGAAATTTTGCAAATGCTTGTAACAGTCCAACTCCAAATTGGAAGTACTACCCCAAAACTATCAGATATCTGTAGATAGATATTTTGAGTTTTAGCCATATGGGTTAAATGATTAAATTATGTAATTTTTAGTAGCATTGTTGACATTTATTATTGACCACTCTTCATCAAATTTGGAGGAATGGAAATTTTAGTTTGTCAAATAGTTATGACACAGTTGTACTGTGGGTTTAATCTTCAGAATAAACTAGCTAATGAAGGAAAAATTAGGAAACATTTTATGCATTTCTGTCTCCATAAAGTTTTTTCTACAACTACTCCTTTAACAGACCAGTGAAAGTTTTATGTGTACACGGGCTAAAGTTTCACACTAATCTAGTCAGAAAAATCACTTCTTTATACTTTTCTACCCACTGATAGACAACTTTCAGGTTGGGGACCAGAGGCATGAATTCATAACCAAAATATCTAAATAATGCTTACCAGACTCTCATGGATTTTTCTCAGGTTAAGTCCACACTCTTTCCTTCCCAGAATTCTCTTATGTGTACTTCCATTATAATGTTTTTGTGTATGCACTTAATCTTACAAAATGGCAGGAGATCCTACCTCATATAGTTAAGAATTACATTGGGCACTCTAGAGAGCTTTTTATATGAACAAAATTATCCATCTGAGAGATGCCTAAGAACAAAGGAGAGCAAAATTTCAAACATTGAATGGTCTGCTGTGTTTGATTAGTATGGGGAATTTCTGAAAGAAACTCAGATATCAAAATTGAATCCTGAATAAATTCTTTGTTGGAGATAAATGCCAGATATGAAAAATGTTAAACTTTTTATTTTTGGAGTCCTTCTCAATTTCAACCTATCTACCTTTATTCTTTACCCATTCTAAGCTCCACCATTGCATAATGTTCCTGTCCCTTTTTCTGATATTCTTCTCATGTCTGCTGAAGGATCCAGATCCTCCCCCGAAAGTCAAACTGCTCCTTACATAAAATAGTCCTTCTTTATTTCTCTGTGATACTAAAGAAAAATTTATGTATTTAAAAACAATGATGCCATAGGCATATCTCCGTGTTCTGCTTTGAATAATTTCTTTTTTTTAAGATTTTATTTATTCATTTGTCAGAGAGAGAGAGAGAGAGACCACAAGCAAGGGGAGCAGCACACAGAGGGAGAAGCAGACTCCCCGCTGATCCCGATGTGGGACTTGATCCCAAGACCCTGGGATCATGACCTGAGCAGAAGGCAGACGCTTAACTGACTGAGCCCCCCAGGCATCCTTATATAATTTCTTTTTAATGTTTAATAGTACCATTTTTATCCCTCAAAACATTAACAGAACACTTGGTCACTTAAGTCTGAGTAGTTTATTGAGGTACCTGAATACTTTCTACAATCCCTGATTATATTTACTATTAAGAAACTTTAATGTCTAGCACTGGGGAATTTGAAGTTTCCTGCTGTTCTACTGTTTTTGTAGTAGTAATATGAGAGTGATCTTTTGCTATTTTCTAAAAAAAAAATGAGCTGAAGTATAAGATAGATTCCATGTTTTAGATTCCATCTCCATGTTTTAGATAAGAAAAAAATACTACAGAAGTTAGTATTTTGTTGAAATTAAGTGCACTATCTAGGAGATGATGTATACCTAGGAGTAAATCTTTCACTTCTGAATGGCTGTAAACCCTTCAAAGCTGTCATGTGTTGGTCACTAAGAGTACATTTGAGTATTACTAAGTCTTATTAGCTACTGCAGGCAATGGGTTCCCAACTTTTCTGAAATTTTCTGACAGTACTAAATGTTGACATGGATGTGGAGCAAGAGACTTGCTCATTTATTGCTGGTGGAAAATGGTAGCCACTTTGGCAGGTAGTTTGACAATTTCTTATTAAGTAAACTTAACACACAAACCAACAATTTGGCTGCTAAGTGTTTATGCTAGTGAATTTAAAGTGTTCACACAACTTGTATGTGGACTTTTAGCAGGTTTATTGATGACTGCCAAAAATTCAAAATAATCAAGATGACTTTTACAGATTAATATCCAAACAAACTGTGGTACTTCCATACAATGGAACGTTGCTCAATAATAAAATAGAATAATCTATTGATTCCAACAACAATAGGTATGAAACTTACATGCATTTTGTTAAATGTTGAGACAGTTGAGACAGACTCAACTGAATACATATTGTAGAATCACAGTTATATGGAAAATCAGTGGTCCTCAGGGGTTGGGGCAGGGGGTAGTGGTTGACTATAAAAGGGAAACACAAGGAAACATAGGATGAAGGAAGGAATGGTTCTATATGGCACTGGAATGGTAAATAAATGATTCTATTTTTTATCAAAACACATAGAACAGCATATCACAAAGAGCAAACCTCACTTTATGCAAACTAAAGAAAAAAAATAAAGTTAATCACAATGTCTGGGGAATCTCTGGATGGAATGTAGACTGTACCAGATGACTTTAACTGCTGTCCATGTCTGAAAAGAAAACTCACTGAAGGGAGGGAGGGAGGAGCTGACCTAAGTAACTAAAAAACAGTGTTTTTAATGGGAATTTTAAAGCTAAAGACAAAAGAAACTGAAATAAATATATAGGTTCCAAAAATGCTGTCTTTTATGTAATTTAGAAATGAACAGTGCATGGTCTAGAATAACAGACATTTATTTACAAAGGTATTTTGTGGAAGAATGAGATGATATTAAACGTTAACTTAAAAGATTTAGAGACTTCATAAGGTAATTGTAATATTAATGTCACTTACATTATATAGGTAAACATAATTTGCATTTACTAAATAGACAGTTTACTAAGTTTTATTCATATCTCTGAATATACAGTCAAATTGGCCAAAAAATTGTTTTTGGAAATATTTCTTTGGGAAATAGAAAATTGTCTTATTTTCAGGGTTATTTTACATGTAAGTGTGTTTATAGATATTTGCTTTGGTAATGAAAACCAAACGTTCCATCTATAAAACTTTATTGGGATTTAGCTTAATAGTGCTTTAGCCTTTTTTAAGTCCCATTTCCTCAAGAGCTCAGGAATTTTTCTTGTTTATTCAACAAACATTCATTGCATCACTGCGTATTTGATTATAGGACACTGTTAAAGGATATAGCCAATGAACAAAATAGGTAACAATTCTTGCTTATGGGATTTACATTCGTGATTTTGCCCTAAAAGGTCAAGATTATTTAAATTATGTGATTTAGAAATATGTGTATATTGGGGCTTCTGGGTGGCACAGTCCCTTGAGCATCAGACTCTTGGTTTTGGCTCAGCTCTGATCTTAGGATCATGAAGATCAAGCCCCACACCAGGTTCCATGCTCCGTGTGGAGTCTGCTTGGGTCTCTCTCTCTCCGCCTCCCCCTACTGTGTCTGCTCTCTATTTCTCTCTCTCTAAAATAAATAAATAAATATTTAAAAAAATATATTTTATAATAGCTGCTTCAAAAATGATGCAGTGAAATAACAGCATCATTTCATGTTGTGACTAAACAGAAGAAAGCAATTTATATAGATACATAATTATGACATGTTATAGAGATAATGCCCTGTAAGTTTTCTTTTGGGATATTAGAATTTGACAGTAATGACTAAATATTTATAACATATTAAAACTTTGATTCTGGAAATATCATATAACCTCTTATCTTCATACCCCTAGAATTTGCTATTATAAGCCATTCAATTCCTGTGCATTAAATTGCTAGGACAACTTCAATATTGATGACTTCTAATTTGGTGTGCAGCACAAAAGCTCATAGAGGAGAACATTTTGCCAGTTTTTTTTCTAATGAGAAATTTACCAACAAAGAAGTAGATATCTTTATTTGAAAATTCACTGCATTCATAATTTTAAAAGTCCTTGCCAAAACAAACTAAAAAAAACCCCAAACCTCTAAAAAGATTTTTTTTAGATATCTAAGTATATAAATGCTTGAGAAATCGTTTTCTATTTTGTTATTATTTTATTCTCTTTCAAGATCAATTTTGATATATTTATGGTGTGAAGTTCATTTTCAGAAAAAGAAGTCCAATTTATATTACTGGTTCTACCAGAAAAATAGAACTGAGCGAAACAATTCCCATGTTGCCAACACATAAAACATAACTTTATATGACATGCCAATGTACCAGCAACATTTTGGTGATATAAAAAGAAATCCAAGTACATCTTACATTGAGAGTGAACATTTCATGTTTTTTAAGAAAGCATTATTTTATTTATGTAAATGAAGGAGAAAAGTATAACTAGTTTAAACAGATTCTTATATATATAAACAAAGTTCATAAAGAAAATCTTAATGAATATGAGCAATAAAGCAAAATGTTAAAATTTTAATAAATTCTAATATTTTCATCATGCAGTGAAATAAAGTGTTATCTGAATATAAATATATGGGTAATCAAAGTAAGTGAATAAATTCAGGTATCCTTATAGCAATACCTCATAACTTTTGACTATGCATTATGTGAGTAATACATTTCAATTTACAGTGTTAAAGTAACTTCAAATCTACTCTCCATTAACCTGTGAACCACAACTTGGTATTTATTTAAAGATTGCTAGTAGCATGTAGGTATTATGTAAGTGTTGTAATACTTGGTATTGAGGCCTGTTTGACTCTGTAGAGATCTTTATTTGTCATACATGATTTTCCAGAGCAAATTAGGAATTTTATTTAGTTAGCTGATTATTACTTGTTCATTCATTCATTTTTTTCTTCCTTTTCAATAGGTGTTATTTGCATATATAGGTCAAAATTTAAATGATACAGTAAGGTATATGATGAAAAGAAACTTTCCTTTTTCTGTGAGATTTTTTATTTCCACTCTTTCTGCTTTCTAGCTTAATTAAAAGTTTATTATTAATGTGATTTATGTTTATGTCTTCAAATATAATTTATGTACATAAATAATATATATCTACTCCAGCTATTAAAAATCTGGAATCAGCACACTTATTAGAGTATCTCACATGTTTTTTTTTTATTTTATCATTGTTCTCAAAAGTTACATTATGTTCTGTAACTATAATACTCTCTTTTTCTTTTAGTCCTTACTCCCTAAAGCAGTTAAATAGATTCAGTGCCCCTTGACTGCTCTCTTGCCATTTTTCTCTTGGTGGATTATACATGTTTTCTAAGAATTTCTTCAAAATGAACTTACAGTTCAAATGAACTTCCTAGGAACTCTGGTTTCTTGTAAGTTCAAAAATATTGCTCCCTTGTCCCTGTTTCATTCATGTTTGAATGGTAGTTTGGCTAGCTATAAATTTATTAGGTCACACTTTCTTGAAGATTGTATAGGTGGTTTTTCCACAATCATTATAACATTGAGTATTGCTGTGGAAAGGTGAAGGTCAGCCTATTTTTTCACCTGATAGATGAATCAAAATTTTTTTTCTAGCTGCCCAAAGCATTCATTCATATATATATATATATATATATATATATATATATATATATATGAAATTTGGTTAACTTACCAGGTTTTATTTTATAGTGGATAATTTTAGGTCAGTTTCTCCTAGAATATAGCATTCTCTTTAAAGAAGTACATAGAAGTGTTCTTTTATATCTGAAAGGTTTTTCTCTTAATTGAATCACTAAATATTTTTTTTAAATTTTTCCCATTATTTTGATAGGACCGATTAGGAGATATTAGTTAAGAGTGTAGAGTGTATTGGATCTTGTTTAAAAAAAAATCATTGCTTATTTTCATTTTCTTTGTATTTTGTTCAATTTTTTGTTTATCCTCACTTTATTTTGCCCATTTTTTAGCCTTTTTTTTTTTTTTAAGATTTTATGTATTTATTGGAGTGATAGAGAGAGAGAGCTAGAGAGCACAAGTGAGGTGGAAGGAGAAGCAGGGGAGCCCGATGCAGGGCTCGATCCCAGGACCCTGGGATCATGACCTGAGCCGAAGGCAGACGCTTAACGACTGAACCACCCAAGCGCCCGCCCAGTTTTTAGTCTTATTCTCTGTTTTTCCCTATTGTGATTTTAACAATGTGTATTACATTTGTTCTGCTTCCACTTTAGCCTTTATTTCCTGGAAACATTTAAAAATTTTCATTTTTGAATTTTAACAGCTCATGTTTTATATTCTTTATACCATTCCTTTCCCATGGAAAAATGTCCATTGCTTTTTGTGTTACCAAGATGATGACTTCAGTAGTTTTATAATTAACTGATATTTTCGTGATGACTTTAACAGTTCCACAGCAACATTTTTGTGATGAATACTTTTCCTTTCTCTTTTTTGAATCAGATGATTCTTCATGGGGTGGAATCCAGGTTCGTGTTCCTGGCATTTCCCCCGTATTTTAGGGTTATTAAGGTATGAATGAGTTCTCCCCAGCCAGTCAAGTTTAGCACCAGAGGGCTGCTCTTAACACAGATTTTTTTCAGATAGATATATAGTTGCCTTTGAGGAAAAGAAAACATCATTTTTCAAAGTACATAATGTTTGAGAATGGTTTTGATATTAGTTTCAGTATCTTGGACTTTCAGAAAAAGGGGTTCTAGGGCAAAGCAAGGGACAAGACTAGGATTTCTAATTTTGAAGAATGTATCCAGTTTTCCTCTAGGAAGAATATAAAGAATGATTGTAGTGCAACTGCTGAGCCACTTATGCTCAAGATATTGTTACATACTTCTAAGATGTCAGTAGACTGAAGAATGGTGACCAGAGGGAAGTGTAGCAACAACCCAGAAACTAGGTGAAAATCTATTTGGAAAAGAATCTGACTAAATGTTATCTCTGAACTCAAAGAGAGAAAATATCACAATCAAAGAATAAAATAATAGGGCAAAACTTTTAGAAAAATATTTGAAGTAAATAAAAAGGTATCGAACTCAAAGATTAAGCTGATGGATTCCATTCTTTTTATGATATACATTGTAAGAAATTGTTCAGGCAAATTCTGCTTTCATATTAATGCAGTGATTGTGAGTATAATTTTATATTGGGGAATTATCAAGATTGATCTATAAAATATGAGCTTTTAGCTGTTAGAATTTAATTCCAAAATCATAAACACTATAAGTAGCTAACTTTCATATTTGAATGAGTAATGTTATTTCCTAGGTTAAAACACTGTGCTAACCCGATTTATAAGAGAAATTAAGTAAAGTAGGCTATTGTGATAAAACAAAGATAGTCAAAATATATAATGATTCACATAAAATGAAATTTCATTTCTTGTTCGTGTGCCAGCTCAGGTCAGGTTCTTACAGGTCAGATTTTGATGCTGTAGAAAGAACATCAGTTGTCACACAGCTGAGCCTGTAGAGGACAGAAATTGTGAGAGGAATCCATCAGAGTAATTGTCACTTAGAAGATGTAAAACACAATTAATCCTTTCTATAAAAAGAGATGGAGGATAGTCACACTTAACTCCATACTGATTGAAGTCCTGTCATAATGCAGATGCTTGAGTTATCTTGACAACAGGATATAAAAGAACATATTAAGTCCATTGTTTCCATGAGAGAGGAGAGTTGTTAAATTTCTAACAATTCAGGCCTGTAGTGAATGTATAATGTATCCATTTTTTTAAATTTTAAAATTAAACTTCTTTAAATAGAACATTTGGACACCTTTTTGAGTTGTGAAATTTTAACAAGATGTTTTCAAAAGAAGAGACATTTCTCTACATTAATCCTTGCTTCTACTAAAATGAAGCTTACAAAGGTCAGAAGCAGATGGAGCCTTCCTGCCCCTCCTTTACTGTCATACCTATGGAGCAGCAGGGTCCTCCAAACGAAAGGGCAGGAGTGATGTTCCCTATAATGAATAGTGCTATTTTGTTACTTGACCTTCAAGACAGCCTGGAAATTTCAAGTCAGAGATCAGTGTGGGAAAGCAAATTGATGAACGGGAACACTGTAATCTTAGCTGATAACTCTTTAAAAGGTAACCAAAGCTATTTCTTTTGCTCCCTGGATAACAGTAAACTCTTCAAAGAACTTAAAAAAAATCTGCTGGAGCATGAGGAAAAGTGAATATTTTGAATGGCCTTTTCAAGACCGTGAGTCATGTTAAGAGTCTTGAGACAGTCATTCTTTACAAATGGCTATTAAAAATGCTGAAAATACCCAAAACTAGACTGTGCTACACCAAAAGTCATGAACTTTCTATTATAGCAGTGATTTCCAAGTATTTTTATCATAAAATTCTATTGGTTAAATAAATTGAGAATGCAGCATCAATATTTATAAACATATCTATAAATTATAAATATGCACCATTTATAGACTTAAATAAAAAGAAAATATGAAGGATAAAAAAACTAGAAATAAGAGTAATATAAGACTGTATGTAAACAAGAGCTTTGAAGACTTGGAGGAACTTCCAAGAGAAGTTCAGTAAGAAGAAAGAAATAATTAAGGGCAAAAAAAAAAAAAAAGCAGTAGACCGTATAAGACAGGACCTAAGCTAGATCTTAATTAGTAGAATTTGGACTTGTGTCAGAGGGCACATTATCAGATATAAATGTTAGAAATACACAGTCATAACAGAAGCAAAGGAAAACACTGAAAGCACCTACCTTTTCTAAAGTTTTCTTAAAAAGGAGGAATGAGAATTAAGTCTTTAAAATGTGCTAGTTATATTTTTGTTTTGTTTTGATAATTCTTACTAACTTAAATCCCTTAAGTCATATGTATATACACACACATATACATACACACATGCATGTACATATATACATGTATACACACAGACACACACACAGACACACACAGACACACACACAGACACACACAGACACACACAGACACACACACACACAGACAGACACACACAGACACACACACAGACACACACACACACAGAGACTTTAGAGGAAAAGGGATATTTCTAATCAGGTAAAAGACAGTCATTATGCATAAATTTATGTAGACTTAAATATATATTTAGTTCAAAATTACCATGTTTATTTTAATATACATTATAAAAGTGAAAATACTAAAGCAGCTGTTTCACATATAGTTTATGTGAATAAACTATATAGTTTACTTTATCATAAACAGAATAAACAATATAATTTACTTTATTCAAGTAAAAAGAATTATATTACTTTAGTCACTTTTATTTCAGTGACTGTTTCTAGAATTCAAATTAGCTTTATGACTGGGAAAAAAGGGAATGACATTGTCAAAAGAGGGGAGCCGTATTAGAACATATGGTGTTTTTCCAGCACACTTACATTTCTGCTCCCAAGTAAAGCAACTAAGACAGAGAACACTAAAACAGTCAGCCTCAGAAAACCCTGTAAAAACTGAATACCATGCACAATGCCGGTTTAGTCCCATGGTCTTCCTTTTTCTTAATTTGGCCACGGGTTCTGTCCAGGTGGTGATTATTGCACTGTTCTCCATGATACTTGTATTTTTAATCCTTGTTTTCATAGATCAGTAGCCCCGTGTTTTGCTTATGTATTATTTAAGTAAGCTTTCACTATTTTAAATGGTAAAGCCTTGTATTCTAATATTTTGTTGTATGTTAGGAATTCAACATATTTTTTTTAAGATTTTATTTATTTATTTGACAGAGAGAGAGATAGTGAGAGCAGGAACACAAGCAGGAGGAGTGGGAGAGGGAGAAGCAGGCTTCCCATGGAGCAGGGAGCCCGATGCGGGACTCGATCCCAGGACCCTGGGATCATGACCTGAGCCGAAGGCAGACGCTTAACGACTGAGCCACCCAGGTGCCCTCAACATATTATTTTAACTGCATTAGTGCTTTTATTATTTTTATCAGGATAATTAAAGCATAAGTTAATGTTCTTGTTGCACAGTTTCTTTGGACATTAGTTAGTCTGCCTCAAACCTATTTCTCCATAGGTATATTGATAATTTTCATGTGCAGATTTGCATCATGCTATTTTATTAAAAATACATATATTGCGTTATTTCAGATTGTCTGTAAACAGTAAAGCAATTAGTCAGGACTTGAAAAGGAGACTATAATAGATTGACCGCTAGTACGATAGTTGATTATGACTGACATTGTCTATACAGTAAAATCAGAAAGAGTACATTAAACATCATTGATGATAAATTTTCATTTTTTACACAGTAAAAATTTATATCACAAAGTCAATATAAGAAAACAGATAAATACAAAACTGAAGGCTATTTCTTTTCTGTTGTATTCTTATGATTTTTTTCAATATAAATTCTTGATTCTTTACAATCAAGTTCTAGTTTAGTTATGGGATGAAATTTGTACTGAAATCCCATGAAAGCCTACCCAGGTCAAAAACTATAGTTTTAAACTGCAGCTATATATTACATTGTGCTTCATAGCACACACAAGAATAATTTTATGCTGCAGTCAACTCTACATAATGTTGCATGCATGCTATCATTGTATTTACAGATACTAGCATTGCCTTTTATTTAAACTGTGAGATGCCAATACTAAGCACAGGATATAGAGGAAAATTGTAATTATGAAGGAGAATAAAATAAGTATCTGTACAAAAGTCACTGGATTTGCTGATCTGGATAAATAGAAAACTATCCTGAGTGAGGGGAAAACTAACAGGGAACTGAACACAGTTTGAAAATTCTTTTCCATCTATCACAACCCACCAGCAACATTTAAATGACAGAATTGGGCAAACATGGTTGCTATAACAAGCTTTAGAATCAGTGGCAGAGCTGAGAATGCAACATTCACTCATTTTTTGAAACAGTGTTCTGACAAAAATGATCTGAACTCAATTTATTTCTTACCTGAAAAAGACTTTTAAAAGCTGAAAAGGAATGATATCAATTTTGCAGGATTTCTACATCTACAGAAATTTGCAGCCTCTTTTCTCACCACAGGGTCTTCCTTCCTCCCTTGATCAAAAACAAACAAACAAACAAACAAAAACACGTCAGTTATTTTTCTCCTGAACAGTCAACTGTTTAAACCTTGTTCTTTGAGGTCTTCGATTTTTTTCTTTCTAGTTCATGTGTTTAAAATTGAAATTTAGATTTGGAACAGGGCTGATTAGATATCTACCCTAGTGACACACTGAGAACTGAGAATATAGAGCTGGTGGTTATAAAGATGTAATTATCAGAGTTTTGCTACTGTGGTGAATCATGTTTAAAAATTTAATCTAATCCCATTAGATTTAGAAGATTTACCGTGGAAGCCAGAATGATTTAGAGCCTGTATTATTAATATTACTTTTCTTTGATCTGATTACTATTTAACTTATAATTGAAGTATATAAATTAAAAACTCTATATAAATTAAAAACTCTGCTATTGTCTCCATGAAAATTAATAGAGGGAAACCTCACTTAGAACAGAGGAGGGAAGGCTTGAAGAGGGAACTGGGGTGCGAATTGTCCATCTCAGCTGATACTTCACGTTCCTGGGCAGGAAGAAGGTCACATTTCCCCACTAGGGGAAGCAAACATTTTCTCCTTGTCCAGGAAAAGCCTAGCCACTGAGAAACTGCCCCAGCTCTGCCCATGAGAACCCATGACCGTGCTGAATGCTAGCTTTCCCCTCAGCAGAAGCTGTTCAGAGCAGCCCTTCCCAACTTCCTCCTTTTTCTCTATAAAGTTCTTCTCCTTTGTTCTTAGAATTGCCTAGGGTTTGCCATAGTTTGCTTGCCCTGAAGTGTAATCCCTCTGCTATTCCCAAATAAACTCATTTCACTGATGAAGTAATTGGCTATTTTATTTTTAAGGGTAGCATCTCTACCTAGTTTTACCATTAACTAATTGTGCAGACATATGGTTTTTATGTGTAAAATGAATATTTTTAAATTTCAGGTTTTAAATTATCCCTTTCTATTATTTCATGAAAGATATTGTTAGATTGTTTCCTCTTTTCCCACTTTAACAGTGAAAATACCAGTTAAAATAGATCCTATTTAAGATCTCAGAAACCTGTACTTTCATTTGGGGCTGTAATTCTCTTTATTTCTATCCTAGGAATCCTTAGATTGGTATATTTAGTTATAGTTGAACCTACTAAAATATATGCCCCAGGAAACATTTTGAAACTTCAATAACTGGTAATATAAACATTCCTTGGGGGAAGGAGTGAGAAGCAAAAAGCGGTCCTCTCCTCTTCAGAAAAATTAGCATTAAAATAGATTTAATGCAGCAATAGTGGTGAGTATTCTTCATACATTCAAGACAATTTTTACTTTATTTGCAACAATTAGGACTACTGGCAAACTCTACACATAGAATTTATTTGAGCTTTTGAATAAGAGTACCAGCAGATTTAAAGATGAAGGCAAAATCTGACAACTGAAAATTTCCATGTATATTTTCAAAATTTAACATTATTCCAAAAATTATAATGATTAATGGGAAATCAAATTCCACAGAGCATATTTAAATACAAGGACATATATATGGAATAAAATACATTGTAAAATATGCATAAGTTATTTTACATTAATAGATGGGTGTAAGTGTGCACATTGCTCAAGTACTTAAGGAACTTCTTTATTGTACCTAGTTTGTACAAATAACAACAGTGTTCTTTACATTAGAGTGCATTCACATACATAAAATTCAACACGTTAGGGAAATTTATGTTTTATTCTATCAATTTAAATATTTTATAATTAATGTTTGAATATTAAGTCTTCAGTTCAGTGACATGACATTTCCTAGTGAATTAATGTAGTACTTTCTAAACATTTATTCTGCTGGTGGGAGATATGAAAGGAAGACAATGCTTAGTATGTCCATTTCTTGATTTTTATCTCTAGACTGATTAACAATAACAAACTACATAGCTAATCATAAACTAGACTGAAATGAATATTGATAAAGCACTGTGCAATTAATTCAAATGATTGAAAATTAAGCAATTACACAATAACTTTTTCTGACAAAGTATTGAACAAATACATTTACCAACTCAGAAAAGTGCCTAATTTTTTTTTACACAAAATGAGCTTACATTTTGCAGCTTATTGACCTTACATGATCTTTGAAGAATAATTTTATAAGTAATCAGCGTTGTTTTTATGTATTGCTATTAGTTATGAGGCTGTATGTATAACCTGATGATTTTGCATGTTCTGCATTCAATCTGTCACTACAGAAGCATTTGTTTTTCATTTCCTTAGAAATCTTAGAAATTTTTATTTTTTTTTAACCGGGAAATATATTTTTGGTTGATAAAATTCATTATGGAATAGAAAATTGAGTAGAATTTTAGCTTAATTTGTCGCAGTTGTCGTCTGAAGGAAAAAAAAACCTAAATTGAGTTCTTTCTTAGCCAAATAGCTTTATTTGTTGCTTACATTTATGTACATACCGTTATTCCTGCATAAAAATGCCCCTTTTCTCTGACTCAAAAGAATACTTCTACTCACATCCAATATTTAGACTAAAAGATCCTTTCGGAAGTAGTATTTTTCACCTTTATCAGGAGAAATCAATACTCATAATTTTATGAACCTATTTAAACTCCAGTTAGGTGCTTTAATCATTTGTGTATGTATTCTTATCTCCAGTAGGCTATAAATCCTGAAAGCCTAACTGTATTTATTTTTTTTATCTTCACTACATAGAAACTGTGACTGGCCCATAACAAACATTTTATAATAGGTGGTTATAGCAAAGTCCCTACGTAGATTATTAAGATGAAAAGGGCGAAGTAACCAGCATCATCATTGCATTCATTTTACTTGATTTTTTTTTTACTTCAGTGCAAATAAATCTGTAACATCCTTTATACTTTCCTTCTCACAGCATCCTGTTCTTGTCTTCTGCTCTGAAAAATACAAAGTGGAGGGGTTTTATTAATAATTGTGGCAGAATTACCGTGGTCATGTTGTACTGTACTGACAGTTCCATCTCAAATCTTAAGCCCGCCTTTTGTTTCATTTCCAGCAATCCAAGAACTGTTCTAGCCAAGACTACACGAAGGCAGTCTTCCTGTTTAAATTCAAGTTGTACTGTTTCTTCAGTTTCAAATATCTGCCATATTAATCTGTATGGGGTGTAATAAACACCTGAACAATTTTAGTAACCAAACTCCCCTCCCCAGTGATTACTTTTATTAAAAAGGAGATATTCTATCTGATAGAATGAATTATAATCAGGACATAAATTCCCTTGAAGGAGAATTTACAAGCATAAAGCAAGAAAACATAGCTATCAGTAATTCAACTAACTTTACTGTAAAATAATATGCATTTGATTACAGTGCTGCAATATGAAAGAGAACTTGATGGGAAAATTTGGGGAACTTAATTCTCATCTCAGTTCTTCTCATGCCCAATTTATGATCATAAACAAATCAAATCCTCTTGACTTCTTTTAGTCACATTGGCCTAATAGTAAGATGAATGGATGGATTTTACTAGATTCACTTCTAACTCCAAAATACTTTTGTATAAATCAATTAATTTGGGTAAGTAAACTTGCTTGTTTACTTGCCAGTTTTAAAACTTAGTAGGTATGGCAGACGTGAACATGGTTACCATTCTCTAAATATATACCATGTACATGGCATGTACTTGAAACTGAGTAGTTCTAGACACAATACATTACAGAGTGTGTGACTGATAAGTCCTTTTGCAGTAACAATAAGAAGATGATAACATATCTAAATTTCTATAAGGTCAGAAAATGTGTTTATAGGTGTTATTTAATATGAACCTCTATCAGAAATCTAAGTCAAGATAAGCATTATTATCCACATGCTATTAAGGAAAGTGAGATCAAACTTGTTCAAAGTCTTCTAGCTTAAGCAGGATTTTAATTGCAATTACAAACACGAAAATATATGTTACCACTTTAAACTTTGTTTCTTTTATTGTCCTAATCCAACTATCACCAAAAATAATATTGCTAATATCAGTAATAAATCTACATATAGTTACTTTAACACTTTTCTCAATGTAATACATTTGTTTGGATATTGAGTGTTGTACTTTAAGGTGGTTTCTATTAAAGGCTAAAAATTCAAATTCTTCCCTCTTTCTTACAGAGAGCTTTGGAGTTCTGTCATAGCTTGCAGTTGATTTGTTTTTGGTTTTGTTTTTTCATTTCCATTATACAAGAAAAGTTTGTATCCAGTAAGAATAGAATTATTCTTCCTCTGTGTGTGTGTGTGTATAAATTTAAATTTAAATTTGACAATATCACCAAAACCTACAAGAAAATAGTAGGTCAAACACCGAACATTTTCTAACTCTAATGTTCTTTGGCAAAAATACTTGGTAGAATTCTGATTTACTTCTGTATATGTGGCCATGGACCTGCCATTCACAAAACAGTGATAGCACAGAAATAAATGAATTGTAAATACACTGTTACAGGCATTCTGATATCCAACTGAATAAACTCATTCACATTTCAGTAGACAGACTGAGTCATATATCACAACAGATGGATGCACAAAGGTGATCGTGGGGATGATTTAAGAATAAAAGACTCAATATAATTGGAATTATTTTGGAGTAAGTTCTAGAGTATGAGCAAAAATGCACATATATAAAAGCTGTTTCTTAAATAAATGCTATGTAAAACCACTGAGAGTTTTCATGCTATTCAGTCGTATAATATGTATCTACCAATATAAACAATATTTCATCATTCAAAGCTAACAGGGTTTTTGAGGCATAATATAGATGGGTTTTAATCACTGGGAGCAATGGACAAATAACCCAGTTCAATTGCTGATAATACAAAATTGGCAAATATGAATAAGGAAAAGATACACAATTATGTGTCATATGTAATTGTTGAGACTGCTAAAGTTTTCTAGTACAAAAAGATTTGGTTGGAACACAAGCATATTTTTATAAGAAGGATTTTTAGTCCTGGTAGAAATTAGTACACTCATCAAGTTCAGAAACTGTTTCTTAACCCTGCTTCAGTTATTGTCATATACACTTACTTATTCAGTAGACTTAAAGAGCTAGTGCTATAGATTCATCTACATATATCTATATTATTTTTATTGTAAAGAGATGGGAAACAAATTTATACTTCAGTAAATGCTGAAATTCGTTACTTTAGTCTTCTGGAGCTTTAAGATATTAACTTGGAGATTCTCCTCTTTGTTAAAAAAATGTTATCTTCCATCTCTTCAATTTTAATAAACATTTATTTAGTTTTATTTACAGAATGGCAGGGTTCTGTTTCCCAGGTGGCAGCCTGACAAACTCCACAGATGTACTCCCAGCAAAACAAGCAGAGCTGGTGAAGACTACTAAAAATAACCATTTAAATACGTCCCTAGAAATTGTCCTAAGGGCATAAAGCAAATAAAGACACATTTATTCAGGAAAATATACAGATTCTGTGGCATTTGAACCATGACCTGCTGCCTTCATCCTCATGTCCCCCAGCTCAGCAAAATACAGAAGCTCTACTCCATACAGGTGTGGCCAAAAAGATGGGGTCCTTCTCCCATCAGTTCTCACTCAAGAGTTACTGTATTTCACTAGAAGGGGCAGAAATTAGTATTTCTCATTCTCTCCAAGTCTGAGTAGAAGAGATTAGATTTCTGGTGAGTGTGGCCAAGAATCTGGGTTTCTTTCCTGCATCCAGGCTCTACCCATTGGATAGAGATTCTCCCCCAGGTACACAGGCTGAAAGTACAAGGCCCCCGATTGCCTTGTCATAGTTCACTAAGAGAGGAAATCAGAATACCAGAGGTATCAACCCACCTAGCATATAGAGGAATGACCCAGAGATTTTGCTAGAAGAAGCAGTCCATAAGAAAAGACAAATCTGACATTGTCCCTGAGGACAGTGAGTTTATTTGAAACAGAATGAGGGGGGGAAGTTAAAAATTATGGGTGTTCTTGAAAACAATTGCTCTTCTTAATTAAGAGCAACAAGGTAAACTATTGGCCAGCCAGTTTACTAGAGGGGAATCGAGACAACTAAGATGAGTTCTGCTGGGTTTAGAACAAAACTCAAAGAAATGACCTAAAAAACTACCCCTGCTCCAAATGTAATTGGACCAGACTGCTAAGGAATTGATGCCCCAGGGAATCATGACAAATAATAGAGCAATCAGGCAGGAGTTAGGGAAGCCTAATACCAAATGAGAAAGTGTAATACCAAATGAGGCAGACAGTTTAACAGAGAGATCAGGGGAAAAGATAGTCAAAGAGAGACCTGCTAAAACCACTGTCATGCCAAGGACTGTGCACATCCAAAATTGTTCTCTGTAGAACTACAGAAAATACTTCACACTGCAAGCGGAATAACCTTCCCTAAAATAGCCAAGTGACAAGTGAACAACAACAAAATAAGCGTTCAGAGAGGGGCAGGGGAATTAGCAACCAGATTTACTCTATTATATTAAATGCCCATGCAGAGAAACAGGAAAGTTTGACCCATGCACATGAACAACAGAAGGCAATAGGAACTTCCTGTGTGAGAGGGGCCTGATATTGGTTCTAACAAAGACTTCCTATTAGTCATTATAAATTTGTTCAAAGAACAAAAGAAAACCATGCTTAAGGAAGGAAAAGAAGACAGGAAGGTAATGTAAGAGAATATCAATTCTCATGAAATAGACAATATTCTGTAATAGAGATTATAATAAAGAATAAAATGTAAATTTGGAAGATGAAATGTACAATAACTAAAATGACAAATTCCCTAAAGGACTCAATGGTACATTTTAACTAGCAGAAGACTTGAAAATAGATTAATAGAGATAGGCAAAGTGAACACAAAATAAAATGAAAAATGAATTGAGATTCAGAGAAATGTGCATCATAAAATGAATATAGTGCCTCATAAAGTGATGGGACACCATAAAATGCATCAAAACACACACAATAGGAGTACCTAAAAGGGAATAAAAAGAGAAAGAAGCAGGGAAAATATTGAAAAAAGAATGGCTGAATACCTAGTTTTGCTGAAAACTATTTGTCTCCATATCCAAGAAGCTCAGGAAACTCAAAGTACAATAAATGCAAAAAGATCCATGCCCAGACACAGCATATTAAACACACTGAAAGATAAAGTTAGAAAGATCTTTCCTTCCATTAATATCACTGGTGTGCTAATGAACACACAAGAATCCTTGCTCATCCAAATTCTCATTCTTAGACTGCTGGACATCATGTACAGTAAAATAATTATAAAATTCTGTTTCCCAAGTCTATCACAGTTTAACCAAATCTCTTCATTCTTTAGTATTTTAAAATTAATATTATATTGACTTTTACTTATATCCCACAGAAAAGCTTTTCAAATCTTTTTCATGCTCCTTGAGCTTCCAGATGAATTCTGCATTTTTTCTTATCACTTTTATTATATTCAAAAGGTTGATGTCATATTGTATAAATTATTCAGTTTATCTTACTTCCAACTAAAACTGTCTTTTGTGTCTCTTTACTCCGATAATCTTTAAATCGTATATCAGAGTAAAGTTTTTCTTTTCTCCATGCCAAAGCTATTTTCTCAGCTTATACCTTCAGTAGTGTTTTATCCAGCTTTTTCATTTATTTCATCCCACCAATTTTCTAATCCCTTTCATTTTTTGCTTCCCTGTCTTCCCAGCCCATTTATTGTCTCCTTTTTTTTTTTTTTTTCTGTAGAACTGTTCAGATTAGTGCTATATAAACAAATAAAAAATTAGGGATGCCTGGGTGGTTCAGTTGGTTAAGCATCTGCCTTCAGCTTGGGTCATGATCCCAAGGTTCTACGATCCAGTCCTGTGTCCTGAGCAGGGAGCCTGCTTCTCCCTCTCCCGCTCCCCCTGCTTGTGTTCTCTCTCTGACAAATAAAAAAATAAAAAAATCTTTAAAAAATTAAAAAAAAATTAGGACTCTTTTTTCTTAACTGAGTTTCACTTACATCTATAAACATGAGAATAATCACCTCTGTTTTCATTACCTCACCATGCACTGAGGCCTATTTACTTTGTGATTTTATTTATACTAGTTTTTTCCTTCTCATTTCTTCGGGTTTTGCTTTTATCGTTTAATTTCTTTCACAAACCATTTTTTTCTTTGATTTTTCTTTTATTCTTGAGATCTAACATGATGGCATTTTCATAAAATTCTTTAAAATTTCTTGTATGCTTTAGCACCTAATATGTAGTATAATTTTCAAAAGTTTTCATATATAATGAAGACTACTGCAGTTATTCACCATTGCAATTATTGTGTTGAGTATGCCTTGATTTGGGGAGTTTAATCTTCTGTATATGAAATATGTTACTTCTTTACCTTACTGATTATTTATTCTCATGTTTTACTCAATTATTGCTTTAATATTTAAAATGTTATTAGTGTATATACATATAGAATGTTAATGGTGAACCAAACAACTTCCCATTATATAATGATATTTCCAAAATAATGTTTCGCTTTTGTTATTTACTATTAGTTGTTAATCAATTTTATTTTGGTTATAGTTTTTCTATGTATTTTTCCACTTTTCTTCAACTTATCTGTTTTATTTTATGTATATTTTAGGTATGCCTTTTTTTATAAAGTGCAGAAAGTACTTTTAAAAAAAATATTGTTATGTAAATCACCATACATCATTAATTTTTGATGTAGTGTTTCATGATTCATTGTTTGTGCATAACACCCAGTGCTCCACGCAGAACGTGCCCTCTTTAATACCCATCACCAGGCTAACCCATCCCACGACCCCCCTCCCCTCTAGAATCTTCAGTTTGTTTTTCAGAGTCCATCATCTCTAATGGTTCGTCTTCCCCTCCGACTTACTCCCCTTCATTCTTCTCCTCCTGCTATCTTCTTTTTTTTTTTTTCTTAACATATATTGCATTATTTGTTTCAGAAGTACAGGTCTGTGATTCAACAGTCATGCACAATTCACCATGCTCACCATAGCACATACCCTCCCCAATGTCTATCACCCAGCCACCCCATCCCTCCCACCCCCCACCACTCCAGCAACCCTCAGTTGGTTTCCTGAGATTAAGAATTCCTCATATCAGTCAGGTCATATGATACATGTCTTTCTCTGATTGACTTATTTCACTCAGCATAACACCCTCCAGTTCCATCCATGTCGTTGCAAATGGCAAGATCTCATTCCTTTTGATGGCTGCATAATATTCCATTGTGTATATATACCACCTCTTCTTTATCCATTCATCTGTTGATGGACATCTTGACTCTTTCCACAGTTTGGCTATTGTGGACATTGCTGCTATAAACATCAGGGTGCACGTACCCCTTCGGATCCCTACATTTGTATCATTGTGGTAAATACCCTGCAGTGCAATTGCTGGATCGTAGGGTAGCTCTATTTTCAACTGTTTGAGGAACCTCCATCCTGTTTTCCAGAGTGGCTGCACCAGCTTGCATTCCCACCAAAAGTGTAGGAGGGTTCCCCTTTCTCTGCATCCCCGCCAACATCTGTCGTTTCCTGACTTGTTAATTTTAGCCATTCTGACTGGTGTGAGGTGGTATCTCATTAAGGTTTTGATTTGGATTTCCCTGATGCCGAGCGATGTTGAGCACTTTTTCATGTGTCTGTTGGCCACTTGGATGTCTTCTTTGGAAAAATGTCTCTTCATGTCTGCTGCCCATTTCTTGATTACATTATTTGTTCTTTGGGTGTTGAGTTTGATAAGTTCTTTATAGATTTTGGATACTAGCCCTTTATCTGATACGTTATTTGCAAATATTTTCTCCCATTCTGTTGGTTGTCTTTTGGTTTTGTGGACTGTTTCTTTTGCTGTGCAAAAGCTTTTTATCTTGATGAAATCCCAATAGTTCATTTTTGCCCTTGCTTCCCTTGCCTTTGGCGATGTTTCTAGGAAGAAGTTGCTGCGGCTGAGGTCGAACACATAGCTGCCTGTGTTCTCCTTTAGGATTTTGATGGACTCCTGTCTCACGTTTAGGTCTTTCAACCATTTGGAGTCTATTTTTGTGTGTGGTGTAAGGAATTGGTCCAGTTTCATTCTTCTGCATGTGGCTGTCCAATTTTCCCAACACCATTTGTTGAAGAGACTGTCTTTTTTCCATTGGACATTCTTTCCTGCTTTGTCAAAGATGAGTTGACCATAGAGTTGAGGGTCCATTTCTGGGCTCTCGATTCTGTTCCATTGATCGATGTGTCTGTTTTTGTGCCAGTACCATACTGTCGTGATGACGACAGCTTTGTAATAGAGCTGGAAGTCCAGAATTGTGATGCTGTTAGCTTTGCTTTTCTTTTTCAAGATTCCTCTGGCTATTCGGAGTCTCTTCTGGTTCCATACAAATTTTAGGGTTATTTGTTCCATTTCCTTGAAAAAAGTGGTTGGTATTTTAATGGGGATTGCATTGAATGTGTAGATTGCTCTAGGTAGCATTGACATCTTCACAATGTTTGTTCTTCCAATCCATGAGCATGGAACGTTTCCATTTCTTTGTGTCTTATTCAATTTCTTTCATGAATATTTTATAGTTTTCTGAGTACAGATCCTTTGCCTCTTTGGTTAGATTTATTCCTAGGTCTTATGATTTTGGGTGCAATTGTAAATGGGATCGACTTCTGGATTTGTCTCTCTTCTGTCTGGTTGTTGGTGTATAGGAATGCCACTGATTTCTGTGCATTGATTTTACATCCTGCCACTTAACTGAATTCCTGTATGAGTTCTAGCAGTTTTGGGGTGGAGTCTTTTGGGTTTTCCACATACAGTATCATATCATCTGCAAAGAGTGGGAGTTTGACTTCCTCTTTGCCGATTTGGATACCTTTGATTTCTTTTTGTTGTCTGATTGCTGTGGCTAGGACTTCTAATACTATGTTGAATAGCAGTGATGATAGTGGACATCCCTGCTGCATTCCTAACCTTAGGGGAAAAGCTCTCAGCTTTTCCCCATTGAGAATGATATTCGCTGTAGGTTTTTCATAGATGGCTTTTATGATATTGAGGTATGTACCCTCTCTCCCTATACTCTGAAGAGTTTTGATCAAGAAAGGATGCTATACTTTATCAAATGCTTTTTCTGCATCTATTGAGAGGATCATATGATTCTTGTTCTTTCTTTTGTTAATGTATTGTATCATGTTGATTGATTTTCAGATGTTGAACCAACCTTGCAGCCCAGGGATAAATCCCACTTGGTCAATGTGAATAATCCTTTTAATGTACTGTTGGATCCTATGGGCCAGTATTTTGGTGAGTATTTTTGCATCCATGTTCATTAAGGATATTGGTCTGTAATTCTCCTTTTTGATGGGGTCTTTGTCTGGTTTGGGGATCAAGGTAATGGTGGCCTCATAAAATGAGTTTGGAAGTTTTCCTTCCATTTCTATTTTTTGGAACAGTTTCAGGAGAATAGGGATTAATTCTTCTTTCAATGTTTGGTAGAATTCCCCTGGAAAGCCATCTGGCCCTGGGCTTTTGTTTCTTGGGAAATTTTTTTTTTTTAAAGATTTTATTTATTTATTTAACAGAGAGAGAGAGAGAGAGAGAGTTAGCGAGAGCAGGAACACAAGTGGGGGAGTGGGAGAAGGGGAAGCAGGTTTCCCGCCTAGCAGGGAGCCTGATGCGGGGCTCGATCCAAGGACCCTGGGACCTGAAGGCAGATGCTTAACGACTGAGCCACCCAGGCGCCCCTTTTGGGAGATTTTTGATGACTGCTTCAATTTCCTTAGTGGTTATAGGTCTATGCAGGTTTTCTATTTCTTCCTGGTTCAATTTTGGTAGTTGATACATCTCTAGGAATGCACCTATTTCTTCCAGGTTATCTCATTTGCTGGCATAGAGTTGCTCATAATATGTTCTTATAATTGTTTGTATTTCTTTGGTGTTGGTTTTGATCTCTCCTCTTTCATTCATGATTTTGTTGATTTAGGTCATTTCTCTTTTCTTTTTGATAAGTCTGGCCAGTGGTTTATCAATCTTGTTAATTCTTTCAAAGAACCAGCTCCTAGTTTCGTTGATCTGTTCTACTGTTGTTTTGGTTTCTATTTCATCAATTTCTGCTCTGATCTTTATGATTTCTCTTCTCCTGCTGGGTTTAGGCTTTATTTGCTGTTTTTTTCTCCAGCTCCTTTAGGTGTAGGGTTAGTTTGTGTATTTGAGACCTTTCTTGTTTCAGGAGAAAGGCTTGTATTGCTATATACTTTCCTCTTAGGACTGCCTTTACTGTATCCCAAAGATGTTGAACAGTTTTGTTTTCATTTTCATTGGTTCCCATGAAATTTTTTTAATTCTTCTTTAATTTCCTGGTTGACCCATTCATTCGTTAGTAGGATGCTCTTTAACCTCCATGTATTTGAGTTCTTTCCGACTTTCCTCTTGTAATTGAGTTCTAGTTTCAAAGCACTGTGGTCTGAAAATATGCAGGGAATAATCCCAATCTTTTGGTACTGGTTGAGACCTGATTTGTGACCTAGGATGTGATCTATTCTGGAAAAGGTTCCATGGGCACTAGAGAAGAATGTGTATTCCGCTGCTTTGGGATGGAATGTTCTGAATATGTTTGTGAAGTCCATTTGGTCCAGTGTGTCATTTAAAGCCTTTATTTCCTTGTTGATCTTTTGCTTAGATGATCTGTCCATTACAGTCAGGGGGTGTTAAAGTCCCCCACTATTATTGTATTGTTGTCAATGTGTTTCTTTGCTTTTGTTATTAATTGCTTATATAATTGGCTGCTCCCATGTTAGGGGCATAGATATTTACAATTGTTAGATCTTCTTGTTGGATAGACCCTTTAAGTAGGATATAGTGTCCTTCTTCATCTCTTATTACAGTCTTTGTTTTAAAATCTAGTTTGTCTGATATAAGGGTTGCCACTCCAGCTTTCTTTTGGTGTCCATTAGCATGGTAAATGGTTTTCCACCCCCTCACTTTCAATGTGGGGGTGTCTTTGGGCCTAAAATGAGTCTCTTGCAGACAGTATATTGATGGTTTTCTTTTTAAGATTTTATTTATTTATTCATGAGAGACAGCGGGAGAGAGAGGGGGAGAGAGAAGCAGAGGGAGAAGCAAGCTCCCAAGGAGCAAGGAGCCCGATGTGGGACTTGATCCCAGGACCCCGGGATCATGACTTGAGCTGAAGGCAGACGCTTAACCATCTGAGCCACCCAGGCGCCCCTGGGTCTTGTTTTTTAATCCAATCTTATAGCCTGTGTCTTTTGATTGGGGCATGTAGCCCATTTACATTCAGGGTAACTATTGAAAGATATGAATTTAGTGCCATTGTATTGCCTGTAAGGTGACTGTTACTGTATATTGTCTGTGTTCCTTTCTGATCTATGCTGCTTTTAGCTTCTCTCTTTGCTTAGAGGACCCCTTTCATTATTTCTTGTAGGACTGGTTTCGTGTTTGCAAATTCCTTTAGTTTTTGTTTGTCCTGGAGGCTTTTTATCTCTCCTTCTATTTTCAGTGACAGCCCACGTGCATTAAACGTGTTAATGTCAAAAAGTCAAGTCATTATGGAAGAGGACTACAAAAGGGTATGAATTACGGAAAGATTGGTTCTGAAGAAGGAGGAACATTTTACCTGCAGACCACACTTCCCCCAGGACTTTAATGTTTCATTTTCCTTCTCACGCAATCTACACCAACCTACCCCCAATCCTAAAACCATCAAATTTTCATACCATTAGGATATTTAGACAGTCCCGAAGTTCAGGATCTCATCTTCTAAATTAGGACCACAGGCAATTAAGCCACCTTAGGTACACTTCCTCCAATACAGCAATTCAGGGGGAGTTCTCTAAAATGCAAGTTCTAGTATTCCAAGAGGATAGGTCCCAATATGCAAGCACTTTAGAAAACAAACAAACAAAACCAAAAACCTCTGCCTGCATGATGCCTGCTAATCTCCCATTGGTCAAATCCAGCCACATGGAATATCCTAGACCCAAAGGGAGAGGTGTTCTAGAAGAGAATGAACATTAGGAACTGAGATTATTGGCTACCATATTGAAATAGTCTACCACATGCTTTCTCTAATCTTACAGTTGCTCTTTTCTTCTTTCCTCCCAATTGTAAGAATATAAAATTTTTGCTTCTGCTGAATACTTATTTCTTCAGCAATTTCTTTGAGACCTTGCATAATCAATCACTTCCCAAATTGGACTTTTCTTTTACATAATCCCCTGACTCCTGACATAAATTATTAATGCCTCTGAACCCTTGAAAGCTTATTGTTATCATGGTAGACATATAGGTCTCCCAGGTGTCATATTGAAGCAGCAGAGAATCAATACATATTCTACGAACAAACAAGCCAAGAATGAAGTTTTATTTTAAGGTTGTGTTGTATTATTTTCTTCTCCTTAAGTAGATATGGTTTACCATATAAAGTCCCATTTGTAGAGACGCCGTTTTACTAAAATTGATACTTAAACATTTACTTATATTGATTTCAATTACCTTACATATTTGCCTTGGTATCATTCATATGAGCACAGTATGAAAAATCATGTGTAAGAGTAAAGTCCAGTAATTTCTATTTCCAATAATTTTTAACAAAATAAATCCAGAAACATTATCCTAAAATATTTTTGTTTTGTGGTCTGATAATTACAATCAAATATTATAATAGAATAATAGGATATTTTATTCTTTATATTGTTTTTATCCTTATGTGTATGGTATTCACAATATCCTTCCAATATCAATATAAAATAAGCAATAAATATCCCGTGTGAAAGGTTAGTTAAGGCATTATACTGGAATATGAGCTCTAAGTGGGCAAGGGGTTTTGTCAGTTTGGTTCCCTGCTCTTATCTTCACTGCCTAGTAGTACCTGAAGTATAAACAGAAGCTCACGATGTTTTGAATAAATGAATGAAACCAGTAGAGAGGGAGTAATGCATTCATATCTGCTAAATCTTATTAGGAAGAAATGTAAGGATAATATCAGAAAATTTAATATGTGAAAACCTGTTGCATAGCAAGAGAAAAAATAAATCACATGTTCCCAAAACCGTGCCCAAAATGCATTTGTATCATAAATTTTAGCAAATGTTTATTGGAAGATTCAAGTTTTTCCACTCACTAATTTTGGTTAGTCAAATAATTCAATTTGTTTTCCCTTTCTCCTTTCATTTATAAATAAACATGGACAATCACACACAACTTCCCATGAATTAAGGTATTTCAGTGAAGAAGAATAGTGAACCCTTTGCCTACTATTCTCTTAATTTTATTTTTAAATCTGTGTAATTTATTTTTAATGTTGATTAATTTGGAAAATGACATATAGCAAAAAGAATAAACAGTCTTTCTGTTTTCCTAATTGTCAAAAACTCCCAAATATTTTAAGCATACATGTTAAAATATCTCATAGTATGACTACTGAAGCAAAATTAATTTTAATTTTTAAAAATTTAAATTAAAAAAAATGCATGCATCTTCTCAAGTTAGTGTTTTTGCATTCTTTCTGTAAATACCCAGTAGTGGAATTTTACTGGATCATATGGTAGTTCTAGTTTTAACTTTTTGAGGAAACTCCATAGTGTTTTCCACGTTGGCTGCACCAGTTTGCATTCCCACCAACAGTGCATGAGGGTCCATTTTACTCTACATCCTTACCAACACTTGTTACTTGTGCTTTTGATTGTAGCTGTTCGGGACAGGTCTGAGGTGATATTGTGGTTTTGATTTGCATTTCCCTGATGATGAGTGATGTTGAGCATCTTTTTATGTGTCTCTTAGCCATCTGTGTGTCTTCTTTGGAGAAATGACAGTTCATGTCTTCTGCCCATTTTTAAATCGGATTATTTGGGGGTTTTGGGTGTTGTATAAGTTCTTTTATCAGATATGTCATTTGCAAATATTTTCTCCCATGCAGCATGTTATCTCTTATTTATGATGTTTGTTTCCTTTGCTGTGCAGAAGCTTTTTTATTTTGATGTAGTCCCATCAATTTATTTGTGTTTCTGTTTCCTTTGCCTCAGGACCCACATCTAAAAAGATGTTGCTAGGGCCTATGTCAGAGAAAATACTACCTGTGCTCTCTTGTAGGATTTTTATGCTTTCAAGTCTCACATTTAGGTCTTTAATCCATTTTAAGTTTCTTTTTGTGTGTGATGTAAGGAAGTGGTCCCGTTTCATTCTTTTGTCCAGGTTTTCTAACACTAGTGGTTGAAGAGATTTTTTCCCATTGCATATTCTTGACTCCTCTTTCTTGAAGATTAATTGACCATATAACTGTGGGCTTATGTCTAGGTTCTCTATTGTGTTCCATTGATCTCTGTGCTTATTTTTTTTCCCAGTACCACCCTGTTTTGACTATTGCAACTTTGTGGTATATCTTGAAATTTACTCAGTCATACCAAAGGATCTTGCCATTTGAAACAACATGGATGGATCTAGAGAATATAATGAAATAAGTCAGGCAGAGAAAGACATATACCACATGATTTCACTCATATATGGAATCCAGGAAAAAAACAAAAAACAAATGAGCAAAGTAAAAAGAGAGAGACAAAGCAAAAAACAGACTCTTAACTGTAGAGAACAAACTGATGGTTACCAGAGGGAAGGTGGTTGGGGGATGGGTGAAATAGGTGAAGGGGTAAGAGTACACTTATTATGATGGACACTGAGTAATGTATAGAATTGTTTGAATCACTATATTGCACACCTAAACTAATATAACACTCTATATGAACTATCCTGGAATTTAAAACAAAGAAATGGTGAGTTACAAGTTTTTTGTTTCATTTTTTTTTTAGAGAGAGAGTGTGCAAACAGGGACAGGGGCAGAAGGAGAGGTAGAGAGAGAATCTTAAGTAGGCCCCATGCATAGTGTGGAGCCCAATAAGGGTATCAATCTCATGACTCAGATTGTGACCAGAGCCAAAATCAAGAGTCTGACACTTAACTGACTGAGCCACCTTGGCACCCCATAAGTTTCTGTTTTTAAAGAGATACTATATTGGCATAATTACTAAAGTGTCATTCAGTAGTAAATTAATTTTTTGATCACTATACATTTGATCACTAATTTTCATGACTCACTGCAGCTCAGATTTTCCCCTCTGTTTTTAAAAAAACTCCATATAGCTAAATATATGTGTTAGGGATGGATCCGGCTTTATGTCAGTGAGTACTGAATCCCTAGCTTGAGACCTAAGTGTCTTTATTCTTTGATTAACAATACAACAAAAAAAAGTGAAGTAGGTGCTCTTAGGCTAGTTAGTAGCTATAAGATGTCAACAAAGTGAGACAATTTAAAAACGAACAGTAATAAAGCAGACAGAATTGACTCTGACACCTGACCGCTGACAGGTGGCAGCTTGCATCTGACTGTGAGTATCTAGGAAATACACATAAACACAAATAATCTTCAGGAAATATTATCAAAGAAAAATATTCTTCGGTCAAAAAATAATTAAACATGTCCATATTCTGGATAACATGAGTTTCTATTGCTCCTTCTCCCCTTCCTTTTTCATTTTTGTACCTGTTAGCTAAAGGCAAAGTTACACAATAATCTGATTGTTCTTTCTTTCTTCCTTTTTTTTTAAGATTTTATTTATTTATTTGACAGAGAGAGAGTGAGCACAAACAGGCAGAGTGGCAGGCAGAGGGAGAGGGAGAAGCAGGCTCCCCAGTGAGCGGAGAACCCGACATGGGGCTTGATCCAAGGACTGGGATCATGACCAGACCAAAAGCAGACATTTAATGGACTGGGCCATCCAGGCGCCCCTGTCCTTTCTTCCTAAATCACCCAATAAAAAACAGACTCTTATTTACATTATACCACCCCTAACTCACCTGAAACATGCCACATTATATAAAAAAACCTTTCAAATTTTATACTGCGGATTTCCATGATGGATCTTTCCCTTACTGTTTCAAATTAACAAGCTTTTCTTTGGCAACATGTATGTTACTACTGGACTTTAACTAGTGGGCTTAAACAAAATAGGAGATGTCTTTGCATACCACTTTTTAATCTTCAGGCTCTTGGCTTTTTATTCCTCTTAGTCTCCTCAATGTCATAAGAATGACTGTAATTTGATACATCATGCCGTCACTCCTACATGCTAAAGTTGAAGAAAAAATGAAGCCACAATTCTAATTTTTCTCTTTTAAATTATCTTCTTATACAGTAAAGCATGATGTTTTCCAAAATACTCCATATAAGTTTTCCTTCATGCATCATTGACCACTAATAAATCAACCTTGTTTGGAAAGGAAATTGGAAAAATAAGTATATACTAAAAAGAAATGGTAATACTGTGTTTTGATTAGACAGATAATGATTTATCCTTCAAGAAAGAATTATTTGCAACTGATATATTAGGTTAGAATCACTTCACCTTGATTAAAAAAATAATATTTGTGCTTAAAATAATAATAGTAATAATAGCAATATTTTTATCAAACTTAAAAAATGGAGGATAGTGATATAATCTTCATGCAGTATCGTAGAGGAGAAAGTGGAATTAAGGAATCAATGAATTTCACTGTGTGTATTGGAGGTCCACATCTGTAGATGTAACTGCAACACTTAGGAGCAAGAATACTCAATATTTAAAAAAAAAAAAACATTCAAAATCATTGGAAAATAAAAGGAAGACTATGTGTTTGGAGTTTTCACACATGGCTTTTATTTTTTACTGAAATTTGGCTGCAGGAAAAGATGATGAGAGTGTCCACAACAGCCAACCAATTATGACACCATAGTTCACAACACATCAATATTTACAAATTCCCTTTTAGATTAGAACAACCCAAGTTTCCCTCATTTAAAACTTCTAGGAATAGCTACTTAATCCACAGGAAAATTAGAGCTTTGACTTCATAAGAAAACAAATTATAAAAGGTTATTTGCAGTGAAATTGTATAATATGTATTTGAAAAGACATCCAATATACATTTTGAAAAAAATATATGTGTTAGATATTTGAGTATAATGGGAGTCAAATACATATTTGTTTATGTATGATTAATTTATATTTTTCACAGTATTTGTTGAAAAGAACATAAGGAATATGGCCCTGCTAGATACTGAGCACAAAATGAAAGTCCGAACAAATCCAGTTCCAAATCTTAAGTACTTGATCTTCTAGGAACCCCATTTGCAAACAGCTGCTGCATCAAATTTTCATTTCCATAACAAAATGCATTGTGTTTCTGACTCATAATAGTTCAGGTGTTCCTGTTTGGTGGATGGTTTTCTTCCATGCAGACATTCAAAGATGTAGGCGCCTTCCATTTTATGGCTCTCATATCATTAAGGGCCATAGAATTCTCTATGAAAGGGGAAGAAAGAGCTAGCAGTTTCTGATGCAGAACAACTATAACATCTTCACTGGAACTTTAGAAATCAAAGTGAGGTCATAGAGATGGAGGATATTACGACAAAATTGGACACATGGGCCACATGTATGAAGGTCTAGAGAATGTCTAGACATGAAAATCTATGTTCTTCATCTGATCTGTAACTAATTTTCAGTGAATTTTGAACTCACAATCAAAATATTGAAAATGTGTTCTAAATTCTTCCAGACACATATAATATGATCAAGGATTAATAAAAAAATATTAAAAACATAGTATCACTGATAATATATGAGTTATTTCAAATAAAACTCAATGTTTTGACCAGATTTATTATTTTGCATTTTCACCATAGTTAAATAAAACTTTAGACAGTCATTTGATCGCTAAATTAGTATCATAATATTTTGATTTTCATGAAGTTACAGTTATGCCTGGCTGTACTTTGACACTGAAAGGGAAAAGATGTTTGCCACATCCGCTATGGCATTACCAATCATCATTTGTTTGTTGTAGTTTTTGTGTAGATTTTATTGTATTAGGGGTAATAAGTGCTTGGGGAATTACCCTGTTTGATCTCTATAGTCTTGTGTAAGTCTCCACCACATGATTTACTAAACAGATGAGGCTGCCAAAATGGTTAGTGGGAATCAGAAATACTTCAGCCAATGATCTCTTGTCCTCCTGGAATAATATATTGCATAATTTTACTGAAAGGATGTGCTGGAGCAATTCCAAAAGTTCCCATTTAAAATTACAATTAAAACCAGGTAAAACGGAAATTTGGTGGACGTCATGTAAGAATGGCAAGTCACAATCTGTCATTTATACATAACCTGTATTACTGGCATGGTGTCCTTATGTAATAAGGATGAAATGACAGACTAACATCCTCAGTTTTTTTTTTCTAAATCTCTACTGTAACCTCCAAGAATCTCCGTATCTTCTAAGTTATGTTTTTGGGGCTTTAAAAATGCCCTCTCTTTCTGAATGGGACTCATGGCACACTGAGCCTCATGTTTTTTTTTTTTTTTTTTACTTTTTTATTGTTATGTTAATCACCATACATTACATCATCAGTTTTTGATGTTGTGTTCCATGATTCATTGTTTGTGCACAACACCCAGTGCCCCACGCAGAACACGCCCTCCCCAATACCCATCACCAGGCTAACCCGTCCCCCCACCCTCCTCCCCCTCTAGAACCCCCAGTTTGGTTTTCAGAGTCCATTGTCTCTCATGGTTCGTCTCCCCCTCCGACTTACTCCCCTTCATTCTTCCCCTCCTGCTATCTTCTTCTTTTTTTTTTTTTTTCTTAACATATATCACGTTATTTCTGCTCTGATCTTTATGATTTCTCTTCTCCTGCTGGGTTTAGGCTTTATTTGCTGTTTTTTCTCTAGCTCCTTTAGGTGTAGGGTTAGGTTGTGTATTTGAGACCTTTCTTGTTTCTTCAGAAAGGCTTGTATTGCTATATACTTTCGTCTTAGGACTGCCTTTGCTGTATCCCAAAGATTTTGAACAGTTTTGTTTTCATTTTCATTGGTTTCCATGAATTTTTTTTAATTCTTCTTTAATTTCCTGGTTGACCCATTGATTCTTTACTGGGAGGCTCTTTAGCCTCTGTATATTTGAGTTCTTTTCGACTTTCCTCTTGTGATTGAGTTCTAGTTTCAAAGCATTGTGGTCTGAAAATATGCAGGGAATAATCCCAATCTTTTGGTACCGGTTGAGACCTGATTTGTGACCTAGGATGTGATCTATTCTGGAGAATGTTCCATAGGCACTAGAGAAGAATGTATTCCGTTGCTTTGGGATGGAATGTTCTGAATATGTCTGTGAAGTCCATTTGGTCCAGTGTGTCATTTAAAGCCTTTATTTCCTTGTTGATCTTTTGCTTAGGTGATCTGTCCATTACAGTCAGGGGGATGTTAAAATCTCCCACTATTATTGTATTGTTGTCAATGTGTTTCTTTGCTTTTGTTATTAATTGCCTTATATAATTGGCTGCTCCCATGTTAGGGGCATGGATATTTACAATTGTTAGATCTTCTTGTTGGATAGACTGTTTTAAGTAGGATATAATTTCCTTCCTCATCTCTTATTACAGTCTTTGGTTTAAAATCTAATTTGTCGGGCGCCTGGGTGGCTCAGTCAGTTAAACGACTGCCTTCGGCTCAGGTCATGGTCCTGGAGTCCCTGGATCGAGTCCCGCATCGGGTTCCCTGCTTGGCGGGGAGTCTCCTTCTCCCTCTGACCCTCCCCCCTCTCATGTGCTCTCTCTCTCTCATTCTCTCTCTCTCAAATAAATAAATTAAATCTTTAAAAAAAATAAAATCTAATTTGTCTGATATAAGGATTGCCACCCCAGTTTTCTTTTGGTGTCCATTAGCATGGTAAATGGTTTTCCATGCTCTCACTTTCAATGTGGGTGTGTCTTTGGGTCTAAAATGAGTCTCTTGCAGACAGCATATAGATGGGTCTTGTTTTTTAATCCAATCTGATAGCCTGTGTCTTTTGATTGGGGCATTTAGCTTATTTACATTCAGGGTAACTATTGAAAGATATGAATTTAGTGCCATTGTATTGTCTGTAAGGTGACTGTTATTGCGTATTGTCTGTGTTCCTTTCTGATCTATGCTGCCCTTAGGCTCTCTCTTTGCTTAGAGGACCCCTCTCAATATTTCTTGGAGGGCTGGTTTCGTGTTTGCAAATTCCTTTAGTTTTTGTTTGTCCTGGAAGCTTTTTATCTCTCCTTCTATTTTTAATGATGGCATACCTGGATATAGTAATCTTGGCTGCATATTTTTCTCATTTAGTGCTCTGAATATATCATGCCAGTCCTTTCTGGCCTGCCAGGTCTCTGTGGATAGGTCTGTTGCCAATCTAATGTATCTACCATTGTAGGATACAGATCTCTTCTCCTGAGCTCCTTTCAGGATTTTCTCTTTGTCTCTGAGACTTGTAAGTTTTACTATTAGATGTTGGGATGTTGACCTATTTTTATTGATTTTGAGAGGTGTTCTCTGTGCCTCCTGGATTTTGATGCCTGTTTCCTTTCTCACATTAGGAAGTTCTCTGTTATAATTTGCTCCAATATACCTTCTCCCCTCTCTCTCTTTCTTCTTCTTCCGGGATCCCAATTATTCTAATGTTGTTTCATCTTATGGTATCGCTTATCTCTCGAATTCTGCCCTTGTGATCCAGTAATTGTTTATCTCTCTTTTTCTCAGCTTCTTTATTTTCCATCATTTGGTCTTCTATATTGCTGATTTTCTCTTCTGCATCATTTATCCTAGCAGTTAGAGCCCCCATTTTTGATTGCACCTCATTAATAGCCTTTTTGATTTTGACTTGGTTCGATTTTAGTTCTTTCATTTCTCAAGAATGGTTTCTCTAATAACTTCCATGCTTTTTTCAAGCCCAGCTAGTATCTTTAAAATCATGATTTTGAACTCTAGGTCTGATATCGTACTAATGTCTGCATTGAGTAGGTCCCTGACAGTCAATACTACCTCCTGTTGTTTTTGTTGTGGTGTTTTTTCCTGTCTTATTTTGTCCAGAGGAGAAAAAATGAATGAGAGAACAAAATGCTTAAGAGGGTAACCTCGTCCCCAGAAATTATACTCTAAACAAATCAGAAAAGACCTGAAACCCTGGGGAAAAGAAGGGAAAGAAAGAAAAGAGAAAAAGAAAAAAAAAAGATAAAGATAAAAACAAACAAAAACAAAACAAAACAAAAAAACCAGAATATGATCAAATATGATCAGGCTGGTGCATAGATCAGTGCCACACATGAGATTTTGGGTGTATTTTGGTCTGTTAGAAGAAAGTGCTTCCCAAAGTTTTAAAGAAAGAAAGACTTATATATGTACAAAATAAGGGTTGATACGATGAAGGGATGGAATATGATGATGAATATTAAAGATGAATATTATAAAAAATTTTATAAAAGGAATTGATAAGAAGTTGTTTGAAAAAAGACAGAAGAAGATTTATAAAAAAAAGAATGAAAGAAAAAAAGGGGGGGGAGAGAACGTCATCAGGTAGGAGACTAGAACAAAGCCATACACTAGAGATTTAGGGTATATTTTGATCTGTTAGAAGAAACTGTATCTCAAAATTTTAAAAAGAGAACAACTTATATATATATATGCCAAAAATTTGAGTAACTACTATGAAGGGATAGAATATGACTATAATTGAAAATAAAAATGTTTTTTTAAAAAAGGGTTTGATGAGATGTTGGTTGAAAAAGGGAAAAAGAAAAATACAAAAAAAAAAAAAAGAGAGTTAAAAAGAAATTAACTTTGAAAGACTAAAGAATCATGGTAAAAAAGCCATGAATTCTATGTGCAGTATTCCCCTAGCGCTGGAGTTCTGCCGTTCTCATTGATCGGTAAAGTTGGTCTTGGCTGGCTGTTCCTGCTGATCTTCTGGGGCAGGGGCCTGTTGCCGTGGTTCCCACATGTCTTTGCTGGAGGTGGAATTGCCCCGCCCTTGCTGGTCCGGGCTAAGTAATCTGCTCGAGTTTGCTCTCGGGAGCTATTGTTCCCTGCAAGCTTTTGGTACAGCTTTGGAGGACGAGAGTGAAAATGGCAGCCTCCCAATCTCTGCCCCAGAGGAGCTGCGAACTCAGAGCCCCGCTCTTCAGTGAGCCCCCAGAGAATAGCATCAATCACTCCCGTCTTCCCGGTCTCCGGTGCACTCCATGCTCACCCAGCCTGTGACCGAGCCTTTCTATCTCTGGCACCTGAATTGGTGTGGAGTCTCCAAACCCAGCAGATCGCTGTGGTGCACTCCCGCACTGCTCCTCCCAGGGGAGGAAAGGGAGTCTCCCCGGATCTGCTGCTTGTTGGGTCCTCGTTGGGTCCTTGCTGGACACGGTGGCCCGACTGTGCTGCTGATCACAGTTTATGGCAACCCGAGCTGAGAGCCCGATCCTCAGCTCCATCTCTGCAGCTGGCTTCCCGGCTCCAATACCTGGGAGCTCTGCCACACTCAGGCACCCCCGGTCTTTCTGTGACCCCGAGGTTCCTGAGACCACCCTGTCCCGTGAGGGTTCCACCCCCAGTTCAGCCACTGGAGTGACATCCATCAGCAGAGCCGACTTCTAAAAGTTCCCATCTTGTGCTTCCCTGCTCTATCACTTGCCAGAAGCGGCCGAAGCAGGCCCCTCCCCCGCCATCTATCCTCCTGAATATCGCCTCGGATTCACTTCTCCGCACGTCCTATCTTCCAAAAAGTGGTCGCTTTTTTGTTCAGAGAGTTGCTGCTATTCTTTTCTTCGATCTCCTGTTGAGTTCGTAGTTGTTCAGAATGGTTTGATCCCTATCCATCTGAATTCCTGAGACCAGACAAAATCCTGGTCTCCTACTCCTCCGCCATCTTGCTCTGCCCCCCCCAATATTTCTATTTTTTAAACTGTGAAAGAGAACAGTTTTTATGTACCATATAATGACATAGTGACCATAATAACATACGGAATTTTTACTATATTGAAGAAAAATTCTGATTTATAAATATTTGTGTTTATATGAAATGTCATTACTTTAGTTAAATTTTCTTGAATTTCAAAATTAACATTGTATCACAAAAACAAGAGTATAAAATTGAAATGGAAATGTATAACTGGTATAAAGAATCTGTTATCCCAAATATGTTTACATCTGAAAGTCATGAGGCTTTCCTAATTATGCTTCTTCATTAGAAAAGAATTTGTGTTTTTGGTAAAAGTATTAAACAAGTATATTATTGAGAATGAAACTTGTTTAATAATCAAATAATAGTAAAATTTATCTAGGCATTGTTCTGAATGTTTATGGTCTTGTAATAAAAGAATTAATAGAGACTCTTTGAAAAAAATATCTTGGCCTCAGATTTAATTAACAGATGAACCACATCTGAAATTTGGTGTAGTACACAGTGTGAAATAGAATTTTTAATGTAAAGGTTAATGAGTTAATTAGCTGCATTTAAATGTTTAATTCAAATAAATTCTCAGCCAGTTAACTGTAAGGTTCTGCCATTTTGTTCCCTTTGATTATTTGTTCTAAGATTCTTTTCTGAAGTTTGATAAATGGTATAGCACATAAGATTAGGGAGAGGAAACACAAGGATTTGACCATGTTATTTTGATAAGTAATGCACATATTAAAATGAAATACTTGATAAAGTCTGGTAAATAATAATCTGGTAATGTCTCAAGTTAGCTTTTATAGTCACTGGTATATCCCTTGCATTTCATTTAAATTACTTTTTTTGGTGAATTACAAATCATCTGAAAACTAAAGAATTCAAAGATTTTAAATAAATCAATTTTCCAGTTACTGTCTTGTACCTCAAATGAGTATTTCCATTCCAATCTCCATCATAAAGTGTCACACCCATCTTCACAAAGAAAAATGAAGGAACAAAGCATGTATACATACTACATGCTATTTCTTTCTCTGTTATTTATTCTTTACTTTTGAAATATGAGCAGTTTTATTTCTGTCATAAGGATGTGGGGGAACATCTTTAAGGGTTTATATCTAATGATTGTGTTAGGTAGTTTTAGAAATAATAATATACTCTATATAATGAGGAAATTATAGTTTGAATTTTCCCATTATAATATTTTTAATGTGTTAATCTTTTCATTTGCCTATAATTAAATAATATTATAACCTTATATCTTGCTCAAAAAAGGAGTCTAATATACATTTTAATCAAATGCATATAATAATTTTAACTGGTTATGCAGCTCAACATACCTCTATCTTTATGGTTGCTATTTATTTTCATATCTTGGTTCATCTCTGTCATTTGAGTTTTTGAGTTGTAGTCCATATATTTCCTTTCATCATTGCCAGAACCACAAATTTCTTTTGGAATGGATCCACATTAATTAGCTCTATCTTCTTTTACCCATTGTAATTCTTTTATCTGCAAACCCTTCTTACATTTCTGGCTTAAATGCAATTTGCTCATCAGCATTAAACACACCATTCACTATACTACACTCAAAAAACAAAATTGCAGGATTATTCAGAGAAAACAAGCACTTGACTCCTTTTCAAAACTGTCCTCAATTATATCTCAATTCAAAAGAGAAAATTGAAGTCACACTTCTCTTAGTATAACATGGAAGCAGAATTTCAGAGAAGCTACAAAACTTGAGTCAATCACAATTACTTCTATGATATGAATAAGCTTTAAATAAAAAGACTCAACATTTTAAGTACATGCTTCAATTAAGGAAGAAAAAAAAGAATTGAGGATTAAATTTACTCTATGGGATAAGAGAGACTGAATTTAGTAACTTAAGTATAGCCAAAGGCAAAGTATAAGGTAATTTAGCCTTTAATACTTTAACGTATATTTCAAGTCTTGAAAATTATCAATTACTATATAAGCATAATGATCGAAATTGTAGCTATTCTGGGATTTTCATATAAGCACCAATATGAATTAGTTAAGATTATCTAAGATTGTCATAGGGAGGGGATACTAGTTAAAGTTCCATCCATAATTAATCTTTCTATTGCAATTCAAATATACACAATAATCCCTGAATGAATTTAAATTTAAAAATCTTTCCCTGTTAATAACTTTTACTATTATGTTTTACTGACTCCAATCCCTCATATAATAAGTCAACACAAAATTTGCCTCTGTTCCCTTTCTTTTTTAATTTGCAGCTATTTTTTGAACTCTATAATTATTTTGCCACTACTAGTTATGTTAGAAGTGTTTATTTTCCTGCGAATTACAGATTTTTTTCTCTACTGCCTACTTAAGATAATTCTGATTTTGCCCTATCAGTTTATTCCACATCTATTCCTTTTGGGTGAGTTATGCTTTACTAGACAGTTTTCGTAAGTGCAGCTGATGTACTATCTGGAGAAAAGGAAGGCATAGAAAGTAAAGAGTGTAAAACTAAGACTGAGAGAAGTAAATTTTATAGGAAGCTTGCAGGAGGAGCCTTTGTGATGAAATGGGGCAGCTCTGCTTCATGAAGTTACATTTCTCCATCTCCTCGCCTACAGTTCTTCCAGAGTATGGATCTTGTCCATTGTATCTAAAGGGCTCACCACTATCATGTTTGACTTCTGATGTAGGGCTGGGGGAAAACAGCAGGGAAAGGTGTACAAGTTTATTTTGAAGATATTATGGAGAAGTTGCACATCATTTCTGTTCACATTTTACTTGACAGAAGTTATTTACATGGTTACATTGAACTTCAAGGTTTTTGGCTTTTTGGTGCCACTAAAACTTGAGTTGATAGTTTCCATTACTAAAATAAAAATGGAGAGAATAGATATTTGAAGACAACTAACATCATCTGCTTAAAAAAAAAAAAAAAATTGCCCTGAGCTTTTCTTTCACTCACCAAGACATAACATCTTGATCAGAAGCATCTCATTGACCCTAGCTTACTGAGAAGCAAATAAGTAGTATCAGCCCTTCATAATGTCATTCTTCATTTTGTCCAGCGAGAATATTCACAGTTAAACTTACTATGGGAAAATGAATGTATATCATTTAACTTTTGGGTTTTTTTCTATTAAAAAAAATGAGTCTTTTTTTATTTTTAAGTTTTTATTTAAAGTCCAGTTAGTTCACATACAGTGTAATATTAGTTTCAGGTTAGTCTGTTTGAATCTTCATAAGTATGTTTCTTAAATAGTGATTTCATTTACATATTTATTCTGTGTTCGAATTTGTTTCAGTAAAAAAAAAGATAGCTTAAATGAAGAGTTTTTTTATTTTAAATAATATATTTATATTTATAATATAATTTTAATTTTAAATTTTAAAATTTTATATTTTATAATTTTAAAAATAATCAACTCCAGAAAATAAGGACTACATTTGTATAAAAATTATTTGTTCTCAGATGATTATTTTATTTTGGTAATATGTAAATCAGTAATGAAAGTAGCATGAATTAATGAAACCAAGTTAGTAATTATTTAAAATATACCTTTAAAATGCATAATTTTTCTTTTTATTCTCTTATTTCTTGAACATTTCCAGATTTCAAGTAAAAATACTAAGTAATGTTATTTGGATATTACATGCTAATCAGTTCTAAATTATGAACTACATGCTAAATGTAGAATATTCTATTTACCTGTAGGTTACTGGTCATAAAGCTGAGAAAATCAGCTCATGTAAGTTAATTAATTATAACACACAAATGTTATTTTTCGTGCCAAGTTTATAATTGAGACTGTTTATTTTGCAGGATGTGCAAGAGCATCTGTGGGCTCTAACTGAGAGAAGTTATCTTTGCATTTTTCAATGTTGCTTGGTAAGTGCCTAATTTTTTCTTTGCTATTCCCTCATCTAAGGATTCCAATTACAAATAAGATGTTTTCATTCCACTCTGTGTATTTTAAAATCACTTTTAGAAATTTTAACAATGGACAAGCTGTTTTCTTGTAATTAATGATAATGATAATAATAATAATAGAATGTATTTACTACAATGAGGCAAAGGCATAAAACACTAATAAATACACAGTCTGACTTTTCTGACTTTAGAAACAGAAACAAATGTAGACATCAGTGTTGGCAGATGATTCAGAAAATTAACACTATATGACAATTCATTTGGTTAAGCTAAAAGGCTCCTCAAGTTCTCTTTATGTTTATGTAGTATCCTTAAACAGTACTTTATAAGCATGACATACGGGTATAGGGGATGAAAAGGAGGACATGAATAAATGTGGGCTGTCTCTTTCACTTTAAATAAAAGTCAGACTTTGTTTATAGTTATGTGGAAATCTTTATTCATATCTTTAATGAAGAAGAACAACGATTTCATTTTTAATTGGTCTGTAATCTCCTCTCTAATGTAATTTATAATATCGTGTTGAATCAGTTATAGGGTTTAAATACATTTTCAAAAAACACAGCTAATTTAGCCAATATGATAGATGCTTGTTCTTATAGTAAGACTTGTCTCTGTAACAGGTATGGGCTTTAGATTGGACCTTATGTGGGTTTTAAGCAGTCGATATGGGTCTGTGGGATATCTCTCTTGGGCAGCATGTATGTGAGTAAATTTTATCCATTTAAGGAAAATGGAGTAAATCATCGGTGACTACAAAAGTAGACTCTAACAGAGGCCACGTTATTTGTTTACTGAACTGTTGTAATTTTCCTCATTGCCATAAATAAATATTTACGATTCCTCTTGCTTATATGTTGGGTCCAGAACCCAACTCTAACCAGTTTAAAGTGGAAGAAAGTAAAATAGTTCCTTTCAGGTCTGAATTCTAAAACCTCCTGAATGATCTTTCTGTTTTGTTGTCTTTCTTTGCTTGCCTATGTGTATAATGAATGAAAGGTTCAAGAAGAAATAATTCTGCATTCTCCAATATTGTAGCCACGTGTCACATGTAGCTGTTGAGAAGTTGAAATGTGGCTAGTGCACTGGAGGAATTTAATGTTTAACTTAAATTAATTTAAGCTTGATGACCTACATGTGGTTATATCTACCATAGCGGAGAGCATAGCCCTAGAAGTTGGCGGTGTCAAAATTTAGAAGAAGCCAAGATTCTATAACATCACATGGAATCTTTCCCGTTGAGTACTGTAATCAGACTGTGTTATAAGAGAGAAATTCAGGATTTTTTAACACAATGAGATATTTCAATTATGTCTTACACTAATCAGAGTTAATCAGCATGACTAATATAATAGTAATATCCTATTTATATTTGTAAATCCCAGCATTGAGTCTAGTACTGTCACATGTTTTGGGGAATAAATGAATTAATAGTTGATTTTCATATAATCTGTAGGTATTGAAAGAACGTTTGTTGAAAAATAATGTATGACCTATAAAGCAATTTAGTTGTTATATAAATAAATATGCATATATGTGTATGTATATGTATTTATGTATGTGTATATAAATATATGTATATTTCAGAGAATAGTCAAATAATATTTATGTGAAAATAACATGGCCTAATTTTCCTATAATTCTGAATGTAGAGCTTTAGTGGTAAAGCTGAACTGGTTAAGAGATTTTTATGACCCTTCAGTAAGGCAACTTAGTGTAAAAGAACTAAACTAAAATCATCGTCTGGTGATTTCTCCCTTGCCATTTCAAATGTTCCTTCCATGATGTTTGTCAGTGATTCATTTACTTGCCCTCTGATATTAGAAGATTTGGGTGTTTTTATTAATGAAATTTAAGGAGTAAAAGAGTAAGGCATGTGACAATTTTCTGAGATTATTTGAGCCCATGAAGATGTGAGTTTGTCTGTTGAGAGAGTATCTCTGGTCTTTTCCTGTGAATAATGTATTTAGTGATACAAACTAACCACAGCGAAGCAGATCCTTCTGTCTGGATATTAGGTATGCTATGCATGTGATGGACTTAGGGACAATGAAGAGGGTGATGAGCATTCCCAGGGACTTTTTCACACTAACACTCCTATCATACCTTCCCTCTGACAATATATTCTCTTGGAATGTATTGGAGGCAATGCATTTCCATCATTTAATGATTACTTTTAGTTGGTCATTACAACTCAGGGTACACTCACTATGTCATGATCCAGAAATATTTGGGTTGTTCTGGGAAAAAATCTATAGCACATATATAGAAGGAAGTATAGAAATACATAGGAAGTCTTCTATAGTTGCTTACTATGATTTTTTCTTGAGAAATTCTGGCCCTATTTGGGGGTTTTTCCTGGGACATAACCTGATGAATACTTTGTGAAGCGAAAATATAATTGCCTAATTCATTCCTGTCGGTAGAATTTGTCTTCTATTGAATCAGTCAATGCCATACAAGTTTTTCTTTTTTCTTTTTTCTTTAAGAGTCACTAACATAGTCCCATAAGGAAATTAATAATAAGCCTCTATTTTTATATATGTTTTTAAGATTTTTAAACATTTCTTCTTACCTATTTTATTTTTAGACAAAGTTGCTTTTGATTCTGAAGGCATATGAATTTTTATTTCTATACCTTTTTTATCCTCTCATTTGTAAATTAGGTAAATATAAAATACATATTTTATATTTACATAAAAATATAAATTTTTATTCATATGTTGGACAAGTAGAATATGGTACATAGCCAAATATGATGCCCAATAAAGACAGGTATGTATAGGAACTGGGTTATATGCAGATAACTGGGAGTTAGAAAGAGGGGCACACATTTCATTCTGACAGGAGGAAAAGGAGAGATGGGCGCCAAAACAGGTAGCTGGGTAGACTTGGTGGGGGGTTATGAGAGAGCCCCATAATCCAATTTCCTTGTGTGAGCTATTCTTCTAGAGTTGGCAAAGCATGCAGAACAAAATAATCTACAATACTTGCCCTAAAACAGCACTCAACTATTTTAGGGAACTGAAATATATATTCAGGTAGCAATACCAATACTTAGTGTCTTATAAGAGCCCTGAAGTGGTCATTGAGACTACTGCAATCACCCAGATTTGACAAACTACACCTTCTCTTGCCAGTGCCAAGGAGAAGACACTCTTTTCTTGGGTTGAGTGCTTCTGTCCATGTTGAAGTACAATTAATGTCCTGTCAATGTATTGCCAGCTCAAATTGCACATTTCTGTACCTTGAATGGATCAGAGCTGAAGAATTTTCCTCCTTTCATGCCAGACTATATTATGGTCAAGAGACTTTTCCTTTGAAAATAAGTAAGGCTTAAGCCTGTTATCACTGAGTTTATTGAAACAAATAAGCCATTGCTTCAGGCAAAAGTCTATACAAATCAGTTTGATAAACTTAATTACCACTTTTTATAACACCTTTGGGCCACTTTGAAATAGAGTCTAAGCACCATACAGTGAATGGCTGACGTTCCCCAAAAGCACCGAGACATTGATTTAATTGAACTTTTTCCAAACAAAGAGCAGCTTCAACTTTTCTCACTCTCCGAAAATATAAGGAAAAGCAGAACTCAAGCATGTCCTGACAGTCTTTCATTTCAACTCTTAAGGCCTCAAATTCCTCTTATGAGCATCTTCAGTGTCGTTAGCTAGACGGTTTAGTAGTTTTACATTATGCTTTTTGGCTTAACCTTATTAAATTGCAAGATATGTTAGTACATAAAGTGCCTGATTTACAAGGATATATTCCCCCTGTTCTCACACTAATGCATTGCTGCATAAACTACTGTCTGATTTGTTTTATCAGCTGTTCCCATTCCTAACTGTGCTGTCAGTACTTCCTGCCTATCCTTCATTATCTACATTAATTTCAGATTAGTTTGGGTAAAATGAAACTGTGTTTATGCCATTCTTTAGACTTTTGTGTGTAATTGTGGCATACCAAATCTTCTTAGAACTGTTTTTATAGCTTATCACAGTATCATTCCAGTTTCTAAATGTGTATCTCACCATTCTTCAGTATTAATTAAATCTTTAACCAAACTTAACCATGCATCTACTTTCACTCAGAATCTATTGATATTTATTTTAATTTTAAAGTAAGCTTTATTAAAGTATAATATCCATTCAGAAAACTTTAAAAATCATAATATGTAGCTCAATAAATTTTCATAATCTGAATGTATTTGCTTAATCAGCACCCAGATCAAGAAACAACATTAGGAGCATTCCAGAAACCCCCTTTATGACCCTTTATGAAGCTGCTTCCTCCAAGGCTAACCAGGATCCAAACTGCTCAAAGCCTATTTTGAATTTTATACTTAAATCATATTGAATAACCTTTTTTTCTGTCTACTTTTCCTAAACATTATGTTAATGGGATTCATTCAAGTTGTTACTTATACTTTTTCTTTATTCTATCAGGTTTGAGTTGTCGGCTCTTTATTATTGTTTAAAATACAGTGTTTAAAATGCTGTTTCCCAGCTTCAACTTCGTTTTCTGCCAACCTCACTCTTGGAACTCCTGAACATTTCTTAAGTCTTAGTTCAAAGGCTTCTTCTTTCATAGTGCAGTCCTTGTCACTTTTTTTCTTACACTCTTTTCTCAGCCAAAGAATAGTCCTTGATATTCTAAATAAACCTAAAATATGCATGGTACTTCTAATACTATACTCTGTATATTCTTCTCAAAGAAGTCACTGTTTCAGATACTAGAAGTTAGAATGCTGAACCAAGTCAGACACAGCCTCTTGCCTTACTTTGCAGTTAACGATTGTACAGTTATTTGCACTGCATCTTTTCCCACTTACTGGATTCTAGGCATAGGATTAAATAATGGCATCATTAAAAGCAAGGCATACCTTACACTACACCAAAGAATATGGACAAATTGTCATATTAGCATTCTCCCACAGATTGTTAAATTCCACATAAATGAATCCCAGTCTAGTCAACATTTCCTTATGGACTTTCCCCCAGCTATTATTTCCCAGTATTGGACCAAATACAGCCCAAATGGGCTTTGTCAACATTTTGATCATTTCATCCAGATAGGTTGGGCTTCCCCTTAATTTGGTTCAGATGTCATGGAGAATGGTGCTATACACAAAACAAAAGAATATAAAAGTGTCATTCACATAATCTGACTTTTTGGAGGGAGCAAGGTTCCAAGCAGGTCAGAAAATGACTTGAGAGAGAAGGGAAAGTGGCTCTGGAGCTCTGTGGTCCTTAAGAGTTAGGGCTGGGATGATGATCCCTGCACACCTGCTGGGACTTGCAGATCTGAACTTCCTGCCTATATCAGAGTAGGGGGCACCCGCAGTTTCTTATCAGCTTGCCCTGACTGATGTGGGGAAGAAGGGGAAGTCAACAGCAGTGTTGGGGCTTAAAATCTGTGATCGGTTGAACGTTGAAAAAGGAGTCAGATTCTATTTCAGTAAACGTCTTGATTTTATATCATAAGATTCAAATAAAAATTCAGAATATAGTTGTTTGTAGATATGGTGGGCAGTTAATACATTCAGGCTTTTATTTTCATGAGTTAATACAATTAGGTTCGTTGCTTTTGACTAAAGGCAGAGGAATGGAGTGTTTTGGTGGTTTTTGTTGTGGTTGATTTGCTTGAGTAATTTTTCTATATGCACCAGATTCTGACAAATGATGGCAAAAGTTCTATGCCATCTCCTTCCCATTCCTGAATTCAGGGCTAGTTTCGGTTTTCTGTTGCTGTTGTTCATTTTTTGTTGTTGTTTGTTTGGTTTGGTAATAGTTTTTGAATCAATAGTATCAGGTAAATGTTTAACAACCACATTCTCTTCAAAAGGAATCACAAATTGAACTTGATTTGTATCATAAGCTTATTTACATGGTGCGGTATTGTTACCAAGGTCTATTTCAAGCAATCAACAAAATCACACCACCCTTTGAAATCTTTAGGGACTAATGTCATGAGATATGAAGTAGCTGGCAAATATTTTCTGAGGTTTGAGTTTAAGCGGTATTTATCTTCAGCGCCTACATGCCAAAGGCTAACTCAGAGCTGAGAGACAGCTATGATTTTCCTTCTGAGGGCCTCGGGAAACTACCGGCAGGCAACAGCTGTGCTGTGCTGTGCTGAACAGTGTTCTTCTCACGCAGAAGCCACATGGAAAGCCATCAGGAGGATAGTGAGGCAGAAAAACATGATCTGGCTTCCTCCTGAGTACCATAGAGATAGAACTCTGCTGATACCCAGAAATACCTGGGATGGGCAGGCAGATATTTTGAGGGCCTATGAGAGCAGATTGAGACTAAGACAATATATTTATATCAATTTTAAATCCAAAGCTGTTGAGGAGATGTGTTAACAGGAAAAGCTACTGGTGTTAGCACTGATTAAAAATAATTGGGAGACAACTATGAAATATAGATAAAAATTAAACAGATTGAGAATATGAATGTAATTCTAATTCCAATGAATAATTCTTGTTAATCAGGACTACTATTCACAAAGCACAGTGAGGATTATTAATCCTTTAAATGTGAAGGTTTAATTTGATATTTGATTTAAACTTGGTGACATATTTTTAATTTTCATAATTCATTCTGTTTGTAGTGTGCCCGTTTGTTCATGTAATAACATAACTGCTCATCATTTAAATAATAAAAACAGAGTCAAACATTATCAGTTGCAGTGATATTTATCCTTTTTGTGCCATGACCTATGTCACTTAGGCTCTGGGCAATGGAAAAATTAATACACAGTGACTGAATAATTAATAGATTTTTTTTTTTTACATCACAAGATATCTGTTGGGAGGCCTTCCATGTCCAGTATATGCTCCCTAAATGAGCTTCCTTTATCTTCCTGTACCATTGTTCTTTAAGACTTCAAACTTCAAAGTTTCAATCTATTACACTTTTTTTGCTGTTGAAATAGTGAGAGAAGAACTACAACAACAAAGAAAGATTTCTTCTTTTCATGTTTTTCTCCTTCCCTTGTCCTTCCCTTCCCTTTTCTCCCCATTTTCCCTTCCCTCCCATCCTTCTTTCCTTCCTTCTTCCTTTCTTTCCCTGGGAAGGGAACACCATGTACCCAAATGTTTGCCCTCTCACTAGCCTGAATTGTGAACACAAAACCTTTAGGTTCAAGGGAAGACTGCATGTTGGCTTCCCAGCCTCTATAGTAGAATAACACAAGGGAGTAGGAGGTTGACATAGGATTTGGAAATGTCCATTTGAAATATCTATAAATGTGGATCTTAGTTGTACACCCCAATATCCAACTCCTACTTTGAGAGTACACAGACAAGGAGAAAGAAAGCAAAAATACTGAAGCTTCAGAACTGAACTAGTAAAAGCATTGTTGCTGTCATCACAGAACGTTAAATGCTGTAGATCACTCTACTTCCACTCTGAGGCTTAGCTTAGAGGATAACAATCAGCACGGTGCTGTCACTCATGCCCAAGAATCACTGTCTCCGTAAAAGACAGGAATTCCGTGGTAGAATAATTGGTAAGCAGGAGAAGTACTGGGTAGCCATACAAGCCTGGCAAATGCCTACAACGAATCCCTTTGCCACTCTCATGAAAGTCATGTACCTTCTCTAACCAAAAAATGCGCACATTCTTGTTCTCAGCTTGTTTTTTGTTGTTAAGTATGAAAATAGAGAGCTCGTGATGGAATGTCAGAGCAGTAGGTATATAAGGAGCACACTCTGAAATATGTTTTTGCTTAAACATTTAGTGGGATTGCAGCAAATAGTCTGAAGTCAACTCTGGCGAAAATAACCTTTGTTTGAATCTCTTAGAACCTTGCAGTTCTAGGAAGTCTTCTTATTCTCTTTCCTCAAAAGGTTTCTCAGATCAGTTTAACTCTTTTCTTGCCACTGTGTCCTTGTAAGCGCTCTGTCATTTACACCCAAAACTCTTCTGTGTGCCTTCTTGATGCATTCACCCTCACATCGCCCCAGTAGCTAAGTGATATTCCTAAAAAAATGGACCCATGTGGCTGTTTTTGTTTTTGTTTTTGTCTTTCTTCATAAGAAAAAGATGTGGAGAAGAGGCAAAGATGAATCGCTGCAATGCTGTGTGGCAGAGTTCAAGGAGAGAGAATTCATGAAACTTTTCAAATCTATTCATCAGTGTGTGTACCTGGGATAAGAATTAATAGTAGGCTAATAATGGTATTGAGATTGCAGTAGAGATATGCAGTATTACATGATACAAAACAGCATGCATTATATACATGGGAATTCTGAAACATAATAAGATAATTTATACTACAAGGTACAAGTCCACTGAAGAATTGGAATGTTAGTGACAAGTTTGCATGCATCTGTGTGCCCTCCATTTCCATATTCCTACCTTTTGTCCAGTGTGGTTGCTTATCAAATATTACTTTTCTATCATAGTTTAATCCTAAAGGCATTTATTCATAAACAGTGTTTTGTATATTGTGCTGCTTTTTCAGCCTTTTACAAACAGCATCTTACTTTATGTACTCATCCATAACTGGCCTTTCTTACAAAATATTGCATTTTTAAATCTTACTAATGTCGTTTTAGGTAACCATTGTATATTTATCTTTCCTGATATTTAATAATCCATGGTATAAATATCTGTTCTATTAATACAGTTATCCATTCTCTGGTTAATAAACATTTGTTTCCAGGTATTTCCTATCATAAGCAACACTGCATTATACATTCTTGTACATGCACCTGTACTCAGACAAAAATTTCTGCAAAATTTATTCACCAGTATGGAATACCTGGTGGTTAAGTTTATGTGTTTTCGTCTTTACAAGATAATACAAAAATGCTTTCCAAATTGTTTTTATCAGTTATATTGATATATAGACAAGTGTTTATTTACTTATCTATGCCAAAATTTTGGTAATAACAAATTTCTCAATTTTTACAAGTCTAGAAAGGAGAAAAGCGTATCTCAATATTTTCAAAATTTACATTTTTCCTTATACTGGTAAGATTTAACATACTGCCATTCATGTTTCCTCCTCTATGCTGTAGTTGTTTTATATATTCAGGCCACGTTTTCCCAGGATGTCTGATTTTCTCTTAATGACGTACATTTCTTTCACATTTTGGATATTATTCTTTCAGAGCTATGCTTTTCAAGTCATTTCTCGGAAACACTGCTCTATCCTTCCGCTATCAACAGGAATTACCAATCACCAAAATTCTTAATTTTCCCTTCTTGACTTATTCATTTGGTATACTTTTGCAGAAGTTCTTTTCTTTAAAAATTGAGATCATGAACATGTTCTATAATTTCTTCACTTTAGTTTTAAAGTTTATCTAGAATTGAATGTTGTGTGTAAAATAAGGACCTAATTTTACTTTCCTATAATAGTGCAGTTCCTGTCCTTATGGATATTTAAACAATTGTTCCAGAACAATTATTTTAAAGACTTAAAATAGGGGTGCCTGGGTGGCTCAGTCATTAAGCGTCTGCCTTTGGCTCAGGTCATGATCCCAGGGTCCTGGGATCGAGCCCCACGTCGGGCTCTCTGCTCAGCGGGAAGCCTGCTTCTCCCTCTCCCACTACCCCTGCTTGTGTCCCTGCTTTAGCTGTCTCTCTCTGTCAAATAAATAAAATTTAAAAATAAATACATAAAGACTTAAAATATTATCATTGTAATGTAGCAATGTTCACTGTATCTGTTCATCTCTTTCTGGAGTTTCTATAATTCTCCATATTTTAATTGGTAAATCTGCAAGATAGCACCACAGTGTCAAGTACATGAGTTTCATGTCGGATACTGACATCTGGTAAGGCACAAGAGTTAGAAGCCGTGACCCTGAAGTGTGGTCTTATGAAAAGATAAATATTTGGCCCAAACTTCTAGGACACATCTTCTGTTATGAGTTTCTGCCCTGTGATGGAGGCCAGCATAGAATGAGTCAGTCTATAAAAGGGCACAGGGTCTCACCCAAGCTGCTTGTTTCATAAAGCAAAACAAGTTGACGGATGAGCAGAAAACAGAGACTGTTAAATATAAAATAAAGCCCTCAGGCTTAACAAAAGGATCTGCAGTTGTAGACAAGATCTGTAGTTGCATGTACATTGAAGTGACCAGAAACAAATAGACTATTTTTTTTTTTTTAAGGAATTGTCACACTAAGAATTGTATTGTCAAAACACGGAAAATAAAGCGTGGCCTGTAAAGCTTAAAATTGTTCAACCCTTAGAGCACAAACAGGAAGTAGGACAAAAATGTTGTGTATCACCCACCTGACAGCTTATCTGAGGATTCACATCTTTCAACGGCTCTGGAAAAGTCTTAGGTATTATCTCTAAAATATTGCTTCTCTTCCAACATCTTTATTTCCTCTTCTAGGGACAGTGATTAGCTAATTTTACATCTTCTCATTCTATCTTCCATGTCCTATAATATCTGTCGGCACTTTCTATATTTAAATCTCTCCGTGCCTCATGTTAGTTAGTCACAGCTACTTAGTGTGTGTCTAACCTGCTAGGAGTTTTTGTTTTTAGAACTTAGAAACATTTATTTTTTCATGTGTGAGTATGTTTGTGTAAAATACATCTATATAGTTTCCAAATTTCATAGGCCATTATCTAATCTTTTGTTCCTTGCTCATTTTTTGTGATTCTTTTTTATTTCATATGTATTTCCTATGTAATGATTTTATATTTCATATCTAATAACTTCAGTATCTATCTAAAGTTTGCTTTTTTTTATTTTAATTTTCAGAAAACAGTAATGAAATGGTTATTTGCTTTCAGGGCTATCCTTCCTTTTGCTTTTGCTTATTGCCTTAGTGTTCCTGTTCTTATTTCGGTGTACTGCTTTTCATTTTATTTTTTTAACCAAATTTGCTTTTATTTTTATTCTGGAGGTCAGCTAGAGAAGTTCCTAATACATTAAGCTCTGCCTGCAATTTATGTAGTATATACTTTCATTTTAGTGGGATGACTGTTCAGAGTACCCAGTTCACGTTACTGCCACCAACAGTGAATTGTTTTCTGCCTAATCATATTATAAACCACATAAATGCATTTCATCTAAATTACTACATGTGATTAACTTTAAAATTCAGTTAGCATACATGCAGGGAGCATCTACTGCATGCCATGAACTCTGTTCAATACTGCCTCAGTATTTTAATGATTAAAGTTCTCATGGGGTGGCAAATATGAAATCAATCAATTAGTGAAGTGCATTATGAAATAACAAGATAAATACCCTGCAGTGTTAAAATGGTGATGACTATAATATTTTCTGTTGGTTGCAACCAAAAATTCTTGATTGATATGTGAGGTTTAAAGAAGGCAAAGTGGTAATACAGGGAAATGAGAATTTATATGTGCCTGTAGGGGTCAAGAAAGGCTTCACAGGAGCAATGCAGACTGAAGAAAAGTCGAGAAAATAAATATAATTTAAAGTCATGCAGGGTCAAGTGGACATATAGGTTTCAGAGGAGAGAGAAATCATATATTAAAACATTTCCATTTTTTTATGTCATCATTGGGGATTTGGTAAAGAATTTCAGTTTCCAGTAAATGCCAATAGTGCTATATAATAATGGGAAACAAAAAGAGAGTTAATGAGATCAATAAAGAGTGATTTGAGATGACCTCAAAAGTAGATGATGAACTTGTAAGTAGCAGAATTGGGATGAAGATGAGGGAACAGAGTTTTAATAATTGATTAAATATTGAAAATGGATGGCATCTAGGATAGTTTCTGGTTTGGGCAAATGATTAAGGAGAATGTTATTAATCAATATTAGAAATATGGGAGAATGAGAAGAAGACTCTTGAAGGTGTTCAATTTTGGATTGAGTTGGAAATGATCATGAACATTCAGAAAATGATGTTTAGTGTTAAGTATATAAAAATACAATCTAGCATTAAGCGAGATAAAATTAGATGTGAATTATTGACTTTAAGTTTTTGCATGGGTTTTCTTTGGAGAGGATATAAAATACAAAGAAGGGATGAAGCAGAGTGTTGAGCAAGCCAGTACTTATAGGATAGACAGACAGTAGGAGAGTAGCCTACAGAGGAAAATTGCAATGATATCTTTTGTTTTCCTATCCTTAATACATTCTTTATTTTGTATTTGTATAATTTTAAAATGACCAAACTAATTTTATTTTATTTTAAAGATTTTCTTTTATTTATTTGAGGGAGAGAGTGAGAGAGATAGAGCACAAGCCAAGAAGAGAGGCAGAGGGAGAGGCAGACTCCCCACTGAGCAGGGAGCCCAATGCTGGGCTTAATCCCAGGACCCTGGGATCATGACCTGAGCTGAAGGCAGACACTTAACCGACTGAGCCACCCCGGTGCCCCGAAAAATACCAGACTAATTTTAGATATGTGTTTGTAGCCAAAATATGAATCTTTCCTCAAGCTGCCAAATTGTTTACTCACTTTTATAGAATTGGTATGTTGATGATGTTTTATCATGCCATTTTAAGAAATTGTTTTATTGTGATGAAAAATTAACCTAGTAAGTAGTCTTCCTAACGTTAAAGCAAAGCTTATACTATGCCTCTGGGTTTTGAAGAGATAAGAATTTCTTAATGTTCTCAGTTCTGTTTGTCATCCTGCTTATCAGTACTATTCCTCCCCTGTCGCCCATCGTAAGGGTGCTCATATTGTAATGCCTTATATTGGTGAATACTGTTATGTTTGTAGTGCTTATATTTGATAAAAATCCTGTTGTATTTTCTTTTTCTCTCCTTTTTAGAACATGCTTTAGACAGTAATTTTCTTTGTTCCCCAATTCTAAAACCACCTAATTTCCTGTCTCTTAGCAACGGACTAGAGAGGCTACCAGATGTATTTATTTATGTGCTTGATTTCTGAAGAGAAGTACACATACTATATATCATTCAAGGAGTGCCTAAAAGCACTTTCTCTAGTCAACAAGATTGTTTCAATGGCTAACTAAAAAGATTTAATGCATTTTGCTTGGCTTATTTTTTAAGAGATTCCAAAATATTTAATCATACTTGTTACAAAAATAGGTTGAGGGTTGAAACCACTCTCCCCACCAAAATTTTAAAATGAACTCAGAGTAATAAAGAAGAATGACTAAGTGGGACTTAATTTAACTGGAGTGATGGCTGAATGCCAAATTTAAGACAAACGTGAATAAGCTTCCTTTAAAAGGAACAGTTCCTGATCAGTAAGTTCACCTCTAAGAATCTGTGAGAATACTTGCAAATCCAATAACTCTCCTGATCCCTTTTGGGAAAAGATAAACTTTAATTCACTTTAAGTTGAACATTTACTAATTAAAATATCCAGAGTTATAACTATAAACTGTGACCCTGATTTAACAATAACTGCTATTTTACCCTCAAGATCAGGACTGCTTTAGTTTGGAAGACGTAATGGGAACAGAGCAGGGGGCTGTGAGTTTGCTGGTGTATTAGCTTCCTGTAGTCACCCTCACAGATTGCAAGTTTAATGGCTTAAAACTATACGAATTTATTCGTATATAGTCTTGAGGACTGAGCCTCATGGGGCCCAAATCAAAAGTATCTGCAGAGCTGGTTCCTTCAGAAGGTTCTGAGGGCAGCAGCATCTATTGCCCTGCAGTTTCCTGCTTTTACTGGGTGCCTTCACTCCTTGGCTTGAGCCCTTTCCTCCGCCTTCAAGTTGTACCTCTCCAGTCTCTGCACCTGTCATTGCTTTGCTCTCTTCTCTGATTCTGACTCTTCACGGGTCCCTCTGATAAGGGCCCTTACAATTACTTTGGACCTATCTGGATAATCCAGGATGATCTCCCGTTCGCAGGATCTTTAATTCAGTCACATCTGCAAAATCTCTTTTGCTGTAAAAGATGACATTCACAGGTTCCAAGGATTAAGACATAGACATATTTGGAGGGCCAGTTTTCAGGCTACCACAGGTGATTTGTTCTCTTTTTGCCTGCTTTGAATTTCTCTCCTCTCAAGGAATTTTTCCTCACAAAATCCTCCTTTTTTTGTGTGTGTATGTTCCTTTTTATATGTTTGATGTCATGGAGGGGTCATAGACTTGTGAAACTGGATTTTCTAATCTTTGAAAAAACTGCATATGGTTATTTAGCACTACATTTTGAATTTTCACATGTTTTATTTTGGGGCCTAATTACCATTTAAATTTTAACATTTGTTACAGGTGAAAGCCTGGAGAAAGAACATTTCAGATACAGAGATGAGCATGTTCAAAAATTCTGTGGGATGTGTAAGCTTGACAATGTTCAGGCAGAGAAAGGAATTTGGGAGGGCTAGAATTAAGAGTTGCCAGACAAAATAGAAGACACTCAGTTAAAATTGAATTTTAAATAAAAAGATAAATAACTTTTTTTTGGTAGAACTATATCCCAACTATCACATGGCACATACTTCTGCTTTAAAGAGAGGGTTTTTTAAAATCTGAAATTTAAATTTAACTGCATGTTTTCTTTTTTCCTTCATTTTTTGGTTAAATCTGGCAACCTAGGACAAGCTCATGATGAATAAGGGTGTGTGTGGTTGATGAAATTAGAGAAATCAGAGTTATATCATGCAGGGGCTACAAGGCCAATGTAAAATGTTTGCATATTTTCTACATTCAGTTCAAAGCCACTGGAATATTTAAAGCATTCAAATGATAGATACAATCTTACTTACATTCCTGGATAATTACACTGGCGTCATTGTGGAGGAAAAGTCATGAAAGTCCATTCTTGAAATCGAGGAGACAGTATAAGTAGCTGTTTGATCAGTCTTGGTGAGAGATAATGGTGACTTGAATTTGGGAGGCAATGAAAGTGAAGCAAAGTGTCATTCACTTGGGGTACACGTGCTCCAGCTCAGTGGGGAGCTTATCGGGAGTGCGTGGGAAGATACCCGAATAATGTAGATTCAGACAGGATGCACAGAAGATTGGAAAAAGCTTCCCAAACCTCCAACCTGAGTATGTTAAGTGGTGGACAGGAACTTCTTCTATAAAAAGTGACCCTGGGGAAGTGATTAAATTTCTCTCTAATAAGGAATAACAATATGAAAGAAATAAATTTCCATGTCTGTTTCATTTCATGATATATGGAGGAATTACAAGAGTGTTAGCATGCTTCTTTAAGAAGATTCTATTTTTTAGTCTATTATAAAGATGCCTGGGGACATATTGTATTTTACTAGTTCAGAAGCAGATCTCTAGAAATCAACTATTTAAACTTTAGCACCGTTTTTGAAGAGAAATGCAATGTTTGTCTACTTTTTATTAGATTTTGTATCATTAAATAGATTTTATCAGCAAATGTATCAGCCACTGTATTCTCGTTATTTTTTCCTTCTAAATTAGTTGAACATAAAGCTCTAAGTATGAACTTCACAAAACTTAATGTTGAGTAAATACATTTTATAAACAGAATAATGTATCCTTCACTATGATAAATATTTGAAAAAAATCATTAGTAAGACAAACTAAGCACACAAGATAGCTTCATTGCCACTCTATAAACACTATGAATTATTTTTAAAAATTGTATATATTATTCACTATATAATTATGTCATTTTGAAAAACTGTTACCAGAATCAGGTAATAAGATAATTTTGCATATGCCCAAAACAAATGAAGAATTAAAAAAGCCCTAATGCTTAGAATATTTGTCTTTTCTCTCAAAATTTTAACTGAAAATTTTGTCTTTATTTCCTCAAGAAATTGAGGTTACCTGGAACTAGTAAATATGTTAATATGTTGTTTTTTATTACTAACTTATTACAAAAACATATATATCAAATGTTTGGAATTATTTCATTAGGAGTGATTCTCCAGTGGGAGTTACCCGGTTAACATGAATATGTTTAAAGGTCATGATTGTTTTCCAGACGAATTGTGCAATTTAAACTACTACTAGCAATGTATCAAGGTATCTGTTATATCAGCATTGTCTTTTTTCAGTTAAACCATGTTAACAAAAAATAATATTTGTGAATTCAGTGATAAAATAAGAGTTCAATAATTTTTCATGTATGTTCTTCATAATAAATGATCATGTAGCATGAATTTCCTATTTGCCCTTCAATTTTATTTTGAACAAAATTACTTTTGGTGGCCTTGTCTTGACCTATACATTTCAATTGTTTGTGGTCAAATTGTTTGGTCTTCTTTCATCAAAGCATCCATAGTTTTTATGGTTTAAAAATATTTTCCTAATTCAAAATTTACATTAAAAAACTTTCTTAATGATTTGATTTTTAATATGAACTCACACCTCGTAAGACTTGTGAGATTTATGTCTTTTTATACAGGACATTTATATGTAATTTTATTTTCAAATAATTTATAACCATATATGTCATTGTTCAGACTAATATTAAAAGTATATTTTAGGGGCACCTGGGTGGCTCAGTTGTTAAGCGTCTGCCTTCGACTCAGGTCACAATCCCAGGTCCTGGGATTAAGCCCCGCATCGGGCTCCCTGCTCTGCGGGAAGCCTGCTTCTCCCTCTCCCACTCCCACTGCTTGTGTCCCTTCTCTCGCTGTGTCTCTCTCTGTCAAATAAATAAAATCTTTAAAATATATATATGTATATATATATATTTTATTATCAATAATGGGGTTTCACAATTATTTTAATATAAAACAGGCTACAGATATATCAGATTCCTTAATATAATGCCTGCTTATTTACATCTCATTAATGCCACCTCATCAGTTAATAAGATTATTAAAATCTGATGTCTGAAATTTTAAAAAAATATAGCACCTTTATTATTTAGTTATTTATGTTTTATGTTTTATTTATGTTTTGTATGTTATGTAACCCAGGATTTCTCTGGGATTTATCTAATAATTCAGCTGAGAAAGGTTTGTGTTGCCACACACATCAAATTTCCTTTAAGTCTTTATAAAGCTTTAACTATGTCTCTGTGACCACAAAAGGCTTTCTTTCCTCTCTGATTCTATTTTGACATCTGTCAGTTACACCAAATGTCCAGATTAGTTTTGCTTGCAACTATGGTCTATAAAATGATTGACCCATTTGCTGAGAATCTACTTTATGTCCTCTCATACTGTATCTCTCACAACAGGGTAGGTATAATTATCCATATTTTACAGATGACAAAACTGTGATTAAAGAAGATTAAGAAATTCAGCTAGTATGGTACTAGAATCTCCATCTAGATCTTTTTACCATGTAAATTTGACTACCTGCTCACTAGATCCTGTGATTTCATTATATGAAGTGCATTTAGTATAAAAAGAGCCATCAAACTGTTGACTCTGGGATATAAAAGAAATCGCGGTCCACGCTTACCAAACCTTAAGATTTTCAAAACTTCCTAATAATATGATTTAAAAATGTTCCTTCAGCCTCCTTAGATTTATTGATCTTTTTCGTAAATCATATTATTATAAAAGAATTTCTCCGTCTTAAGGATTCAACTGACATTATAGAGGGTTGGTGAGGAAGTGGATTTAGCCTTCTGAGAATTGTTAATGACATATCAACCAACAATTCCTCCATGTCCAGCAATACTATCAATAAACAGGATGATTTATTAAGAAGTAAGAATTCAACAGAAAATAAAAATCAATGCTCTGTCTCTTTTTGGAATCAACATTTATTTTATCTTATTGGTTAAAATAAAGTACTAAGACACACCAATCGATTTGGATATATATTACTTAAGTCTACTCTAGGTAATTAATATCATTGATTTCTTGAGCATAAAATATATACGTCAAATAAAAGTGCTTTTTTTAGTAAATATCAAAAGTGCAGATAAAAAATAAGGAGACTTTAAAAGTCTACTGATAACAGATAGGCATATAGAGTTAATGGACTGTGGTCCCTACAATCCATCAATTGTTGCATAGCTGCTGTCTAGTGATAAAATCAATGCAAGTGCTTTCAAATACCCAGCACTGCTTCATTGAGAACTTTAACCTCAATATGTCATCACCCAGGTATTTAAACATCAGGAAAGATGTAGAAAAGCTTCAAATGGTTTTGAACTTGTAAAGCCTGACAAAAGATTTGTATATTTTACAGATTTGTTTTCTTCTAGCTCAGTACACAATTTCAGAATATATCAATCCATCAACCATTCTTCTTCGAATGGTTGTGAATAAATTGTAGCCAGGAATTTTACTACATCTTACATTGACTAGTTAAATGTATGTCCTGACTTAAAAGAAGATAGGGAAAATGTATAACTCCCACAGTACATAGATACGCTTCCTAATCCAGTATCTATTGTTAAGATATATGATTTTGAGTTTTAAAATTAAAGTCATCTTAAAACATTTGCCTTTAAATAATGCGATTTTCTGCATCAACACTCCCCAAAAGCAGTGATCTAAAAGTTATAGATGGGCTTAGAATGAATTTAAATTGAAATCCGATTTATATAGTGTGGAGAAATTTTAGTTCTACAATAATCTCTTTTGGTGCAGTGTGCTAGGGATAGGATTATTGTATAAACCTCACACGTGATTTTTAGAATAGCAAAGGTAACTGCTATGCGGAGAAATTGTTATTCCTCTGATCATTACATTGGAGGGAGGTTGATTTATTTCCATGCCCTTGGGGTTAAGATATTATTTCATCAGGATTCATGGCTAGAACTAGAGAATTCTTTTGTAGTTAATTAAAAGTTGATTCAAAATCAGAAGAATGTAGATGCACAGAATACATGAGTAACACAACCCATGGTTAAGAAAATGGCATCAGTTATTTTTCAGAACCTTGTAATTTTTTTTATGTGCTTTCACCTGTTATCTTAATCATCTCAACAATATTAATACATGTACTGTTGGTGAGTTTGGGAGCATTGTGAAGGGCTATACTTGACAAATTCAGTCAGTTTCCCCATTTAGATGACTTAACCTCTTGAACACATTTTGTTTAATTCTTACAGTTTAATAACCTGAATGAACAAGTGGTATAATTTCTATTTCATAGAGAAAACAAAGGATTGACTAGAACATTGATTGGGCTAAAGGAGCACAACTAGATACTAAGCAAAAGGATTACGCAGAATCAACAATCTTGATTCTTGGTGCTGTTTTTATTTTTTTAAGGTTTATTTATTTATTTTTGGAGAGAGAGAGATAGAGAAAGCACAATGTGGGGAGGGGCAGAGGGAGAAGGAGAGAATCTTCATGCTGACTCTACACTGAGCACGGAACCTGACACGGGGCATGATCGCAGGTCCCTGAGATCAGGACCTGAGCCCATATCAGGAGTTAGTCACTTAACTGACTGAGCCACCCAGGCACCCCACTGCTTTTATTCTTTTAATTACATTGTCTACCAATAAAAGGCTGACTGGAAACTTCTGACTGCTTTTCAGAAGACACTTTTTGTCTCTATGTGTAATAAACAATACAGGTGAAATCATCTACACTTGGAAGCATATCAATGTATACATGTACATAAGTTCCTGTAAGATAATGTAATTGGTCTGATGATTGGACAGCATGCTCACCCTAGACTATTAGAATTTGTAGAAGTATTCAGAAATTAGAGTCAGGATTAAAAAAAGAAAAATTAAAAAATTGGTAATATGTATTAGTTTTATAGGTCTCTTCAAAAGCTTTATGTTTAGAACATTTTTGTTATAAAGAAAAGAGATGTAAGACTTTTGTTTTGTTTTGTTTTTAATTAGTTTACTTTTTAAGTTTTAGGTTAAATTCCAGTTAGTTAACATACAGTGTAATATTAGTTTCCATTGTACAATATAGTGATTCAACACTTCCATACAACACCCGGTACTCATCACAGCAAGTACACTCCTTAATCCCCATCACCTATTCAGCCGTTCCCCTCCCCTCTGGTAACCATCAGTTTATTCTCTATAGTTAACAGTCTGTTTCTTGGTTTGTCTCTCTCTCCTTTTTTTCCCTTTGTTGTTTTTCTTTGTTTCTTAAATTCCACATATGAGTGAAATAATATGGTATTTGTCTTTCTCTGACTAACTTATTTCACTTAACATAATAATCTGTAGCTCCATCCATGTCTTTGAAAATGGCAAGCTTTCATTCTTTTTTATGGCTGAGTAAAATTCCATTGTATATATACACTATTTTTTCTTTATCCATTCATCAGTCTGTGGACATTTGGGCTCTTTCCATAATTTGGCTGTTATAGATGATGCTGCCATAAACATCAGGTTGCATGTATCCCTTTGAATTCGTATTTTTGTATTCTTTGGGTAAATACCTAGTAGTGCAATTGCTGGATCATAGGATCATAGGAACCTCCATACTGTTTTCCAGAGTGGCTGCACTAGTTTGCATTTCCACCAACAGTGCGAAAGGGTTCCCCTTTCTCCGCATCCTGGCCAACACCTGTTGTTTCTTGTGTTGTTGACTTTAGCTTACTGATTGTATTCTCCTCTAGAATTTTGATAGTTTCCTGTCTCACATTTATGTCTTTCATCATTTTGAATTTATTTTTGTGTATGGTGTAAGAAAGTGGTTCAGTTTCATTCTTGGATATGTTGCTGTCTAGTTTTCCCAACACGATTTGTTGAAGAAACTCCTTTTTTTCCATTGGATATTCTTTTCTGCTTTGTTGAAGATTAATTGATCATATAGCTGTGGGTTCATCTCTGGGTTTTCTATTCTGTTCTATTGATCTGTGTGTCTTTTTATGCCAGTAATATACTTTCATGATCACTATAGCTTTGTAATATAACTTGCAGTCTGGAATTGTGATGCCTCCAGCTTTGCTTTTCTTTTTCAAGGTTGCTTTGGCTACTTGGGGTCTTTTGTGTTTCCATACAGATTTTAGGATTGTTGATTCTAGCTCTGTGAAAAATGCTATTGAGGTTATGATAGGGATTGCATTAAATATGTAGAATGCTTTGGGTAATAGAGACATTTTAACAATATTCTTCCAATCCATGAGCATGGAATGTTTTTCCATTTCTTTATGTTGTCTTCAATTTTTTCCATCATCAGTCTCTTATAGTTTCCAGAGTAGAGGCCTTTTACCTCTTTGGTCAGGATTATTCCTAAGTAGCTTACTGTTTTTAGTGAAATTGTAAATGAAATTGATTCTTTAATTTCTATTTTTGTTGCTTCATTATTAGTGTGTAGAATGCAATAGATTTCTGTATATTGATTTTGTATTCTACGACATTACTAAATTCTCATATCAGTTCTGGCAAATTTTTGGTGGAGTCTTTTGGGTTTTCTACGTAGAGTATCATGTCATCTGTGAATGGTGAAAGTTTGACTTCTTCCTTGCCGATTTGGATGCCTTTTATTTCTTTTTCTTGTCTATTTGCTAAGTCTAGGACTTCCAGTACAATGTGAAATAACAATGGTGAGAGTGGATATCCCTGTCTTATTCCTGACCGTAGAGGAAAAGCTCTCAATTTTTCCCCATTGAGGATGAGATTAATTGTGGGTTTCTTGTATATGGACTTTATTATGGTGAGGTATTTTCCCTCTACACAAAGTCTAAAGCCAACAGAAGGAAGGAAATAATAAATATTCAAGCAGAAATATATGATATAGAAACTGAAAAAAAAAAAAAAACAACGGTAGAACAAATCAATGAAACCAGGAGCTGGTACTTTGAAAAAATTAATAAAATTGATAAACCTTGAGCCAGACTTACAAAAAGAAAAGGAAAAGGACCCAAATAAGTAAAATCACAAATGAGAGAGGAGAAATATAATCATAAGCGAATATTATGAAAAAACTACATGCCAACAAAAAAAGACAACCTAGTGGAAATGAATAAATTCCTAGAAGCATATAAACTACCAAAACTGAAACAAGAAGAGATAGAAAACTTGAAGAGACCAATAACGAGCTAAGAAATTGAATCTGTAATCAGAAATCTCCCAACAAACAAAAGTCCAGGGGCAGATGGTGTCACAGGCAAATTCTATCGAACATTTCAAGAAAAGATAATACCTATTCTTCTCAAATTATTCCAAAAAATAGAAAAGGAAGGAAAACTTCCATATTCATTCTATGAGGCCAGCATTATCTTGATACCAAAACCAGATAAAGATTCCAATAAAAAAGAGAAGTACACGCCAGTATCCCTGATGAACATGGATACAGAAATTCTCAATAAAATACTAGCAAACTGAATCCAACAATACATTTAACAGAATCATTCACCACAATCAAGTGGGATTTATTCCTGTGTTGCAAGGGTGATTCAGTATTCACAAATCCATCAACATGATACACCACATTAATAAAAGAAAGGATAAGAACCATATGATCATTTCAATAGATGCAGAAAAATCATTTGACAAAGTATAACATCCATTCACGACAAAAACCCTCAACAAAGTAAGACTGTCTTGAATGTTAAAAGGAAAATAACTTAGAATCTGTGAATCAACTTTATTTTCAAAGACTTCTAATTATATTAAGATTACCTTCTCAGTAGTACTGGCATAAGTACACTATCAAAGAAGAAGAAATTGGAGAAAATATAACAAAAAAAACTGAAAAGCTTTTAGATGACACCTAATATATCATATCATTTCATACACATAAAAAAACATGGGAAATCAAAAAATTTATTATATGTTTTCAGTATTTAGAAAATTTATACTTTTTGTCTTCATATGTAGTGTCTTTAAAAAGTAAATTGTTTCTCAATAACTTAATTTATATCAGAAAATATTTGACACATTTTACAATTACTTGTAAATGTTATCAAAGCATCATTTTGATTGTTACTCTCCTTCCTTTTCCAATGTAACTAAAAATACAATGGCAATTTTTAGTGGTATTCCCGCTTTAAAAGTTTAAATAAAATGGTATATAAATTTGTTTTGGAATAAAATCTGCAACATACCCAAATTAAGTAAAATTTTAATAAACACATCTTTGGATGAGTTGTCTTGATTTTATTTAATTTCAGATTTAAATTCTTCTGTAATTTTCTGACAATAGTGATTATGTAAATGTGAGTGATATTATACTTAAAACTTGCAAATCTTACACTGACTCTTAAAACATTGGCCCCAAAGTAATCCATATCACATCCTACTAACAGTTCCTTAGCCATACAAGTCAGAGTTCATATTAGACTTCCAGTTCCCAGTCCAAATGTAGGGTTTGGAAGTTGTCACTCCCATCCTCATAACAAGAAAAAAGCTGAAGAAACATACATCACCACCTCTCTTAGATCCAGCAGAGAATTAAGGTCACAGGGCATATCAGTGTGCTGAAAGATTGGAAAGAAAAGCAGGTGCAGAGCTTATAGTTTATCAGAAACAGAGGTAGCCACTAGATCCAGTGTCAGTAGTAATAAAGGGTATAGTTGACTAATTGCTCGAGACTAGTGTGGACTGGCTTGAGGTATAAAAACTTGAGGGAGATCAGTCCTAAGTGTCTCCTGCATTTTTGTAGTTTTCCCTCCAGGTGCCCTACCAGGTTCTCACTCTGAAGATCTGAGACTGCCCCCCCCACTCCAGCCCACCGCGCTTCCAACAGGAGTACGGGTAAAGTAACCATTTTGGAATATGCTCAGGGAATTCTGTTCTCTTTAACAAAGGCTTGCCCATAATGGAAACTCTTTTACCTATGTGAAGGAAAAGAATTCCCCGTCTCGACCAGCCCACCCAGCACCCCCAGTCTTCCTGTGTCACCTAAGGAGGAAAAAAAAAAAAGAAAGAAAGAAAAAGACTGAGAAGCACTCGTGAAGATCACAGCTCAGGGACCCAGGCTTACTAAAAGACTTACCCCTAACTCGATCTTACTGCTAGAGAACATTTCCCCCGCCCCCACATCTAACTGCTACATCAACAGGCTTATATATGATAACTGGGAATTAAAACTGAAAAGAACAGCAAGACTCAGACCCTATTCAAAAAGGACTCTCAAGGAAAATCCAAGACAACAGAAGACACAAAAGCTGCCAAAGAAATTTTAGTCTCTGACATCTGCAGCTAGGGCAGATATTAAACACAGCATAAATCCTAGCCAAATAAACATAAAACCAAACACAGAGAGCCTTCAGCCTTTAAACATAAAACCAAACACCAAGATTTACCACAGTTCCTAAAGTTAATACTGTTGATTTTCAAAATTTGTCCTAAGAATACACTTATATAGTGAATACACTATGTCATTAAGCGTTATGCCAAGTATATGTGTGTGTGTTATTTAAACAAGTAAATTATTAAATTGAATGTGTGGACTTTGCCTTGCTGCAAAGGGCTACTGGGCAGGCTCTCCAGCTAGTACCTTGGGCACTTTGCTGGCTCCAAGGCCCTCAGCCTCTGCTCATCTCACTGTAGGCCATGACAACATGAACAGTAAATAAGGATCAGGAGGTTCAGAAAAAGGAAGCATGAGAATTCCCCATATAATCAGGAAGAGAAGGGAAGGATGTTAATTCATCTTCACCTGTGATGTGGCCTTCAGATCACTTCAGCAGGAACTTGATGCAAAACATGACAAATATGAGAGACTTAAGATATAAACTGCTGAAAGTAAAAGGACATTTTTTTTTCCTCCACGAGATTACAAGTGCTCCTGATATGGAAGATATATTGACTGAATCAGAAATTAAAACAGATGGTAGGAAACAAAAGATATCTAAGTAGCCCAGCAGCTCTCAGGAGAGGACATGCATCAGTTGCATAGAGCCATTACTACAGGCCTGAAGTAATATGTGAAGGCTGTTTCTTTTCAACATTTCATCAAAACATGATCACTTATCAGTATGGATGAAATTAAATAATTGATATTTACAACAGAAGAATGTAAAAGAAAACAAGACACCCCCTCCCCCCACTGATGCACAGGAGAAGCAGTTTGGAACTTGGAAACTGAAAATCACACCTGTTGATTACCTTCTGGAAATGGCTATTTTAACTGGGGAGTTGATGCGGATGTGTATTAACAGTGTGGGGGATGGGTACATTGGCACCCCCTTTAAAGTGAGCCAGTTTTTATGTCAGGTTTATGATGGGTTTTCATTCATTGGCAATACTGGACCTTATGAGGTTTCTAAGAAGTTGTATACCTTCAAAACAAAGTTTGGCCAAAGTGGAGAATGCTTGTTATGCCTTAAAGTCAGAGGTTCAGAAATTCTAAAACATAAGCTAGCAGATGTCTTTTCAGTTAAAACAGAAATGATTGATCAAGAAGAGGACATTTCTTAGAATACCATACTCAGTTGTTACTCTCTTGAGAGACCAGTTTGTAAGACTGTTATTTAGTATTTCACTGGACTTTATTGTGGCTTTTACATAGAAATGTTTTCAGTTGTATTTGTTTTAAGATGTATGCAAGCTGTACATAAAATTATTGAAACAAGTCATTTCTTGTATCTTACTCATCGAAATTTGCATAAAAATATTTACATAAATGCCTACTTGAATTTTTGCTGGCTAAACTTCCATCATTTATCTTTGAAATGTGAACATTTTTAGATTGCACTTTCTGCCATACCATTTTAATTTACATTGTGTGAATTTTGGAGTGGTAATATTTAATGGAAGCCATTTATAATTTAAATTGGTGATTTTGTTATATTTAGAAAATATTTCTTAGTTATAGATCTGGACTAGACTTTCATGTTTAAATTTCTTGGTACTATTTTGCCAAGCCTCCAAAAAAGTTTTATTCCATAGAACAAGGATTAAAAATTAAGTTATCTGTATTATGAGGTATTATAGTGAGAATTCATATTATATTCTAGTCATTGTTTATTAGGCCATTTGAATTCATTTGAAATAGCCTTCCAGAAAAATTGTTGGATACCCAGATTTTAGTTTTTACATTTAATTTTTATCCTTTATCACAGAAAGTCTGATAGTGAATTGGAACTAACATTATAATATTTTCACTGGTGTTTGAGTTCAATTATGTACTTGTACATATATCTGAAAAGCTTTTAGTAATGATTATTAGTAGTTCTTTTGTTGTCATTATATTACATTAGGCATGTTTCTTATAAGATGCATCCATAAGAAATTTACATTTAAATAATTATAAAGTTTGAAATTTTTGAAATAATAAGTTAATTCAAACCTTCATAGTTGTCCAGTTGTGTTGTTTGATAGTATAAAAAGTTGCCAAAGAAAATTTGTCATATAGAATTCAGCAATAATACAATTGCCAACACAGTTGGGAATAACAATGGTAGTCTCTAATAATGTTTAGAATTGGAATTTGCCTACTGAAATTAGTTATAGATTATTGCCTGTGATGTGAAGCTGACTTGAGCATGACACTATTGGCTAACAACCAGACATTTCCATTTGGTTTTGTGAGTTTTGAGAATCTAGCTACTGGATTTTATTTTTGGAAAGATTGCTCTGTTTACAAGGACTTGATTCTTTGAAAGTGAAATTTCTGCCCCCCCCCAAAATCATGTAAAGGAAAATAAATTGCAGACATGCTTAATAAATTAGATTAGTTGGTTTATTTTGGTGGTAGTAGGTTTTTTTGGTTTCCCTATTTGAAGACATAGTACTAAAATATAGTCTCATTACATAATTTTGTTTCTTCTACCACTGAAGTTAAATTTAAATGTTAAAAGTAAAATAAATGGATTGATGAATTACAGATGTTTAAAACTGAAGTCTTTATTAAATATTAATTGACAAAAAAAGTAAATTAATAAGTCAAGCAATGAACTGATGGATTATTTAAAAAACTATAAGATTCTGATGACTTTCTAACAAATATACAACTTCCCTTATAGAGTCAGTAGTTTGCAATATTAGTTTGTGATAGTTTTAAGTGATTTACATTCTTCTGAAAATGTCTTGGTTAATGATGGATTACATTTGACCTTACTTTATAGATCTTAAAGAGACATTTTCTTTCTTTTTTCCTTTTCTTTTTTTTTTTTTTTAGAGAGTAGGGGGAGGGGCAGAGGGAGAAGGAGAGAGAGAAAATCTTAAGCAGGCTCTACGCCCATTGTGGAGCCCAGCTTGGGGCTCGATCTTAAATTCTCACAGGATTCCAGCACTAAATCTCCTGGGCCACCCAGGCGCCCCTTAAAGGGACTTTTTCTTAACCAAAGCAAGTTATTATCCAGAGAATATTGGTCTTTGCTATAAACTAAATGTTTGTGTTGTCCTAGACTCATATGCTGAAAACTAATTCCCTGTGTGATGGTATTTGGAGGTGGGACTTTTGGGAAGTCATGAGGGTGGAGAACTCATGAATGGGATTAGTGTCGTTATAAAAGAGATTCCAGAGAACTCCCTTGCTTCTTCTGCCATGTGAGGATACAGCAAGAATACAGCCATTTATGAATCTAGATGTGACCCTCATTATACACTGAATCTGTGGGCAACTTGATTTTTGACTTCCAGTCTCCAGAACTATAAGATATAAATGTTGTCATTTAATCCATCCAGTCTATAGAGTTTTGTTATAGAAACCCAAATGGACTGAAACAGAGATTGGTTCTAAGCGGGATGCTTCTGTAACCAATAACTAAAAATCTGGAAGTAGCTTTGGACCTGGAGAATGGGTAGAGCCTGGAAGAGTTCTGAAGTGATCCTAGAAAAAACCTACATTGCCATGGACCTACACCTTTAAAGTTGATTTTGGTGACAGCTCAGAAAGAAAAGAGCTATAGAGAAAGCCTCAACCTTGGAGAATATTTATGTAATCCTGAGCAGTATGTTGGTACAAATAAGAGCAGTAGAGGCCATTCCAGTGAGGACTCAGATGGAAATGCAGAACATATTATTGGAAACTGAAGGCAAGGCAAACCTTGTTATAAAGGGGCAGAGACTTTAATTGTGTTTGTGTTCTATTGTTTTGTGGAAAGTAGAACTTGTGCGTAATTAAGTTAGATATTTATATGAGGCTATTTTTAAGCAAAATGTTGAAGGTTGGCTTGTCTCCTTCTGATTGCTTATAGTAAATCATGTGAAGAGAGAAATGACATAAAGATGGAATTGTTAAGAAGAAAAGGAAGTAGAACTTAAAATTTGGGGTAATTTTCAGACTATCCATATTGCAAAATATGAGAACACTAACAGCGTGGCCAATTGACCATTTGATAAGAAGATGTGTATGAGTCAACCATCTCATCAGAAACCAGGAGCTACTGTTCAAGATCATGGAAGAATGACCCCAAAGCCAACTCAGAGATTATCAAGGCTGCCTTACCAATCACAGGCCCAGAATGCAAGGACCTGGGACACAGTGTGGTTTCAAAGGAGGAGTGGTGCCTGTGGGCCCCAGCAGCACACTTGCTGCACAGTGCCAGGTGTCCCCTCACATTGCATGCTCCCTTCACATTCTGGCACCAGGCTCCTCCCCTGTCCCAGGTATGGTTTTGGTAGGCCCCAGTGCAGTGATGGCTCCCCTCAGGAGTGCACAGGAAGCAAATTTGGCAGCTTCCTCTAGCCACAGTCCTCACCAATGAGCAGAGTGTGAAAGCCCTCTACCTCTACCTGGATTTCAAAAGATGGAGCCACCCGTCCTAGTGGAGAGACCCAGGCAGCAATCTATTATAAGGCTGTCCCCCTGAGCCCTGGGAGTGACACTGCCACCTCAGAGGGCCATGAAGACAGAGCATTGGGCCAAAGAGATTTAAGGTTTTTTGTGTTTTTTTGTTTTTTTTTTTTTAAACCATGTTCCTTGGGTGCCTGGGTGGCTCAGTTGGTTAAGCGACTGCCTTCGGCTCAAGTCATGATCCTGGAGTCCCGGGATCGAGTCCCGCATCGGGCTCCCTGCTCAGCAGGGAGTCTGCTTCTCCCTGTGACCCTCTTCCCTCTCGTGCTCTCTCTCTATCTCATTCTCTCTCTCAAATAAATAAATAAAATCTATAAAAAAAATTTAAAAAAACCCAAAAAAACCGTGTTCCTTTTTTTTTTTTAAAGATTTTATTTATTTGACAGAGAGAGAGACACAGCGAGAGAGGGAACACAAGCAGGGGGAGGGGGAGAGGGAGAAGCAGGCTTCCTGCGGAGCAGGGAGCCCGGTGCGGAGCTCGATCCCAGGACCCTGGGATCATGACCTGAGCCGAAGGCAGACACTTAACAACTGAGCCACCCAGGTGCCCCGAGATTTAAGATTTATTGTTATTTTCCCCCATTAGGTTTCAGACTTACCTGGAATGTATTACCTCTTTCTTCTTTCTTCGTCCTCCCTTCTGGAATGGAAATGTATATCTTATCTGTGTCCCACCCTTGTGTTTTGGAAGCATATAATTTTTTTGGCTTTACATTTGGACAGCAGTTTGCCTCGGGATGAATCATACATACAGTCTTACCTGTATCTGATTTTTGGTGAGATTTTATATTTTAGACTTTTGAATTGATGCTGGAATGAGTTAAGACTTCGGGGCTGTTGAGATGGAATAAATTTATTTTGCATGTGACAAGGACAGGAATTTTGGGGAACCAGGGCAGAATTCTAGAGACCATGGCCACCCCAAAATTTGTATTTTGGAACCTAATCCCCAGTGTGATAATATTTGGAGGTAGGGTTCTTGGGAGGTCATTAGGATCATAAGAGCAGTGTCCTCATAAATGCAATTAGTGCTCTTATAAAAGACCCCAGAGAACCCCCTTGCCTCTTCTGCCATGGGAAGACATCAAGAGAAGAAGGCCATTTATGAACCAGAAAGCAAACCCTTCCCAGACATGAATCTGCCTGCACCTTGATCTTGGACTTCTAGCCTTCAGAATTGTAAGATTTAAGTGTTTGTTGTTCACCCAGTATGTGCTATTTTTGTCATAGCAGCCCTAATAGACTAAGACTATCACTCATTCCTACCATCAATTTACTTAAAAGCAACACAGAACATGAGTACTTCCTCCCTCCCCACCAGGATCCCAAAGCATAAACCTATTCTGCCTTTATTTTCTATAAAGAAAATAGAACAAAAATAAATAATTGCATGTAAAAATTTAAAAAAAAAACCCACAAAATATGGTACTTAAAACCATAACCAAATTGATATTTCACCTGTAATCAACTTAGATCAACTTAACCAACTTTTAGATCTTCACTTTTTTCAACAGAGTATTTGCTCTCTTTCTTTTTCTTTCCTTGTTTCTCTTTATGACTCTCTGCCTCTCCCACTCTGAATTTGTTCCTCTCTCCTGTTCTCTTCATTCTTTATTTACTGGAAAAATTTTGATAAGACAATACGAAACTATGTACTTAAAAATCTGCTGCTGTGGTTTCATTGTACAAGTTTATACCAATCTGTTAATTGTTTTTATAAGTGGATTGCTTTATTTATTGAGGTGTTTGGACAGAAACATAAGTAAGACATAGATGTTTTGCTGTGAAGGGAGTAATTCGGAATATGTTCTATCTGGAAAAAAATCTGTATCAAATACTCTAAGAAATTTCACAAAATTTAATAATAAATGAATAGTCTCTGGGTTATATTGAGAAAAAACTCATTTAGGAGTTATCAGAATTACCTTTTGACCACAAAATGTTAGGAAAAAAGTTATAAATCATAGAAGTCATCATTATTGGATCTGTAAGAAATTGTATTAAATCAAGGTTACATATATTAAACATAAAGCGTATCCATAACTTATTTATTACAAACCATACATTTCTCTTTGTTCACATCAGTGAAATATAGATGAGATGGTAAAATGAATTAATTATGAATCACTTCTATTGAATGAATGCTAATGTTACAGTTATTGATTTTTCCATGATTTTTTCCCCTTCAAATTCTAGAGAAAATGTCCTTTAATTTCAGTTTAGCCGTCTTATTATATTCTAGTTTATAAATATATATTTGCATTATTAGGTATTCCAGTCTACTAGACCCTTTATAAGTATACTCTGAATACCTGTTCTGACCTTTAGCTCTGAAAACCTATGTTTTTTTTCTTTTTAAAGTAAAGCTTGGGGCACGTGGGTGACTCAGTTGGTTGAGCGTTCAGCTCTTGATTTTGGTTCAAGTCATGATCTCAGGGTTGTGGGATTGAGCCCCGCATTGGGCTCTGTGCTCAGTGCAGAGTCTGCTTGTCCTTCTTCCTCTGCTTCTCACCCCCTCTACTCTCTCTTTCTCTCTCAAATGAATAAATAAAATCTTTTAAAAAATTCAAAATATAAAGGAAAGCTTATCAGTTTAAAAATCAAAGATCACAGTATGTTGGGGGTGGGGAGAAAGGTCACAGTATGTGAAAACTAATACCCTCTGCTCATTAAGAAACCCGAACAAACTAAGAAGACAAGGCAAAAGGGAAGGTAATTCTAAAAATTACATGAGGTTATACTCAACTCTTCCTCTTAAAAAAACTGACAAAATATGAAAATCTTTTGTATCAAGACAATGGAAAACTACAAACATAGTGAAAATTTGGGGAGCTGTAATCTTGGAGTGGAGGAGAGTACAGAGTGATAATATGGGTGTTTGGGACCGCTTTTCCTTTTGAAATGATTACTGATTTAAAAAGGGAAAGCAGTAGCAATAGGCTGAGAAGCTGAGCAGAGGTTTTTTTGCGGTCTCATGGGAATTTGACGGCCCTCTTGAAATGAAGACTTCATAAATTTCCCAAACTATTAATTGAGAATCTGAAAAGTCCCCATTGGAATGAAAGGCAAAGTATAAATAGGTCACTCAGTCACAAAAGACTAAAGCCTGATTTCACATCATCATAGTCTCCAACTGGGATAACTGTTATGTGATTGCTACTATGCAGAGAAGAGCTGCTTGCCCCACAGAACGATAAATATTCTCTGAAGGAAAATGACAACAAAAGCCTCATATATGTATCTCTCTCTCTCTCCATATATATGTGTGTATATATATAAAACATCTGTAATCCAATAAAAAACAAAACAGTTAAACGCAGAACTTTTTTAAAAAGAAGAAAAATTCAAAATATAAAGTGACCAGAGATATTTTTTAAAGAAAGTTTCAAACATGGACTTTAAAATATCTATGATAAATAAAAGGTTATAAGAGATGACAAGGAAAATATTGGCAGGTGTTATAAAGGAGAAGCAAATAGGAATTAAAAAAATCTAATGAATTATGAGTATAATAGATTTAATGGCCAATAAGAGATAATGAACTGAAAAATAGATTGAGATATACTCAGACTGAAGGATAGAGAGGCAATGGTATGAAAACACAGAACGGATCATCTGAGATGTATAGAACAAAATAAAAAAACTAACAAAAATGTAAATACTATTGTACAAGAGAAGAGTTAAGATAGGATAGAATCAGTCATTGAAGAGATTTTGGTAAGAAAGGAAGAAATTTCCAAAATGGGTAGTAGAAATCAAGCCATATATCATGCAAGACACACATAAAGAATGCCACATTTAAGCCCATTAAATAAAAACTCCTGAAATTAATATATGAGTAAGTTTAAGCCTTTCATATTGTTTTTTTTCCTTTTATATTTGCCCCATCTGTTTCTTTCTTTCTTTATTGCTGCCTGTTTTTGTACTAATTCTTTTTTAGTATGTTTTTTAAAACATTCTTTAGAGTGTTTTTTAGGGATTTACAATATGCATTCTTGCATTATTATAGAATTCCATGAGCTAATTTTATGCCATTTTACTTATAAGATAGTAGTCTTAAAAGAATATATGTTTATGAATCCTAGTCTGTTATCTTTACTACTGTTGACCTTTATTTTACTTCTTAATATATTATTCATCCCATAATATAGTTGTTTTTATGACAAATACAAAATGAGATATTAGGGCTCCTGGGTGGCTCAGGTGGTTAAGCGACTGCCTTCGGCTCAGGTCATGATCCTGGAGTCCCGGGATCGAGTCCCACATTGGGCTCCCTGCTCAGCGCGGAGTCTGCTTCTCCCTCTGACCCTCTTCCCTCTCGTGCTCTCTATCTCTCATTCTCTCTCTCTCAAATAAATAAATAAAATCTTAAAAAAAAACAAAATGAGATATTATTTAATACCTCACTATTCTGTATGTTATAGTTGAATAAATCCCTGATGGAGAATAATAGATATATATACCAAGAAGAAAGGAGTCTGCTTCTAAAAAACATTAGTTTGGCCAACTTGATCATGGGAAAACAAACTTTACACAATAATTTTATTATTTTTGTTTAACCAGTAAACTATATTTTATTAAAGAAATTCAAAAATGAGAAAAACAGGCTTTACATTTATAACATATTTGCTACTTCTTATGCTCTTCATTCCTTTGTGTTTATTTCTATGCTGAAACTTCCTTTCTGCTCGCTCATTATTTTCATCTTTTCCAGGAGCCAAATAACATTTTTTTAAAAAAAGATCCTGATGGTAAATATTTTAAGCTTGCAGGTCATGTAGTCTATGTCACAACTACTCAGTTCCACTATTGTTTGATAATTGCATCTCTAGACATTATGTAAATGATTAGGTTTAGCTATTCACTATTGCAACTTTATTTGTAAAAATAGGTGGCCAGTTTGTGAGCCATAATTTGCTGCCCCTAATCTTTTACATTACTTCTTTGATTATATTTATAATTACACTTTTAAAGTTTGCATCCACCAATGCTGAAATCCATGTCATATCTGGATCTATTTCTATTGACTGTTACTATTTTCCTTCTGATAGGTCACATAATTTGGTTTTTGCCATGCCATATATATGTATTTTTTTCTTTTTTAAAACTTTATGTTGGTTATTGTAGATACTATTGCTGTTGAAGGTTGAAGTTTTATTGTCTTTGAATAAAGAGTGTTGAATTTTATTTTGGAAGGTAGGTAATTTGCTGGTGAGTGAACTTGATCCTCTTGAGGCTTAGATTTAGGTTTTGTTAGTGAGACACTATAGAGACCTTACTCTAGGTCTAGTGTAGTGTTACTGCTAATGAAGCCCTTTTGGGAAACTCCGTTGAATTTCTGGCCTGTTCAGTTTGTGTTTTTTACTCTGGCTTGTATACCTCTGTTTTTCAGTATAGTGTAACTTGTGGAACCTCTGTGGAGCTCCCAGATACCTAGTCATTATTTTGTGCCAAGTCTTTCAGGGTTTCACACTAAGCACATACAACTGAATGAATATTCATCAAATACTTCTTTTTTTGAAGAAGTAAAAAAGCATTTATTAAGAAACTCTTTTTCACCAAGAGGCAGTTAAAATTTATCATTTAAGATCCAGACCACTACTAAAAGAGAGAATGGGGGGCTAAAAACTATGAAACATTGACAAAAGGACCAAAACAGACAAAGCCTGGGGAAGAGCAGCGCCAGGAGATGGGAGTACCTCCTCTCCTGAGGTTAGGAGCAGTGGCAGGGTGGAAACCCAGAGCACCCCCAGTGCCTGGCACGGCCCAGTGCATAAGCTTCTCTAAGAGGGACTGTAGTCAAAGGAAGAGCCCTCAGTAGTGTGTGTTCATCACACAGGTTGTTGTGCATTCTGCTCAGTCCAACTCCCCATTGCTGAGGCTGTCCTCTATGGCCACTCTCTGGGAATGAAGTTTCCTTTATGCAAATTTTTAAACCCATAAAACTTTAGAAAAACAGATGGCCAGGCAATGGACCATCATTCATCAACCATGTCTATAGAATATAAAATTATATGACTTAACATTTCCAATCTTCCTAAGCTGTGTTTAAATCCTGGTATCCCACTATATTAAAAATGTTACTTTGAGCAAGCTATTCCAAGCTATTTAAGTTTTCTGCCACATAATTAGCTTATAGAAGAGCCCCATAAGGCTTTTGTGAGAATTAAATTAGATAATTCATGTACAGTTCCTTACACTGACAAATTAACAACAAAAAAATAGATAATGCTAACTACTATTACTTATATTTAGGTCATTATTTTTATTATGCCATTACTGTTACTTGTGTTTTATCTCCGACATCAGAAAAAAAATAGTACAATATTAACTTAAAAATGCCTCAGAATCAGGATGCCTGGGTGGCTCAGTCAATTAAGCGTCTGACTCTTGGTCTCAGCTCATATCTTAATCTCAGGGCCATGAGTTTAAGTCCCATGTTGAAAAAACCCCTACTTAAAAAAAAAAAAAAAAGGCCTCTGAATCTATTTGGCGTGCAGATGGGGTGAGGATGGAACTATGGCTGGGAAAGACTTTCAGACCTGTCTTCCCTTAAAAAGCATGATATTTAAATCCATATCCAAAATGGGAGATTTTGTTTAATGTCACAAAAAGCACCATTTTTATTTTTCTATATTAACTCCTGTTGGTCTATTGTAAGTGAAACTTTAGAAACTTGGGATTTATCTATAAATTATAGGATGTTAGGTTCTCCTCTTTAACTTAGAATGACTATATTAACATGGTTAATATTGTAATGCCTTAGGCAAACATCATCATTCTCTTCTTTTCCATTCACTAAAATTTATTGATCTACAGTGATCAAAAACTGACTACACATTATCATTCTCTTTGTAATATTTTCCACTAGGATGGAAACTGTATTATAAACTTTTCAAACCCTTACCAAGTATAAATGTGTAATTAATTCCATAAAACATAACAATGCGTTTTACAACCAGAGGACAACTCTTACACTGAATAAAAATCCTTAGGACAATGTAGAATAATTCACATAATCAAGAAATACCTCAGTCAAAACATATGTAAATTAGCTTATAAATAGACTCACACAAATAAACACTTCTTTTACTTAGTAGACAATTTACATCTATACTTCTATGTCAAAATCATATCTTATCACAAATATGAGTTGCAAATAATCCAATAAGCTTGTCCTGAGAGTTTTGAGATATTCTACTCAAATATATATTTTATATATATAAAAGTATATACATAGTTTAATATATATACTTTAGTGAAACATCTAATTATGTTTTTATAGCATCAATATGGTTCAGTCATTTATACAATCTCTCAGTATATTTATTTGATATGATATACACATTTTATTCATATTATATATTATTCACATCTAGTAGATATATTTATCAGTAAATAATAAATATATAATATATAACATCATTACATATAATATTAACCTTATACATCATATAATGTACATATCTACATTAGATACATAAATTAATACACCTATCTAATAGATGTATTGATGTCTATCATATATATAAATATATAGAGACAAAGAAGGGACAAAGAGAGATAGAATTTAATACTGTTTAAAGACAGTTCAAATAAACTGTATTTCCATACATACAGCATTGGAGAGATGGTCATAATCTAACACAGGCTTTTTAAAATTTATGCTTTTTATACATTAATCATTTAAGCTAAAATTCATTTCTTTGGAGTAATATTAATTACTACTATTGCTTTAAGAAATAGTTGGAGAATCATTGTAAGAACTTGAGGGGTATCAATAATTTCTTCCAAAAAAAAAAAAAAGGAAATAAAACATTTAATCGGCAGGAATCAATATTGCTTCCCAGGTCTAGATTATTTCCATGCTCTATAAACTCTGAGCATACCATAATAGAGAAGATTAATAAAAAGTTTTTAATTAGTGTACTTTTCATAAAATATCATAAGCAAAATTAAATAGTATACAGTAAACTCTGAATCAGCATTTATGAAATAATAGACAGAAAAAAGTTAATGTTATTAATATATAAAATAGAATCTTATTAAAAACTTAAACAATTAAGGATAACTGAGGTTTAGATTGAATTTAGAAAAGAATATGCCCAGAGGGACATAATATAAAAGTTATAATCAGAGATAAATTATCTGAAAAAATAAAATTACAGCTTGACATCTTATTTGTATTATCATATAAACATTTAAAATTAAATATTCAAATAATAGTGTGAAGAAATAGCCACCCTTACATTCCTAGTTCTAAACTGTTACGTGTGTTTTGGACAATTGTCAATGTTTTCCAAAGTCTTCAACTAATCTGATACTGTAATTCTATTTCTTAGAATATATTTCAAAGGCATAATTTAATAGAAATGTTGAAATGTACATTTGAGGATGATATTGCACTATGAATCATATATATATTAATGTAAAATATCTAAATATCAAATAATGATATGATATTGATCACAATGATAACAGCTAACACTTATTGTATACTTGTTATAGACTAAGCAATAAATATTGTCTCATTTAAGCATAATAACCTCATGTTATACAGTTATTTTAAGATTTATTTTATTTATTTGAGAGAGAATGAGAGAGAGCACAAGCAAGGTGAGGGGCAGAGGGAGACGCAGACTCACGCTGAGCAGGGAGCTCGATGCGGGGCTCAATCCCAGGACCCTGGAATCATGACCTGAGCCGAAGGCAGATGCTTAACTCACTGAGCCACCCAGGCGCCCCATTATACAATTATTTTAAATAAGAATCTGAGAGGGGCACCTGGGTGGCTCAGTTGGTTGAGTGTCTGACTCTTGATTTGGGGTCAGGCCATGACCTTAGGGTAGTGGGATCGAGCCCTACATCGGGCTCCATGTTCAGCAGTGAATCTGCTTCTCTCCTTCTCCCTTTCCTTCTGCCCCTCCCCCTGTTCACACTCTCTCCCTCTCTTTCATTCTCTCTGTCTCTTTCAAATAAATAAATAAATCTTTAAATAAGAATCTGAGAATCAGAAACCTAAAATGATTTGCTATAGAATGTTTAATAGAAAAGCCATGAGTATATAATTTAAACCCAAATTTCTTTATCTCTCATTAATCATTTTTATTTCATCACAATAGAATATTAATTAATACATTGATTAGATACTTTCTAATAATTTTATGTGATACCATACAATACAACCTTTAAGGCAAAGATGACTATATAATAATTTGAGAAAATTCTGATAGCTAATTATTTTTATAAACTTACAAAAAATCTGAAATTGAATATATTGCATAACTTTCTATATATAGTCTTTTTTTAAAATTTATGACAACATTATAATGCATACATGTCCAGCGTGTGTGTGTGTGTGTGTGTGTGTGTGTGTGTGTAGAGAGATAAGGAGAAAGAGAGTTTTCGGTGAATTAAAATCAGCACATCTGTCTACCTTTTGTGGAACTTACATTCTTATGGGGAAAATAGACATTTATAGAAACTAATATATTTAGGACATTCATTTTTACAGTCAGTTAAGTGACTTAATTGTATAAGTGATAGAATTAAATAACGGAAAAAGAGTGTGGCCTAGGGAGTTGACATTTTATGCAGAGTGGTCAGCAAAGACCTTTGGGATAAGAGTTGCTCAGGATGATAATGGTGGTCTGGGTGAAAATGGTAGTCAGAAAAGGCCTTTGTGATAAAGTGTGATTTGTGGATTGAAGAAGTGAAATAATGCCATAAGATTATCTGGGAAAGATCATCCGAGGAAGAAGAAATAACAAGTTCAGAGGCCCTGTGATTGAAGTCTGATTGATATGTTCAAACACTGGCAAGAGGCTATAGTGCCTGGAGGGTAGGGAATGGAAGAACAAAACAGAAGCTCTACATGAGGTTGGGTCATGAGGGCTTTGTGGGTCATTTGTGTGAATGTAGAATTTACTTTGAAATAAGATGCCTTTGATGGATCTTGAACAAAAGTTTCATGTTCTGATATATATATATATATTGTCTTGGTGCTCAACATTTAAATCAAACATGATATTAATAATTAGTTTATACCAAAACCTGTCTGATATTCATGCCAAAGTGTTTTATAAAATAAAATTACATACACTTCAAAAATAGAATTAATTACACTAATTTCACAGATGAACTCAGATTTGTGAGTAAACAATAAATTTTATCTCTTTAATTAGTTTTTCCCGCTTTTCAAGTTATGTGTATTTGGTTGTAAATTCCCCTTAGCATTATAAATATACTACTAATACTCATGGATACAGCTTCAGACTATAAATATGGAATGCCTTATATCTAGAATTATTATGATTCAAACATGAAGAAACATGGATTGTGACATGAGAAACAAAACAATTTAATAATCTGTCTTTTTTTAAGGTTTACTTTTTACCTTAAACAGTGAATTGCTCACTTAGTGTTCTCTTTTTCAGTGTGGATTTTTTTCATTGTTGTTGTGGGTAATTAATTAATATATTTTCTTCATCTTTTTTTATCTTTCCTTAATAAGGTTTAAGTTTTGGAGTGCCTGCATGGCTCAGTCGTTAAGCATCTGACTCTTGGTTTTGGCTCAGGTAATGATCTCAAGGTCATGGTATAGAGCCCCACACTGGGCTCCACACCCAGCGGTGAGGCTGCTGGAGATTCTCTCTTCCTTTTCATCTCCCTCTACCCCTCTCCACACTTGTACTTTCTCTCTCTCTCTCAAATAAAATAAATGAATCTTTAAAAAAAAAAACTTTAAAAGATAAGGTTTAAGTTTTAAATTAAGACTTTCTTAGAAAAGTTTCAGTTTTAGAGAAAAATTGAGTGGTAAGTACAGAGAATTCTCATGTACCCCCTCCCCCCACACATAATTTCTATTAATGGTGTCTTGGATTAGTATAATATACTTATAATATACTTATTACAGTTGATAAGCCAATATTGATACATTGTTTTAACCAAAGTCTATAGGTTACATTAGGGTACACTGTTTTCCTTGTATGTTCTGTGGGTTTTGACAAATACATAATGGCATGTATCTAGTATTTCAGTACCATACAAAATAGTTTCACTGCTTAAAACATCTCTTTTGCTCTATCTATTCATCCTTCTCTTTTTTCTGTCCATTTTCTGTTCCCACAATCACTGATCTTTTTACTGTCTCCATAATTTTGCCTTTTCAAGAATATGACAAAGTGAGAATCATATAGCATAAGCTTTATCTAGTTGGTTTCTTTCACTTAGGAGTATGCACTGAGGTTTCCTCCATTTCTTTTCATGGCTTAATAGAACTCATTTATTTTTTTTATCACTAAGTAATATCTCATTGTATGGATTTACCATGGTTTGTTTATCGATTCACCTATTGAAGGGTATAGTGGCTGCTTGCAAGTTTTGGCAGTTTTGAATAAAGCTTCTAAAAATATCCATGTGCAGGATTTTGTGTATACATAGGTTTTCAGATCCATACCAGGGAATGCAATTGCTTGATCATTTGGTAAGAATATATTTGGTTTTAGAGGTTCAGTCAGTTAAGCGTCTGTCTGCTTTCAGCTAAGGTCATGGTCCCAGGGTCTTGGGATTAAGCCCTGCCTGGGTCTCTCTGCTTAGTGGGGAGCTTGCTTTTCCCTCTCCTCCCTGCTCCTGCTCTCTCTTTCTATCTCTGTTGTTATATCTGTCTCTGTCTCCCTCTCTCAAATAATAAATAATAAATAAATAAATAAATAAATAAATAAATAAATAAATAAATATTATTTAAAAAAAGAATACATTTGTTTTTGAAGAAACAGCGAAACTATCTTCCATATTGGTTGTACCATTTGCATTACCACCAGAAGTTAATGAGAGTTCCTGTTGCTCCACATCATCTTCACTGACTTGTTGTCAGTATTTTAAATTAAATTAGCCATTCTAGCAGATGTATAGTGGTCTCTCATTGTTGTCTTAACATATCCGATGGCATATTATTCACCATACTTTTAAAAGCTTATTTCAGTGATTTAGAACCCCACCAGAATATCCCTATTCATTTTAGTGGGGAGAGGAGTATCAAGAAATAAGGAAATAATTAGTGTAAGGTGATGTTATAGATTCCAATATAGCATAATATCTAAGACTTTATAATATATGATATAACCTAAATAATGATAAATTCTATAAAGAAAATAAGTCTGAGATAAAGAAAAAAATGCAAATAGATCTGTGATTGACTCTGTAGTTCAAAAGAAAGGGACCATGATAGTGGTATGGACTAGGGTGTTACCTGTAGAGTTGACAAATAATGTTTATAATTTGAAAGATTAGCTTAGTATATGGTATGAGGAAGAGATAAATCAAGAACTAATCTCAGGTTTTTGGCTTGAGCAAGTGGATATGTAGTGTTGTTGTTTACATAGATGGGAAAGATGATATAAGGGATGGGGAAAAGCTGAAAGCAAGTTTTTTTTTTTTTGCAATATGTCAAGGTTTTGTCAAGACTAAAAATTCAGTATAAAGTCACAAAAAGTACTCATAAATGAAATCATTATTTCTCATTTTTTTCCATACAATCCACCACTATTACTAGACTGACAAGACTAGAACACAGTTTTACTGTAGAAATTCAAATTATTTAACTACTTAAGAAGAACAGAGGGACCAAGGAATTTAAAACTGTTTCCTTGTCTACTTATTCACATCCCTTGCCAAGAGTGGTTTAATATCCAGATGCCTGAAAAGAGAAAAAAGAAAAAGAAAAAATCCTCCAGTATATCTGACACCTGCAGATACAGCAACACATTTTCATCTTTGCATTTCAAACTATTCTCTTGTAAAGCCTCATTCACACTGTTTAAACATAGATATCTCTTCAGTTAAAACTTTTGCCGTACTGTATTTAGCATAGTTATATATTTTCTGCCCACATTTAATTCCACTCTGTCTCTAATTTACATTTTAACAAGATTATTCTGACAGTTGTTGCTGGAGAATACATTGGAGTTCCAAGAGTGAATGCATAGACTCGCACTTGAGGCTGCTGGAGTGGTTTAGAGGGAAATATCAGAAAATAGTGCCATTTAATGATGACACTGCAGAGGTGGAGAGTTTCAAAACAGTGATCATTTGTGTGTGGGTGGTAAAGACAGAAAGGAATGAAGGAAGACTCCAGATTTTTGACCTCAAGAAACTGGATAGATGGGAGAAAGCTTTATAGACAATTAAATTTAAAGAATCTCTACAAATGGAATTTATCACTCATTTGCATTTCACATTTCAAAGGACACACTGAAAGGGAATTTGAAAAGAAAACAACAAATATCTTGAATCTTGATGGGCTTTAAAAATATTTCTATGGATTATTTCATTTTCATTTATTTCTGTAAATGTCTTTTACAAATAGAAATGAACATGTTTCATAGCTGTTTATATTATTTATTTGTTCATACCTTTTGGATTTCTTGTCTTAAGAAAAATTTCTTTATTGAGAGATTTTAATAATATCATATGCATTTTGTTTTACCATTTTAATAGATTTTATTTATTTTTACTTTTAACTCAGCTTACATTCATTTTACATGTGTCAAAGGATAATAAGCAATTTTGTCTTCAAAATGGTTGTCATTTATGTGAGAACTCATTATTAATTAATGATAGAGATTTTAATGGATCACTGTCTTATAAATATTGGGACATCTTTAAGTTATATCTGATATCCAGCTGGTTTTCTGGTGATGAGACCTCATGGGTTTTACAGATAGTTAAAGTGGTCATGTATATATTCAAATGCATTCATTTCAGGGGCAGGCATTTCTAATACGTGTGCTAGTACACTGTTACACATTAGTAATTTTTTTAAAGATTTTTTAATTTATTGTTTGACAGAGAGAACACAAGCAGAGGGAGTGGGAGAGGGAGAAGCAGGCTTCCCGCTGAGCATGGAGCCTGATGTGAGGCTTGATCCCAGGACCCTGGGATCATGACCTGAGCCGAAGGCAGACGCTTAATGGCTGAGCCACCCAGGTGCCCCAGTAATGTTTTTAATAAATGTAACATTAGGAGGGGGGAAAAGATGGCAGAGGAGTGGGGAACCTTATTCCAACTGGTCCCCAGAATTGAGATGGATATCTACCAGACCACTCTGAACACCTACAAAATCAGCCTGAGATGTAAGATAGATTTGGATCTCTACAAACAGAATATCTCAGGCGGTTGGTTTCAAGGTGCAGAACCGGGGAGCTGTGATTCTGTGGGCAGATATCAGAGGATAATCAGAAGGGGGAGGGAGCCAGCCATCGGGATCCTACACTGCCGGTGAGCGATAGCCTCCTGCACTGGGGACCAGGCACAGACTTGCAGAATGGTAGCAGCAGGTAAAGGACCTTAGGGCAGCCCCCCAGACGGAAACCCAGAGCAGCGGGGCTGTGAGTGCAAACTGGGGGCGGCTGGTGGTTTTAGAAGCACAGAGGTCAAAGACATGCCCCAACCAGGAGGTGAGGACTGGGAGTGATGCTGAGGGGCGCACAACCCAGGACGCTGCAGTTTATAGCAGCACAGACAGAAACGGAGATAGTGTGGCCTGGAGAGCTCACTGAAGAACAGACTGTGATCTCTCTGCTCTGAGGCAGAGGGTTGGAAACGGTCTCTTCTTCTCTGACTCTCGGGAAAGAGATGCAGAAAGCCACCAGAGAACAAAAGCCCCCCAAAACCGGTTTTCACTGAAACCATCCTCTGCCACAAGGGGCAGGACAACTCTGCCCAAACAGGTTGCCTGAGTAACAGCACAGCAGGCCCCTCCCCCAGAAGACAGGCTGGGAAAGCAAAAGGCCAGCAACCCTAAGGTCCCTAGAAAACAGGTTCATCTTGCTTGGGTTGTAGTCAATAATTTGGACTCTATACATTCCCTCAACCACCCCTCAACAGAATGACTAGGAGGAGGAACCCCCAAAATAAGAAAGACTCAGAGACTAAGACTTATGCCACAGATTTACAAATGGATTCAGATATAACCCAGATGTTGGAGATGGAATTCAGGCTAGCAATTGTGGGAAGACAATAGCTAGAATGGAGAAATCAATTAATGGCAACATAGAGTCTCTAAGAGCAGAAATGAAAGCTGAATTGGCAGAACGTAAAAATGCTATCAATGAGATCCAATCTAATCTAGATAATATAACAACTAGGGTAAGTGAGGCAGAAGAATGAATTAGTGACCTAGAAGACCAATTAATAGATAAAAACAGAAAAGAGGAGGCCAGGGAAAAACAACTCAGCATCCATGAAAAGAGACTCAGAGAAATAAGTGACACCATGAAACGTTCCAATTTCAGAATTATTGGAATCCCTGAGGGAGTGGAGAGAGAGAGAGGACTAGAAGATATATTTGAGCAAATTGTAGCTGAGAACTTCCCTAATCTGGGGAATGAAACAAACATTCATGTCCTAGAGGCAGAGAGGACCCCTCCCAAGATCAAGGAAAATAGGCCAACACCCCGGCATGTAAGAGTTAAACTCACAAATCTTAGAACCAAGGACACCATCTTAAGGGCAGTTAGGGGGAAGAGATTCCTCACGTACAGAGGGAGGAACATCAGAATAACGTCAGACCTATCCACAGAGACCTGGCAAGGCAGAAGGGTCTGGCAAGACATATTCAGGGTACTAAACGAGAAAAACATGCAGCCAAGAATACTTTATCCAGCAAGACTGTCATCTAGAATGGATGGAGAGATGCAGAGCTTCCAAGACCAGCAGAAACTGAAAGAATATGTGACTACTAGCCGGCCCCTCAAGAAATATTAAGGGGGGTTCTATAAAAGGAGAAAGTCCCCAAGAGTGATACAGAAAAGAAGTTTACAGAGACGATCTAGGAAAACAAGGTCTTCACAGGCAATGTGATGACAATTAATTCATATCTTTCAATAATCATTGTCAACGTGAACAGCCTAAATGCTCCCATAAAACGGCACAAGTTGCAGATTGGATAAAAAGACAGGACCCATCCATATGCTGTCTATGAGCCTCATTTTGAACCTAAAGATACGTCCAGACTGAAAGTGAAGGAATGGAGATCCATCTTCCATGCCAATGGACCTCAAAAGAAAGCTGGGATAACAATTCTTGTATCAGAGAAATTAGATTTTAAACTAAAGACTGTAGTTAGAAACACAGAAGGACACTATATCATTCTTAAAGGGTCTGTCCAATAAGAAGATCTAACAGTTGTAAATATCTATGCCCCCAACATGGGAGCAGCCATCTACAAAAGCCAACTGTTAACCAAAATAAAGAGTCATTTTGATAATAATATGTTAATTGTAGGAGACCTCAATACTCCACTCTCAGCAATAGACAGATCATCTAAGCAGAAAATCAACAAAGAAACAAGAGCTTTGAATGACACACTGGACCAGATGGACTCATAGATATATACAGAACATTCCACCTTAAAACAACAGAATACTGATACTTCTTGAGCACACATGGAACTTTCTCCAGAATAGACCTCATACTGGGTCACAGATCAGGTCTCAACTGATACCAAAAGATTGAAATTATTCCCTGCATATTCTCAGACCATAATGCTTTAAAACTGGATCTCAATCACAAGGAAAAGATTGGAAGAAATTCAAACACTTGGAAGCTAAAGACCACTCAGCTCAAGAATGTTTGGGTCAACCAGGAAATCAAAGAACTTGAAACAATTCGTGGAAACCAATGAGAACAAAAACACATTGGTCTAAAACCTACAGGATACTGCAAAGGCAGTCCTAAGGGGGAAATATATAGCCATCCAAGCTGCACTCAATAAAATAGAAAAATCCCAAATTCACCATCTAACTCTACACCTTAAAGAACTACAGAAAAAGCAACAAATGATGCCTAAGCCACACATTAGAAGAGAAATAAAGATTAGAACAGAGATCAATGAATTAGAAACCAGAAACACAGTAGATCAGATCAACAAAACTAGAAGCTAGTTCTTTGAAAGAATTAATAAGATCAATAAACCACTGGCCAGACTTATCCAAAAGAAAAGAGAAAGGACCCAAATTAATAAAATTATGAATGACAGGGGAGAAATCACGACTAACACCAAGGAAATTGAAACAATTATTAGAAATTATTATCAACAACTATATGCCGATAAGCTGAGCAACCTGGATGAAATGGATGCCCTCCTGGAAACCTATAAACTCCTAAGACTGAAACAGGAAGAAATTGACAACCTGAATAGGCCAATAACCAGTAACGAGATTGAAGCAGTGATCAAAAACCTCCCAAAAAACAAGAGTCCAGGGCCTGATGGATTCCCTGGGGAATTCTACCAAACATTCAAAGAAGAAATAATACCTATTCTACTGAAGCTGTTTCAAAAAATAGAAACAGAAGGAAAGATTCCAGACTCATTCTACGAGGCCAGCATTACCTTAATCCCCAAACCAGGCAAAGACCCCATCAAAAAGGAGAATTTCAGACTGATATTCCTGATGAATATGGATTCCAAAATACTCAACAAAATCCTAGCTAATAGGATCCAACAATACGTTAAAAGGAGCATCCACCATGACCAAGTGGGATTTATTCCTGGGATGCAAGGGTGGTTCAACATTCGCCAATCAATTGATGTGATAGAACACATTAATAAGAGGAGAGGGAAGAACCATATGGTCCTCTCAATTGATGCAGAGAAAGCATTTGACAAAATACATCATCCTTTCCTAATTAAAACTCTTCAGAGTATATGGATAGAGGGAACATTCCTCAAGTTCATAAAATCCATCTATGAAAAACCCACAGCAAGTATCATCCTCAATGGGAAAAGCTGAGAGCCTTTTCCTTAAGATCAGGAACACGTCAAGGATGCCCACTCTCACCACTCTCTTTGAACACAGTACTAGAAGTCCTAGCAACAGCAATCAGACAACAAAAAGAAATAAAAGGTATTCAAATTGGCAAAGAAGATGTCAAACTCTCTCTTTTCGCAGATGACATGATACTTTATGTGGAAAACCAAAAGACTCCACCCCAAATTACTAGAACTCATACAGCAATTCAGTAATGTGGAAGGATACAAAATCAATGCACAGAAATCAGTTGCTTTCTATACACTAACAACAGAACTGTAGAAAGAGAAATTAGAGAAACAATTCCATTTACAATAGCACCAAAAACCATAAGATAACTTGGAATAAACCTAACCAAAGAGGTAAAGGATCCATACTCTAGGAATTACAGAACACTCATGAACGAAATTGAAGAAGACACAAAAAGATGGAAAAACATTCCATGCTCATGGATCGGAAGAATAAACATTGTTAAAATGTCTATGCTACCCAGATAATCTATACCTTCAATGCCATCCTGATCAAAATTCCAATGACATTTTTCAAAGTGCTAGAACAAACAATCCTAAAATTTGTATGGAATCAGAAAAGACCCCGAATCACCAAGGAAATGTTGAAAAAGAAAAAACAAAGCTGGGGGCATCCCTTTGCCCGATTTCAAGCTATATTACAAAGCAGTGATCACCAAGACAGCATGATTCTGGCACAAAAACAGACCTATAGGCCAATGGAACAGAATAGAGAGCCCAGATATGGAACCTCAACTCTATGGTCAAATAATCTTTGACAATGCAGGAAAAAATATGCAATGGAAAAAAGACAGTCTCTTCAATAAATGGTGCTGGAAAAATTGGACAGCCACATGCAGAAGAATGAAACTCAACCATTCTCTAACACCATACACAAAGATAAACTCAAAATGAATGAAAGACCTCAATGTGAGACAGGAATCCATCAAAATGCTAGAGGAGAATATAGGCAGTAACATCTTCGACAACGACCATGGCAACTTCTTTCAAGATACGTCTCCAAAGGCTAGTGAAACAAAAGCAAAAATGAACTTTTGGGACTTCATCAAGATAAAAAGCTTCTGCACAGCAAAAGAAACAGTCAACAAAACAAAGAGGCAACCCACAGAATGGAAGAAGATATTTGCAAATGACACTACAGATAAAGGGCTTGTATCTAAGATCTATAAAGAACTTCTCAAACTCAACACCCAAAAAACAAATAATCAAGTCAAAAAATGGGCAGAAGACATGAACAGACACTTCTCCAAAGAAGACATACAAATGGCTGACAGACACATGAAAAAATGTACATCATCATTAGCCATCAGGGAAATTCAAATCAAAACCACACTGAGAAACTACCTTACACCAGTTAGAATGGCAAAAATGGACAAGGCAAGAAACAGTAAATGTTGGAGAGGTTGTGGAGAAAGGGGAACCCTCTTACACTGTTGGTGGGAATGCAAGTTGGTACAGCAACTTTGGATAACAGTGTGGAGGTGCCCCAGAAAATTAAAAATAGAGCTAACCTATGACCCAGCAATTGCACTACTGGGTATTTACCCCAAAGACACAGATGTAATGAAAAGAAGGGCCATATGCACCCCAATGTTCATAGCAGCAATGTCTACAATAGCCAAACTGTGGAAAGAGCCAAATTGCCCTTCAACAGACGAATGGATAAAGATGTGGTCCATATATACAATGGAATACTACTTAGCCATCAGAAAGGATGAATTCCCAACTTTTACATCTACATGGATGAGACTGGAGGAGATTATGCTAAGTGAAATAAGTCAAACAGAGAAAGTCAATTATCATATGGTTTCACTTATTTGTGGAACATAAGGAAGAGCATGGTGGACATTAGGAGAAGGAAGGGGAAAATGAACGGGGGGAATCGGAGGGAGAGATGAACCATGAGAGACTATGGACTCTGAGAAACAAACTGAGGGTTTTAGAGGGGAAGGGGAACGGGGGATGGGTTAGCCCAGTGATGGGTGTTAAGGAGGGCACATACTGCATGGAGCACTGGGTGTTATACGAAAACAATGAATCGTGGATCACTACATCAAAAATTAATTATGTACTGTATGATGACTAACATAACGTAATAAAATAAAATGAAAAAATGAAAAAATAAATAAAATACAGGTAATATTATATATTTACCCAAACATATATAGCATAGATACATGTTGGAAAAATTGCAAGAATAAATTAATGATATATATCATGTTTTTTAAATTTTTTATTGTTTGAATAATAGAAAAAATGACCTAGAATATTATTTTCTTCTTTATCATTCTACATATAATTCCTAACCACATGCCATTTTCCGAATGAATATTACTTTTAATGAATTTCATTAAGAAAAATGCTATATTTAAAGCATATTATAATATATATAAACACATATATATTCATATATATTCAAATTCTAGAGCATTCCAACTAAACATGTGGGATAAATATATCACACAGTATGCATAACATTTTAATTTTGTATATCATCCTGTTATTAATAATATAGTCACTTTTTTCAAATGTTTAGTTTCTCTTGGACAGTTTCAAATGACCCATATTCTTTCCTCCTCCCTGAAAAAAGCAGCCAGGAAAGGAGATAGGCATAATGCTCAATTTTTTTAGATTCCTTCTGAGTATTCCCAGTAAGCTTCACCTTAGCAAACAGGCCTACATTCTCCTTCTAAGATCTGGCCCTGCCTAAAGATCTATTCAGGACTGGATCCCTCCACATGTTTACTTTATTTATGCATTTGTGTATTTATTTACCTTGGTATTCTTCAAGTCATTTCACTTAAGTGGTTTTCCAATGCAACTATACACATGGTGATCTTTGCTTCCTTATTTGGAGAATATTGATGGAACAGTTTTGCTCTATGTGGACAAAACTCCCCTCAAAGGTATAACTATGAAATATTTATAAATCACTATTAAAACCTATCCAAGGCCTTTTTATATTCTGTGCAACAAATGCACAAACTTTATAGGTAAAACTTTTTTATAGCAGCAACATTTACAGTGGAGAAAGATTGGCAACAACTTCTTTGGAGTCTTGTGACTTAATTTTCACATAATTGTGGCTTTATTGTTACCTTGTAAATTACTAAGACATAATGTGTAGTTCAACACATTTCGGTTTTGTTTTTATCCCCATAAGAAATAAACTTAGTAGCTTTATTTTCCATCAATTGCATTAAATATAATTAGTCTTAAATAATATAATTACAAAGCTTTCTTTTCAATCAGACCTTTATAAACTTGTACCAAAAAGTGCTTGTGATTCTGTGTACAATATCTAAAGTGTCATTATGACCTAAAAGCTTTGTGCCTTTTATGTACTTTAGCCTGAAACATTTACTGCTACTGTTACATTTTGCAATTACAGTGAAGTGAGGCAGAAAATAGCAGTTCAAAAAATGTATTCAAGTAATGAAGTTTGAACCATTAGTTTCAAGGCTGTTGTTATTTTAGTAAATATTTAATCTTCCTAGCAGCATGGGTTCCTAATTGATCTTTAAGTATTATTGTTCCTGGACATTTCTAATTGACTTCTAATTGCTATATTAAAGCAGTTAGCAAATAAAGTGTAATGGATGGTGGAGACTTTTACAGTACACTAAATCAACAGAATACCATAAAATTTAGAATTCATTTTTATCACTGAAATTTGAAATGGAATACACTAACATTCACATATATGCTCATCTCTCTTATTTTGAAGAGTTCTGCCAATCTAAAGAAAAGTGTAGATAACATGTTCCATTTATATCAAATTAAATGTCACACGTCCATTAAATTTTTAAGATGATTTAAAATCTCTTAACAGTTCTTTATATCTTTTTGATAGCAAGTGAACCACTTACATTAATTTATAAGGAATTTATTGAGCATCTACATAAGATGCTAAGTACTATAAACTAGAGAAATATAACACAAAGTCTTCCACTTATTGTTTATAATAGTTACAGGGACACATGGAGGCAACTCTGACAACTCACATATGATCCATTTCTACCTCTCCTTTTAAGTTTCACTGTTACTAGTTGTTTCACCATCTGTTACTTTCTACTGTATTCAGTTGTAGTTACTAACACTCTTAAAATGTAATACTGTTTTCCAGAGAGTTTCTAACTATTGCAATATGATAGGATTTTTTTTTTTTTGGTTTATCCTGGATACAGTCTTTTATGGACATTTTTTGTTTCTTTCGTAGATCATTATGGACTTTTGTCAATTACAGCCATACCTCTTTTTTTTTTTTTAAGCAGTTATCAGGAATGAAGTGTTTTCTTTTGTTTTCCAAGCATTATAATTTGTAAGGGGAGAGTGGTCAGAACCTAGTTTGACCCCACATATAAAGGATCACTTGGGAACAAACATAACACAGAAGGAAAAGAACGTGAGGGCACCAGAGATGCAAGGTCCTGGTGATTGGGTTTGAGCTCTAGTATTCAGCTCTACATGAAGATGATAAAGTACTCTACTTCCCAGTTTCATGAATGAATCCCTGTGTTTGCTGATTTTTTAAAGATAAGTTTTTGTTAAATTTTTGTCACATAAAATAGAAAGATTATCTAATTAAATCATCAAATCGGTAATGGTTGCTATGTTGTTAGCAGTGAGTTATGAAATTTTCTAAAATACATTGCGTTGGAGGTAGGAGGCAAGAGGGTTTTGTTTTCCTGGTTAGAAAGTCAGAAATCCTAATCAAGCAATAACAAAATTTGTGGCTACTGAAAACTTTGTTGTTTCTTCTTGCTCAGATCATACAATTATTAATGCTAAAGGCTGGATGCAAAAAAATATCAAAATGTCAGGGAGATTCAGTAAGAACCTGTAAAAAGGAGACAAACAATTGTCCTGGCATATTTGAAACGAGAGAGATTCTGCCCTTATACAGAAGACACTTGCCTGAAGTTAGTGAGCCAAGGTGTCTGAGAGAGAGGATCATGTACCTTGTAGGGTTTGGAAAGTGGAACTCTCTAAAATTCAAGTTGATAAAAGACAGGTAAGGGAGCTAGAAACAATAGGCAATGTGACTAAGACCAATTTTAGCTGTTTTCTCGGCCCCTGCAAAACTCCACTGTAAAGAGTAAGCCCCACCGGTCTGTTGTCTGTGTCTGTTTTTTTCAGATTTCACATTTAAGGGAGGTCATATAGCATTTGTCTTTGTCTGATGAAATGGGTGAAGGGGTGTCCAAGGGTACGAACTTCCAGTTATTATAAAATAAGTAAGTTTTGGGAATGTATGTACAGCATGGTGTATACAGGTAACAATACTGTACTGTATGTTTGAAAGTTCCTAGTAGGTCCTAACAGCCTTCTTCACAAGAAAAAAGTTGTAACTGTGAGGTGATGGATGTCATCATGTCACAGTATATCCGTATCAAAACATCATGTTGTACACCTAAAACTAATACAATGTTATATGTCAATTATGTCAATGAAACTAAAAACAAACAAACAAAAAACAACAGAAAAAAGTGTAAGCCTTTAGGATGCAGCTAAGAGGAAGGGGAAAACTATCCTATTTTTTTTAATGAAACGGCCAAAAATGACAGTGGCCAAAGTAGCAGTCATTGAGCTTCAGGCAAGGAAAGTAAGTGGAACATTGATATTCATTATTTAAGGACAAAAATCCTAAAGACAGATCTTACTTAAAGATAAAAAAGCTGAAGTTTGGACGACTAACAGCACATGGACTGGAAAGACATGAACATTGACTAAATGACTGCTGAAGTATTTTAGGGGGTTCTGATCTGTCCAACACAGGCTGGCGTGATGAGTGCCTGTGTTTGGAAACTAAGGCAATACAGAGGAAAAGAGAAAGAGTGCTGATGTCCTCCTCGGAGCCCTGGCAACCGGCTCTGCTCCAGAGTCCCAATTACAGAGACAGAGTAACCCAGCCTCTGCCTCCCCCGCACACCCCCCTGAGTTCAGCGGACAGCATTTGAAACAAAAAACATTTCATACATGCTTGTCCTGGCAACTATCTAAATATCTGTCTGTCTTATTTATTAATTTTTATCAGGCTTCTCATCCTTGAATAGTTGAAAATTAGAGGAACATTTAATGTCTAAGCATGGAAGAATGATAGAAATTCAAAGATAAACTATTTGACTTTGAGTGTGGAAGGAAGACATGAAGTGTGACTACATATATCTAATTCCCATAGTGCTTCTACTTAAATTGTCTTTTTCTTTTCTTTTCTTTTTATTTTTGGAAACGAGTTCCATTTTTCCAAGATTTAAGAGATAATTTTGGTATGTTTAAATGTGTAAGATTACTCCCCATGACTTTATTTGGCTCTTGACATATTTCGTAAATTCTAAAAACATGTGTTAGTATATTTAAACTGTTGTATTGCATTATTTAATGTCACTTACTGAAGAATTAATTATCTTTTATTTTGACATAACTCACAATAGTAGTGATACTTATAATACATATGACTCATACTTTTGCAGAAGAATATTTTAGTGTGTGATTTTCTTTGTAATTAACCTTTATAACTTTAATACAGTTATGTAAAAGTGCTTGTAAAAAGATTGAATTATTTCCTTTATTTAGTTAAGCATCACTTTTGTTTTTGCCTCTGACTGATATTTTTTATTGATTTTACATGCATTAATAATTGTGAGAAATCATGTGATTAAAACTATCAGTATTCATTTTTAAAGTATAAACAATTAGAAATTAGATAATGGTTATTTTCTCATTTCATTTGAGGTCACTGAATATCTGAATTTGATTGTATCCCACTATTTTCTCCTCTGAGATGGTGAATAGCAGTTAATTGCTAATGCCCTCTTCATTTTAGATTTATATTTTGTCATACAAAAATAATCAAAAGTTTCTGAAGATATGACAGTATATTATTTGAATAAAAGTTCTTCTTTGTGATATATTAACTATTTCAATAGATTTTACTAAACTTCAGTTGAGACTCATATTACCAGGTTAGGGATTCACTGTTCTATTACAGCTAAAGTAGTTTATGTTCAATTTAGGGAAGCTCTGAATACCATAAATCTGAAATGATGAGATGGTCATACCCATTGACTACTGGAGTCAAGATAAATCTAGTTTTCATTGAAATTGCTTATTAAATCTGGTCAATTTCTAAGAGATAATTTATTTCCTCATTATAGTGGTGATGAGAGTAGTAGCTACAGAACTGTTTAATTATGAAAAAAATACATGCTGAATAACTGGCTAATTAAAGTACTAAACTTCTTGATGTTTTTCCTAATTAAGCCTGAGGGAAATGGAGGGGGTATTTCCAATTACCATAAACCATGTAAATACACTGATTGCTGCAATCTGAAGTTTGTCTTTACATTTAAAGATTTGGAAGTCATGGTGCATCCAGAGAGAAATAACCTAATCTGATCCTCTATTTTTATATAAAAAAATAAGCTAATAAGTTTGCCTCTGAAATATGTAATTTTGGAAGGACAAAAAGTTAAAAGAAGAAGAAAGGGATGGTTTCAGAGTATAAGACCCATGACATCAGAGAAATATGACTCTTTAAATTGACAATATCTAACATAAGGTATGGAAAGAATTTTTTTTTCACTCTTTCATAGAAGAAGAAACGTAAATTTGATTCTTGAAATAACCAGGACGGGGAAAACTTTCCAAAATAGGAAGAAAACAACATCATGTTCTCGATAAGAATATCCATTAATTATTTTCAATTACAGTTAATTAAAAAGTGACAGGTGGTGGACCATTCAGTTGGGGAATTTTAACAATTTTTAAAATTTGCCAGAAATATGAATGAACGTTTTCTTTAGTGAAAAATTTCTTGATGGAATTATGTGAGATTAAATTTTAAATATTTAATCAGTTGATTGATTAATGAGTATTTATACAGGCATACCTTGTTTTATTCCTTTGCTTTATTGTGCTTCATAGAGATTGCATTTTTTTACAATTTGTAGGCTTAGAGTAGCCCTGCATCCAGCAAGTCTTTCAGCACCATTTTTCCAACAACATTTACTCACTTTGCGTCTCTGTATTACATCTTAGCAATTCTTTCAATATGTCAAAGGTTTTAGTGGTCTGGGTAGAATTTCAAACCAGCTGTATAATCCCCTTAAACCAAAGCCTAATACAAGCAAGTCCTTAACTGTCTGCAATCCTCTGAAGGCTCAGAGAGGTGAGCAAGCTACAGAAGAAAAGTTTGAAGTTAGCGGAGTTTGGTTCATGAGGTTTCAGAAGCCATCTCCATAACAGAAAAGTGCAAGGTGGAGCAGCAAGGGCTGATGTAGAAGGTGCAGTGAGCTATCCAGAAGATCTAGCTGAGATAATTCATGAAGGTGCCTACACTAAACAACAAATTTCAAAGTAGATGAAACAGTCTTATATTGGAAGATACTAGCTAGGACTTTCATAGCTAGAGAAGAGGAGTCAATACCTGGCTTCAAAGCTTCAGAGGACAGGCTTGCTCTTGTTAGGGGCTGATGAAGCCGACAGCTTTAACTTGAAGCCAGTGTTCATTTACCATTCTGAAAATCCTGGGGCCCTTGAGAATTATGCCAAATCTACTCTGTGCTCTTTAAATGGAACAACAAAGCCTGGAGGACAGCACATCTGTTTACAGCATGGTTTGCTGAATAGTTTAGGCCCTACTATTGAAGCGTACCACTCAGAAAAAAGATTATTTTCAAAATATGACTGCCCGGGCGCCTGGGTGGCTCAGTTGGTTAAGCGACTGCCTTCGGCTCAGGTCATGATCCTGGAATCCCGGGATCGAGTCCCGCATCGGGCTCCCTGCTCAGCAGGGAGTCTGCTTCTCCCTCTGACCCTCTTCCCTCTCGTGCTCTCTATCTCTCATTCTCTCTCTCTCAAATAAATAAATAAAATCTTTAAAAAAAAATATGACTGCCCATTGACAATGCACCCAGTCACACAAGGTGTGATTGAGATGTACAATGATATCAGTGGTGTTTTCATGCCTGCTAACACAGCATTCATTCTGCAGCCCATGGATCAAGGAGTCATTTCAACTTTTAAATCTTATTACTTAAGAAATACATTTGGTGAGGTTATAGCTGCTGTAAAAAGTGATTTCTCTGATAGATCTTGGGAAAGTATATCAAAAACCTTCTGGTAAAGAGTGACCATTCTAGATGCCATTAAGAACATTCATGATTCATGGGAAGAAGTTAAAATGTCAACATTAACAGTAGTTTGGAAGAAGATTCCAATCCTCATGGATGATTTTGAAGGATTCAAGACTCCAATGGAGGGAGTAACTGCAGATGTGCTGGAAATAACAAGACAACTAGATTTAGAAGTGAAGCCTGAAGATGTGACTGAATTGATGCAATCTTGTGATTAAAATTTTAACAGATGAAGGATTCTTCTTAGGGATGAGCAAAGAAAGTGGTTTCTTGAGATGCAATATACCCCTGGTCAAGATGCTGTAAAGACTGTTGAAATGTCAAGAAAGGATTTAGAATATTACATGAACTTAGTTGATAATCAGTGGCATGTTTCAAGAGGATGGACTCAAATTTGAAAGAAGGTCTACTATATGTAAAATGCTATCAAACAGCATTGCGTGCTACAGAGAAATTGTCCATGAAAAGGAGAGTCAATCAATGTGGCAAAATTTATTGTTTTCTATTTTAAGAAATTGCTCGCAACCACCCCCACCCTGATGAGGCTGCAGCCATCAATATGAAGTCAAGACCTTCCGCCAGCAAAAAGATTATGACTCACTGAAAGCTTAGATGATGGTTAGCATTTTTTGGCAATAAAATATTATGTAATTGAGGTATGAACATTTTGTTACACACTTAATAGACTACTTACAGTATAAACATAACTTTTATATGTGCTCAGAAACCAAAATGTTTACTTGACTCATTTTATTGCAATATTCTGTCTTTTTTTTAAGGTTTTATTTATTTATTTGAGAGGGAGGAAGAGAGAGTGAGAGCAAGTGAGAGCACAAGAGCAGAGGGAGGAAGCAGACTCCCCCCTGAGAGGGAGCCCCATGTGGGGCTCAATAACCAGGATGCTGGGATCAGGAAAAGGCAGCTGCTTAACCAACTGAGCCACCCAGACGCCCCTGCAATATCCTCTTTATTGCTCGGAGATCTTAGCTAAATCTGTCACTATGGAGAATTGACTGTAAAATGGTAAGTCTCATGGAGAGCAATTAGAAGACATTTGCATTATTCTTATCAAGAGAAGTTAGGCCTGAACAAAATTTGAAATCAAACTGACCAGAGTCCAATTGATACATTTGCCATCTCATAATAGGAAGGACTTAAATTCACAAAATGAATAATGTAGGATTGTGTGAAATAATGGTTGAAAATCATTCAGCATGCATGCACATACACATGCTCAGTTGATGCAAAGTGAGGATTAAGAGTCAGTTCACAGTTATGATCATCAGTAATGGCTATGAGAAGGAGTTTTAATTGGGTTAGTAAGTGGGAGACTGTGCTTTTCTGAAGATAGAGAAGACAGAAAAAAAGTGTAGGTTTGAGAAAAAAAGTTCAGCTTTGGATATGTTGAGTTTGATGTGACAGCAGGGAAATGTTCAAAAGTAACTTCAAAAGGACTTGATGAGGGGTCAAGAAACCTATGTTGGAACAAGGTTGAAGAATGGAAAAATGAAACAAGCCATGGAAAGGGTGTAGACACTGGATGACTCACTACGAAGTAGCGTGTTGACTATATGAATATAATGTTCCAACTTCTACAAGAGAGAAAGGAAGTACTCAAATAGCCGTAACTTGTGGTCACTTTTGAAAATGCATATGTAATATTATTAAAGTGGAAAAATGTATTCAACAGAGAATTAGCCACTCATATCAATTTGACCCACTTAAATAGACAAATAAAAGATTGGGTTCATAACATATTATTTCCACTAATAGCTAAAACACAAATAAGTTTGATATCTTAATATATGGCTTGTTTAAAAATAATCAATAGTATTTTCCTCTTAGGCAATACTATAAATGTAATAAAATACAGAATAGATTTGTACTTGAAAATTGTTTTGTTGCCCTACCACATTTGTGTAAGAGAATGAATATTTCCACAACTAAATTTCATTCTACCTTTTGTGTGCTCATTTCTCATTAATTATAGAATATTCCTTGGTATGTAAACTAGTGTTTAATGAAAATACATCATGGGGTGATGTGAAAATGAAATTAAAATAATTTTGTTGATGTGATAATCCAATTAATCTATTTTAGAATATTTTTATCATAATTTTCTCCCGAAAGATATTTAAAAAAATATCTATTAAGTCTTCCAGTCACTGGGGATTATAATAGGACCTAAATTTGATTAAAATAATCAAGCAAACAGGGGCGCCTGGTCGGTTAAGCATCCAACTCTTGATTTCAGCTCAGGTCATGATCTGGGAATCATGGAAAGGAGCCCTGTGCCGACACAGTGCTGTGCTTAGCACGGAGTCTGTTTGACTTTCTCTCTCCCTCTCCCTCTGCCTTCCCTGCCCCTGCTCTTTCTCTCTTTCAAATAAATAAATCTTTAAAAAAATAAATAATCAAACAAACGAGAAAAAAGATATTGCTCTGTTGGCAAAGAGTTCACCAATAAGACAGAGGAAGTAAACCAACTCTGGTGAAGCAGATTATATGCATTGATTATTCAATTAGATGTAATCATAAACATAGCTACTGTCTCAAATGTACATAATTTGTTCTTTAACATTTTTGATTGAAGTAGATCAATTTAAGGATTACATCACCATAACTCACAATTGTTTTTTGCTGTCAAAATGTTTGAACAGAGAGACCTTGGTAAATTCTACCTCAACGAAGTACTAGGGATTTGCAAAACATGTTTAATAAACACTGTTTAACAAATAGAGTCCACAGACTACTGATCGGATCCTGTGATTAAAGAGGGATCCTGGAGGCATTTTACAATGTCCAGAGTAAATAGAAAATGGGAACTAAAACGTTGTTTTCACATTTTACAAGTCTAAAATGAATGAGTAGTCAATATTTCCACTCATTAAATTTCATTTATAAAAATCACTAGAGGTCTAGAGATTGTGTATCTACTACAAGGATTATGCTGACCATTTTGTATTGTTTAGTGTATGTTAACACAATGCATTTTGTCTTTACTTACCGTTTTATCACATCATTAACATGCTATTATTACTGTTTGTTAAAATTTTCAATTTGTTAATATTATTATCTTGCATCAGAGCTCCAATTCATAATAATAAATCAGTGGGTTGATTGAAATGGTTTATTGAAGTATCATAGCGGTGATAAATATAAAAGCATTAATGATATAATGTAGAACTTAATTGTAAATGTAAGTGTAGAGAACCTACGGGTGAATTTATTTTATCCCTCCTCTTCGCCTTCTCAGAGCTCTGAGAGATCACCTCCATTTCATTGCCCCTCTCACAGTACCCCAAGCCCTTGACAATCCCTACATTCAGAACATGTTCATTCACATTCTGGACTCACTTTGGCTATGGAAACTAGAGACATATGGCTATGGAAACTAGAGACATATGGCATATTTGGGAAGCAAAGGACTTAAAAGTGAATGTAAATCTTAACAGTGACCTCCCTAACCTATCTCAGTACCCTTTAAAACCTGAGACAATATTAAAAATTGCTATCAAATATTTTATATTATATTAATATATTTAATCATATATTTATAACTAAATATATAAATATTATTACTATTTAATAGTAGTAATTATTACTATTAACCTATTATTCAAATACTCCTTGACAAGGGACTTCTTGTTCCCACCTCTAGCATCTGCAATACACCCATTTTACCCAGAGGTGGGGGAACCAACACAAAGTATTAACAATCGGTCCAAGATTTGCCAGTCATAAATAAAATTGTAAAACCAGATTCCTTTGTGTTTGAAACTCTAACACTATATGTTCATGTTCATACCGTCCAATACCATTCATTTTGCCATTGTTTACTTATACTCTGATTTCTTCAGCATACACCTTCACCCTAAATCCCAATACCTATTCTCCTTTACCTGGAAAATCAATAAGATACCTGGATAGTCATGCCGTAAGGATTTACAGAAAGAGCCAACTCACTTTGCTGAGACATTAAATGCATATCTAACGGTTTTGGTATTGCCTTGCAATTCAACTCCTATGTAGATCCCATTTAGATGACTTCTTTCTTTGTTCTACAGCGTTCAACAATTCTCTGCAAGGTACCCAAGACTTACTAAAATTTTTGGCTGTATAGGAACATAAGGTATCAAGAGATAAAATCATCCCATCATTTATAATTAAATGAGACAAAGCTCATGGACTATTAAATTAAAGATTGCTAAGCTGATGAAAAGACTTAATCGCCCCTGGCCTGAAATTTAACTCTTAGCCCAGATTGCCTTCCAATCTTTTTCTGCTGGGTCACACTAATATCCCCATATAAAATAGTAACTGGCTAATTTTTGAAAACTCTCTATTCTTCCTGAGCTCTTGAAGATTCTAACATGATCAATCAAGATATTGTAAAATACTTCAAGGGACTTATTAATTATATTCACACTTCTCATCAATGAGTTGAGGCTGCTTTCCTCTAGTCTTTCCATTTGTACCACTGTATAACCTACACATTTGAAAACTTACTTCTCTGGAGAGGACATCATCAGAACGTTAATCTTCAACTCTGTGTGAAAGACCTTTGTGTCATCCTTCTTACCACTAACATTGCTACCAAACTTCAGGAGGGCCAAACTGGATGCATGTCTTTTTACCAAAAAGGTACAGAAGCTACTCTAAATGGTAGGCACCCAGTTGGAGACCTTAATCATGACTCTCTGAAGATCCCCCAGAAGAAGATGGCACCACCAGGTATACCATTTTCCCAAGTACTTTGGACCAAACAGACGGCAGTACAAGTTTGTCTTCTCCTCAAGATGTTGGAACAAGGCCCTGTAAGATTCCTTTATTTCCTATCTTCACCAGTTTTGTTGTCCTTCTTTGCCGTATACTCCTTCTCTAACTCCTCCAATGTAACCCTTGCGATCCACCTGATTGCCCAACCTCATTGCAACTACAGCCCTCAGTAATGAACCTTACTTTGTATTATCTCCTTCCTTACCTCGTCCAACCTGTTTTCTCATCCCTTCACTCAACTCGTAACAGTCTCACAACCCTATTTCTGATTTCTGGTTATATACTCATTTTCCTTTAGAAGCCTCCAGCTTCCTCCAAATTCCTATACCTATTTCAGATTTAAAGACATTTATCTCTCAGGGGGCTTTATGGTTCTCTCTCTAGATTTAAAAATGAACTTTCTTCAGTATGTTTCCAAAAGGGCCACCTTTGTTTTCACCCTAACATCATCAAGGGTCCTTTCATGAGCCTAAGTGTTTGTAATTACACATACTCTGCTAACAATAAAAATACTTACATTTTTATTAGGAAAGGCAAGGGTACGTATTCCTTACTTTCTTATATACTCTAAAAGGCCCAGATGATCCTAAGCATAATTTCACTCGTTATGTGTGTGATTGATTTTCCTTTAAATGAAAACCCAAGAACTTTTCTCTTCCCAATTTAATTTAATGGGACAATGTCTCCATCAAAAAGGCCAATATAAACTCTGAAGTACAAATCTATGGGACAATTATTTCCATGACACACCTGGATAGAACTTAAAGGGAACTATTTTATTTATGGCAATATTGCCTATTGGTGTCTGCATACTAATTGGACCATTATGAGCTCTTGTCAAATCTTTAATGAGGCTGCCTTCTTTTCTCACCTTAACTATTCTATTACTTTAGATTTGAGTTTTCTAGGCTCTAGATAATCCAGAAGGCCCAAAAAAACTATGTCACAGCTGGAGACTTATATGCAAACTACCAGTCCTAGAAGGATATTAGGACTGTCTTTTTTACCAGATTTTTAGCAAAGCTTAGAAGAGGCTAAAAGGTTGGAAGTAAACCTAAAAGGTGTTAATATTGCATTGGATAATGTATTCATGCTTGGAGCAGCTGACATATGATCCACTCAGGGATTTCACTGGAAGTCCTGCATTTTCCATGCTCTGCTCCCGGAAATATCTAGGACTGTGGACAGTCTTATCAAAACCACCATCACCTCCAGAAAGCCACAGTGACTGCAGTGCGTGGTCTATAATCATCTAACTTTAGTCATTATTCTAGCTTTCAGAGAGACTGCTTGCAGAGTGGATAAAGGGGACTATTGTGCAGAAGTTCCCTGGGACTTCTCAGATGTCTGTACCATAACCAAAACTGTTCGAACAGAAGATTGAGAAATTAGATTTCCACTATTGTCCACACTCTACAATCTAAGGTTGCTGTGCCCAGTGTCCTGGAATCATCTTAGTGGCTCTGTTCAAACCTCAGAATTCTGTTTCATTTCCTTACTCAACCTCTCTAAGTGTTTTTTTTTTTTTTTTTAAGATTTTATTTATTTATTTGAGAGAGAGAGAATGAGAGATAGAGAGCACGAGAGGGAAGAGGGTCAGAGGGAGAAGCAGACTCCCCGCCGAGCAGGGAGCCTGATGTGGGACTCGATCCCGGGACTCCAGGATCATGACCTGGGCCGAAAGCAGTTGCTTAACCAACTGAGCCACCCAGGCTCCCTCTCTAAGTGTTTTTTAATTTAAATTCAGTTAATTAATGTATAGTGTATTATTAGTTTCACAGGTCGAATTCAGTGATTCATCAGTTGCATTTAACACCCAGTACTCATTACATCACATGCCCTCCTTAATGCCCATCATTAAGTTACTCCATCCCCCCATCCCCTGTACCTCCAGCAATGCTCAGTTTGTTTTCTATAGTTAAGTCTCTTATGGTTTGTTTCCCTCTCTGATTTTGTCTTATTTATTTTTCCCTCCTTTCCCCTATGATCCCCTGTTTTGTTTCTTAAATTCCACATATGAGTGAAATCATATGATAATTGTCTTTCTCTGATTGACTTATTTCACTTAGCATAATATCCTCTAGTTCCAGCCAATCATTGCAAATAGTGAGATTTCATTTTTGATGGCTGAGTAATATTCCCTGTGTGTGTGTGTGTGTGTGTGTGTGTGTATATATATATATATATATATATATATATATATATATATATATATATATACCACCTCTTCTTTACCCATTCATTTGTCAATGGACTTTTGGGCTCTTTCCATATTTTGGCTATCGTGGACATTGCTGCTGTAAACATTGGGGTGCAGGTGCCCCTTCAAATCACTATGTATCCTTTGGATATATATGTTATTTTTTATGTATTCCTAGGCATACTCTCATCAAGTGCCTGATCTCTAATTCCCTCCAACAGTCAGTCTGACAGCATGCTCAACAGATGATATAGCTAGTCCTTCAAGGCCAAGGAGAACATGAAATGCATTCCACCATGAAAACTTTAACCTCACAATGGCTCCTAATTTATTCCTAATTGTGTTTAAAGACCTACTTTGTCTTAAACAATAGAGGGGATTGACCAAGTGCACACAGTTTCCCATTAGTCACAAACTGACTTGACTTGACCAAACTTCAATCAGGCTTGTCTCCTCCTCACATGAGCCTCAACTTGGCTCACCCCCAAGCTTATCCAAGCAAACATCTTCCCACAGTGGCTCATTCTGATTACAAAATACATATTTCCTGCCAAACCATCTGGATCATGCTGTCTGCTCACTCCCATCTCTTGCCATGATCCTTTGAGTTTGTACTCACCCTGCTTTCCCCTTCTCCTAACAAAGCCCTTTTTTTTTTTCTGTTTGATTTTTGAGGTGCTTGTAGATTCTGAGGTTGGAGTACTCTTTATATTGCAATAGGCTTTTCTAATAAAATATCTCTTATGTCTGTTTTGTCATTTTTTGACCATGTCTGTACTTTAGTTTTATAAAAATGTATTGACAATTACTGCTTGAGTGTCAGCAGCTTCTGTTTTTCCAGAGAGTTAATATTTGATCAGATGCTCTGGGAATCTTGAACAAAATGACTTCTGACCTGGGGACTGGTTTCACTGACAAAATAAAAGTTCAAAGATAAAAATTATTAAAAATTTCAAGATGGTGACAGAACATTTAATCAAGGATGTGGACATTCCTGAATGTAGGGTTCTGTGTGGACTAAACTTCTCTCACACTAAAGAAGCTGGTTCTTTCAGGGAGCTTTCCAAGGGATTGGAATCAGGACCTTATCAGATCCGGACCCCAGCCCTGAGTAGGAGCCCACCACAATGTCAGCCCAGTGAGATTTAACAAAAGCTACAGACAAATGGCTGCTATGCCTCTATTTTTTCCCCTGTTTATATTAGGGATGTTTATTATACCAACTCTGTCCAATTATTTAATATAAAGTGACAAAATAAGGTACCTTTTAAATTAGAAGTTGTCTGAACCAAGAAATATCACATCTCCTCTCTGAATTTTTTGGTTATTAGATGGAGTGTTTTAGTTTCTTTTTTGAAAAAGAGGATAGTTATATTTTGTGCACAAAAAGGAGTATAAGCTTAATATGGATATTTTTGACCTGAAGTGTGATCATCATTAAAGCTATTCATAAATGTGCTATTCTTTCCTGCTGGAGACAGTCTGAGATAACTCTTTGTTCACTGGGACATGGGCATTGCTTTCTGAAGAAGTTATATGTGAAGTATTTAGGAAAAAGATTTTAGAATCAGTCACCACATTCTCCTTTTTCTGCCTCTGATATCGTGAAAACATGTGTCATGTTGGAGCCTCTGTTAACAAAGATCTCTGGGAGATAGTTATAATCAAGTCTCTGTTCCAAATCATGTACATGTGCACTGAACAAAAATAAGATTTTGATGTTTTAAGTAATTGAAAATTTAGTTTTATATTCTATAAGTAATCCAGGATGGTGGCAGTAATAAATCATATAACACAGTGGCAAGATAGTAACTATTGAAAAAAGTAATATGACATAAGGGCCATGTTGAAATTTAAATTGGGAATAGATATCAAGGTGGGACTCACTACAAAGATTTTGGGGTTATTTTTAAGTAAAAACCAGTGATTCCCTTTAAAATTTATCATAGCTTTCAAGAATAAACAGAAAATAATCCTTTGCAAGACTAAATTACTAAATATTGTCATTGAAAGCAGTGAACAGACCAAATCTGGATGTCATTTAAAGTTGCAACCTATGAGGAAAAAACTCAAAAACTAGTACATTATATACTTAAGAAAGTGTAAAATAGTTTTAAAACAAGATTTAAAGTTGGTGGAAAATATACTCAAGAAAAATAATAAGTTGGCAATTTATTTTTTCTCATTGTTACATGCCTAATTTGTATATAATATCACTGAGATATAATCAGTTAAAGTAATTAGAAACCAACACATTATTTTTATAACAAGTGATTTTTTAGAATGGGACAAAACTGTTATTAGACACATATAGTTAGGAAAAAGAGCTTGGTGATTTTTTTATATGTTTATTGCTGACATGCCTAATACAGGAAGGAAGTTTTTCCTTTAGTTCATGACAATTTTAAGATACAATATAAAAGGGAATATAATATTTTAGTGTAAGTGCCAGTGGACTATCAACTATGTAGCAACAAGGAAGCATTTCCTACCAAATTAAAAATATTACACGTCAATTTTAAGCCATTGTCTGATATTCCTAGGGAAAATATATTCCTAGGGAAAATCTGGAGGGCAAAGAAATTTCTATACATTTTATACATTTATTCACTGTTGAAAAACATTCTAAAAATGTATCACTATTTAATATATCCATCAATGTAGATCCTCCTCAAGTGTATGGTATTTATAAGTAGAGAGTAATTACAGAAGTGTGATGACTTTAGAAGAAAAGATGCATTTAGATTAAAAAAAACAATTTAAAAATTGTTCATAAAATAATTGTCTTTAGTAAAAGTGTTTTCTATAATGTAAAATAACTACTCTCAGTATATCTCAATGATAAAGTCAATACCTTGAGTACCTTAAACTGATCTATTCAAGACCTTCTAGCTTTCTAAGATTTTCATATAAGAAAAATTATTTATTTGCAATCTTTTGAACTTCAGTATGCAAATTTAGGATTTACATATCATACAATTTAATTATACATGTATGACCTTTATATTCACCTGATTTCTAATAATTTTTTTTGTGAGCGACATAATACTTATCCAGGCTTTATTTATTCAAGCTATTTAGCTGTATGGAACAAAGCATAAGCAAAGATGAATTTGCCCTAAAAATAGCACAGCAGTAATAAGGATAACTAACATTTATTGAGCTTTGTGCCAAGAAGTATGCAAAAAGTACCACACAGATTATTTTATGTAACCATCACAAAAGGGGCTATTATCCTCTCTTTAGGGATTTGTAACTTTGGTTTGGTTAAGTGAAGCAACAGTGTAGGGCCATGCCACTAATTAGTCCAATCCTGACAGTCTTTCTCCAAAGTTTATATACTTAATGTCATGTTCTTGTGTTCTTGTGATTCACCTTATATCCTGCATCTGGACCTTTCATTCAACATCCATTGAAGTCAGTTCCTAAAGTTATTATAATCAGGTGGCCTCTTGTAATATAACTATTATTAATTTCCTTGCCTTTACTCTTTGTTCTTTCTGACTTAAAATTGTATAGAATTGCATCATCTTTTACTCACAATCTGAAATTGTTTCTCATTTCTTATTGAACAGTCTAAATATTTTAGTGTTTAGGATCTTTCACAGTATAGTAATAATTTAGGTTTTTAAAACTTAATTCCAATTTTTCTTGCATAAAATCTTTACACATTTCACATGCACTTAAAATAGGGGTATTACAGGAGGGAACGGCAATTTCTTTCAAACACTGTTACAACACACCCAGAAATGGACCCACAACTACATGCTCAACTAATCTTCGACAAAGCAGGACAGCAACGTGCAAAAGGATGAAACTAGACCACTTTCTTACCCCATACACAAGAAGAAATTCAAAATGAATGAAAGACCTAAATGTGAGACAGGAAACCATCAAAATCCTAGAGGAGGACACAGGCAGCAACCTCTTTGACAGCAGCTGTAGCAACTTCTTACTAGACACATTTCCAGAGGCAGGGGAATCAAAAGCAAATATGAACTATTGGGACTTCCACAAATAAAAAAGCTTCTGTACAGTGAAAGAAATAACCAACAAAACTAAAGGCAGCCTATGGAACGGGAAAAGATATTTGCAAATGACATATCTGATAAACAGTATCCGAAATCTATAAAGAACTTAGCAAACTCAACACCCAAAAAACAAATAATCCAGTTAAGAAATGGGCAGAAGATATGAATAGACAGTTTTTCAAAGAAGACACACAGATAACTAACAGACACATGAAAAATTGCTCAACATCACTGATCATCAGGGAAATACACATCAAAACCATGATGAGATACCACCTCATACCTGTCAGAAGGGCTAAAATTAATAACACAGGAAACAACAGATGTTGGCGAGGATGGGGAGAAAGGGGAACCCTCCTACACTGTCGGTGGGAATGCACACTGGTGCGGCCACTTTGGAAAACAGTATGGAGGTTCCTCAGAAAGTTAACAATAGAGGCGCATAGGTGGATCAGTTGGTTAAGGGTCTGCCTTTGGCTCAGGTCATGATCTCAGGTTCTGAGATTGAGCCCTACGTCAGACTCCCTGCTCAGTGGGGAGTTTGCTTTTCCCCCTGCTCCTCCCTCTGCTTGTGCTTTCTTTCTCACTCATTTTCTCTCTCTCAAATAAATAAAATCTTTAAAAAATTATTTTAAAAAATTATAAAAGTTAACAATAGGGGCGCCTGGTGGCTCAGTCAGTTAAACGTCTACCTTCGGCTCAGGTCGTGATCCCAGGGTCCTGGGATCGAGCCTCACATCAGGCTCCCTGCTCCTCAGGGAGCCTGCTTCTCCCTCTCCCTCTGCCTGCTGCTGCCCGTGCTGTGATCTCTCTGTCAAATTAATAAAATATTTTTTTAAAAAGTTACAGAACTTTTTACAAAACAGAACTACCCTACGACCCAGAGTTGCATTACTAGGTATTTACCCAGAGGATACAAAAATACAGATTCGAAAGGGCTCATGCACCCCAGTGTTCATAGCAACATTATCAACAATAGCCAAATTATGGAAAGAGCCCAAATGTCTATTAACTGATGGGTGAATGGATAAACAAGATGTGGTACATATATACAGGGGGATATTACTCAGCCATCAAAAAGAATGAAAATTTTCCATTTGCAACAATGTAGATGGAGCTAATGTGTACTATGCCAAGCAAAATAAGTCAGAGAAAGACAAATACCATATGATTTCACTCATATGTAGAATTTAAGAAAACAGATAAACATAGGGGAAGGGAAAAAAAAAAGAAAGAGGGAAGCAAACCATAACTATAGAGAACAAGCTAAGTGTTGAAGGCGGGGAGGTGGGCAGAGGATGGGCTAACTGGATGAAGGGTATTAAGGAGGGCACTTGTGTTGAGCCCTAGGTATTATATTAAGTGATGAATCACTAAATTCTACTCCTGAAACCAATGTTACACTATATGGTAACTAACTAGAATTTAAATAAAAATTTGAAAAAAAAGTAAAGAAATAAATTTGAATTCCAGGCCCCCCCCAAAATACTGTTATAACTCATAGTATATGATTATCCTTTCTGTTCTTCAGACACTAATTTAAAATAGTAATCTTTTAATTTCCATCTAGAAATAATTCATCTTTTGTTTGGTATTTGTGGATTAACTGTTACGTTGCAAGTATATTGCTCTAAACTTTTTTATTTTGGTGAATGTCAAGAATTTGGTAAATATCTACTTAATTCAGAGGACTAAGTTAGGACATAAAAATACAAAGTCTTGTCAATCTCAAGTCTCAGAAATAGCTAAATGTCATTTCAGTTTTACAGAAACAAAATGACAATTATGAATTTGAGCAAAGGTACTAGGCATCATGTTTGTGTCTATTAATTTAATATTATAAAGCATCAGATTGAAAATGAGTTTATTGAATTGATATGTCACATTTTATTACACATTATTAGAAAGTCTCAAATGGGTCCTAGTATTTGGAACAAGATCCTGTACTTCTATAGTATGAGGAATGAGATATACCAAAACTTAGCTGAAGAAGGGAGCCTGACAAAGTGGGATTAAATGCAGCAGATGGTAATATAACGTCCTGAAGGTCTTTTTCTCCACCATCCAAATATGATTCTCTGTGCTTAATGCTGTGTCAACATTTGGTTGTTTTGTTAGTTTCTAGAAGTTGAATTTTATGCTTCATCATAGTCATTTTATACCTACAGCTTGCTTATACCACCTGCCTGTAAGATCCTTTACAAATAACTAATTTGACATGAAAACAGTTTATGAATTAAGAGCTAATGTTTCTTTCTATGTGTATCTATTTATAAATAAGGAAACCTTTCTAAGAATTCTCAACAACTTTGCCTAACACTCATTGGCAAAAATGTTACACCAGGCACCTCAAAATTAATAACTAGCTAACATGGGGAACCATATTGTCAAGATCTGAGCTTATGATAGGGTCATATTTCTCAAACTGTTTTTAGAATAACGTCTCATAAATGTTTCATGAAATACTACTCCCAAGTATTTTTAAAGATATTTTAAAGATAAAAATTAGAAGCACCTGGATAGCTCAAGTCAGTTGAGTGTCTAACTTGTGGTTTCACCTCAGGTCATGATCTCAGGGTCATGAAAATGAGCCCTGCATCAGGCTCTGGATTCAGCGGGGAGTTCAGCTTGGGATTCTCTCTCCTTCTCTCTCTGCACCTCCCCCAACTTGCACTCGTGAGCTCTCTCTCTAAAATAAATAAATCTTTAAAAAATGCAGATTTAGTGATTACTTTTTAGGTAAACAAGTCTGGGAATTCCCATGTTAAGCAAAATCAAACAATTTTCCTTCTTGCAGGCATTCTCAGAGCCTTTAATGTACTAAATCACTTTGTGGAGAACATAACTGGCAGCATTTTCTTTCTTTTTTTTTTGAAAACTTTAATTAGTATTTGAATTCCAGTATTGCTAACATACAGTGTTATATAAGTTTCAGGTGTACAATATAGTGGTTCAGTAATTCTATACATTACTCAGTGCTCATCATAAGTGTACTCTTAATCCATCTTTACCCATTTCACCCACTACCCCACTCACCTACCCTTGTGTAACAATCAGTTTGTTCTTTATAGCTGAAATTCTGGGGTTTTGTTTCTTTTTTAATTTATCCCTTCATTTTGTTTCTTAAATCCCACATGAGTGAAATCATATATTGGTCTTTTTCTGACTTATTTCACTTAGCATTATAACCTTTAGATTCATCTATGTTGTTGCATATGGCAAAATTTCATTATTTTTCTGACTAACACTCCATTGTATAGGTATACTATCCACTCTTTATCCATCCATCTATTGACGTACACTTGGGTTGCTTCCATAATTTGGCTATTGTAAATAATGCTGCAATAAACATAGGGGTGCATATATCATTTTGAATTAGTTTTTATATTCTTCTGATAAATACCCAGTAGTGGAATTACTGGATCATATGGTAATTCTATTTTTTTTATTTAGTTTTTTTTAGTTTTTAAGGAACCTCCATGCTCTTTTCCAGAGTGGCTGCACCTGTTTGCCTTCCCACCAACAGTGCATGAGGGTTCCTTTTTCTTCACATCTTTGTAATTGGCAGCATTTTCAAAACTTACTTTCCCTTCTCATGGAATGTTTATTAGATCTATGTTCTGTAGAACACATTTTCATAAATATTACTCTAATAAATGGCCACATTGCATATAATGAAGCTAGTTAGAAGAGCAGTATATTACTTTAGGTAATGTTACATAAATAACAGCTACCAAGAGGGAATGACAGTGAATTCACTTGAAAAGTGGGTAGCTAATAGTGGTATCAGATGTCAGTCACCTAGTTTATATTGTCAGTATAGGGGTATGATTAGTTGAAAGGAATGAAGACTCTTTTACAGAAACCATGCATTTCGGTTGAGACTGAAGTTGGTTTTTCAACCACATTCAAACGGCCGGTCTCCTAGTAAGACTATTTAGGAAACTAAGGTTTTGTACAATCACACACTGTGTTTAGTTTGTTTAATTTGGGGTATGTAAGAAAATATAGATTTGAGCACTTGAGGAGAACTATGATAAAAATGGAGGAGAAATAATTTGAAGAAATTAGATTAACTATAAAAGTAAAAAATGTCAGGCCTTAATAGCAGTATGTTTCTGATTCAAGGCTAATGAAAGTATTCATTATCAGATGAGGGAGATTGAGCAGAATGGAAAGTGTAAAAGAGGTCAGCAGTTGGGAGACTAGTTGCTCCATTAAACTAGTGACTAGATCACCTTGGTGACCTTCCTGATTGGAGAATGAGAGCAAGAGCCTTTAAAAAATTATGGAAGGAAACTGACCTCTGTTCTCTTCTTGAAACTTCTTTTTACTATTATAAAAAGTAAGGATAAAGAAATATAAATGCAAGCAGAAAAAAATAAAGTTCTTAAATCTAAAGATTAGAGGTAAGCAGTAATTATGGGGAGGCAAAAGAACTCCCCATTAAAGAACAAAATACGATTACATAAAATCCTTAAAAAATAATTGATCTATGGACCTAAAAAAGAGACAAAAGATCGCTAATCTCAATAGACTTAAAATATGACTGCATATCAACTTGATCAAGGCCAGTTGATTTTATATCAACACAATATAAGAACCAACTATGGAAGGCTCTTCACCACTGAAAGAGAACTTATTTAACTTTTCCTTAGCTGTAGGAAAATATACCTAATGTAACAACTGAATTCCACTGGACAATACATTGCAAAAAAAAAAAAAAAAAAACAGATGTAGTAAAGTCCAGAGTCAATAATTATTTACCTAAACCTCTAGTTATGATAGTGTGGTTTTTAACATGAATATGTTTTAAAATAAACATTATGTTTTGAAAGGCATTTTCAGGTAGGCAGAGTTTGGCAAAATGCAAATAGGAAAGAAACATGCTCTTGCAAATAACAGCAAATTCTTACCACTCCTGAAGAAAATATTCACATGCATGGTTTCTGCAGAGGTTATCTTGGGACTTACCAATATTTAAGCTACGTACTTTTCATGGACATCCATATGGGTGGCCTGCCCTTGGAAATATTGCAGAAATTGAATATAAATGCCTGTGGGGTGTTTCTCATACAATAGCTTGTTGAGCTAATCTAATAGTTCTTCCCATAAATATATTCATTACCCTGGTCTTCAACATAGTATTGTCTCAGCAATATGTCACTTTTTTAGAGAAAATCAAAATGCAACTAAAATTTTTTCAGGTCTTGACTGGGAAATATGTTAAAATTTTTATAGCCTTCCACTTTTTGTTTGCTTCACCTGAATTCTTGTGGTTATCAAGTCACAAAAATAGTCTCCATAAAATTTTTAAATATGTGGCACTACTGAATATACATTCAAGATATCTTACTACCTGAATCAAAAGGTATCCTCTTGTCTTGACATTTTTCCATGAGAATAAGCTAACATTACCCTAGAAGATGATGTCTGAAAGTGTTAAATAACTTTTTTTCTTGATGCCTTTTTGACAATTGAGAAAGAGCAAGCAATTATAAAAAAGCTCTTGTCAAAAGAAAACATCTCAATATGAAATGAACCCTGTGGCATGTTCAAATTGCAATACCTGGTTAGGGTAGGAAAATTGATGAAATATTATGTATTCTTTCAGAAAGATCTGTAATCCTTAAAATTATTATTTTAATTGATTTTGTTTAAGATTTTTAATTAAATATTTGGAGTTTATGTTTTTTGATTCTTTGATTTTTTTTTTAAAGTAATCAGTTAACTTGTTTATTCAACCAGACCTCTATTATTAATCTTATTGCTGTGTGTGCTGGTGTTACAGCCATGAAAAGGAAATTCCTATCTTCACAGAACTTACCTAGTGGTGAGAGGTGGACCAACACCTATAAAAAATAGGTAAAATACATACCTATAATCATATTTAATTTTTAGCTTTCTTCTCTCCTTTTTTTCCCCCCATACTTCTCCACCACTGGCCTAGGTTATGGGCACTCTTGTGTTACTAAAAGAATATCTAAAAGATTGATATTTGTTTCATTATCATGGTAAACTTGAACAACTCCTTTGAAATATTTACTTTTCTTCACTTTAGCAATCCCTACATTTTCTAAACAAATAACTACTTAATCTTCTATCTCAGTTATTCCTTCTCTGGTTTTCCACGAGCCATTCGTGCTTTCTTGGCACTCCTCTCTACGTCTAGAACCTTTTTTCTCCTCACTCTACTTACATAATAACACAAGTGATCTCATCTACTCTCTGCTTCACTTACAAGCCACATGTCTTTTTTTTTTTTTTTAAGATTTTATCTATTTATTTGAGAGAGAGAGAGCAAGAGAGGGAGCATGAGCAGGGGGAGAGGGAGAAGCAGGCTTCCCGCTGAGCTGGGAGCCCGGCGTGGCACTCCATCCCAGGACCCTGAGATCATGACCTGAGCCAAAAGTGAATGCTTAACTGACTGAGCCACACAGTCGCCCTACAATCCGCATATTGCTGAGTTATACATTTATATCCCTCTCCAGAGGACCAGAGATTTATATTCACTACTAACTGGTCTTCTGCATTTGGATTTTATGAAGGCATTTCAAATTTAGTATATTTAAAACCCCATCTCATCTTTTCAGTTCTTCCCAATACCATCCCCATACATAAATCAGACTCCTTCCTTTTTTCAATCTCATCCCTTCAGGTATTTAATGAGCACTATCTTCTCTGCTTTTTTTCAGTGTTTCTGTAATCCATTTACTTTCTGCTGTTCCAGTGTGACTGTCTCAGGCCACCGGTATCTCTTAACTGGATCATATCATTTTGATATACAGCTTCTTTATACTGGCCTTTCTGCCCCTAGGGCTTTTCCCTTTCCAGTCTTTTTTGCATTCCCGTAGTGTGAGCTTTCAATGTAAATCTCTCTCTAATCATCTGTCAGTTTAAATTCCTTGGATATAGTCCAGATTCATTAAAACAGTTCATTAGCTGACCCCTGGTTATTTCTCTAGCTTCATCTCTTGTCATTTCTCTGATTTATACTCTAATGTCCAGATGTACATTTCTCCATGTTATGTGTATGTCTCAGTCTTTTTGCAAGCTTTCTGCTCTTCTTGGAATGCATTTTCCATCTCTTTCCACAAGTCTAATTTCTACTTAATGAAGTATATGGCTAAAGAGTACAGGGCTTTACATCAGACAAATCTGAATTCAGATATTAACTCTGCCATTTATACTGAAATATGAGTTGAAAAAGTTTTTAAGACTCTGTAGGTCTTTAAAATGAGAGTAATTGTGGTACTTGTTTGATCAGATTGCTTCAAGACATAAATCTCATAATGTATGTCAAGGTCTAAGTACGGTGCCTTGTGAATGGATATAGAATATGCCACCCCAAAATATGCCACTTTGACATAAGGATTATTTTGAGCTCAAGCCAATTTAGAATCAACAGATTCAGGAAGAGTTTTCTGCCATCCCCCCTTTTTAAAGATTTTAATTTATTCATCAGAGAGAGAGAGAGGCAGAGGGAGAAGCAGGTTCCCCGCTGAGCAGGGAGCCCGTTGCGGGACTCGATCCCAGGACCCTGGGATCATGACCTGAGCTGAAGGCAGACGCTAAACCATCTGAGCCACCCAGGCACCCTTCTGCCATCCCCTTGCCTACTTAAAAGCAGGACATAAATTTCCCTTCATGAAGGCATCCCTGTTGTAGCAGGAAGAGAAGAGCACTCTTATCACTGGAGACTGAGAGTCGACACAGAGATGAGTTTGCATAAACAGACCTTACTAAAATATGGATAAAATAACATTTATCTTCCATTAGTTCCCCATATATTTCCTAGTTACTTCCCCATGACTTATCTTTTGAAGCCCCAAACCCCTTTCCTTTGTTAAAATGGTGTATAAGCCCCCGAGACTACCTACTTTTTGAGTTTCACTTCTTTGCTGTGAACTTCTGTGCACATAAAGTATTAAAAAAAATTGTATGTATGTTTTCTTTCTTCTTTTAGTGTGCTCTTTGTTAGTTTAATTTGCAAGTCCCCATTTTCAAAATTTAAGATGGTAAAAGGAAAAGTTTTTCCTTCCTCACACTTGCTCACAGGGCAAGAATCATCTATAATCACAATTCTCAATGGTTGCTGGCTGGGTAAAAGTTAATAAATATGTATGTTTTATTGGATATCAATTTTTAAAATTTTAACTCATTTGATAAACAGTATGTAGATACTGATAATTCCATACGACAATTTTATTCCAATGATTTTTAGCTTTAATTTTTATTTTGTTTGCACATACTAGAAAAAGCTAAAGATATTTTCAGTCACAAAAAAGAAAATCCACTTAACAATCGAAAAATCCTCCTGTACAACATGCTCTGTGTTACTGAAATATAGAAATTACTAAATAGCTTTAAGTTTTTGACAAATAGTCAACCTCTTCTCCTGATCACACTGCCTTTGAGAGGGATATAAGAGGCCTCTGAAAATTAAGTAGTCCTTGGAATTAATATACCTGGGATGGTTTCTATGGATACTTAAAAGTAGGTAATGGCTGCTTTACGTCCTTTTCTTTCTGCCCATTGTCATTGACTAAGGCTTTTATCAGTGACTGACCACAATATAAATAGATCAGATCAGCAGTTTGATATCACCCATGTAAAGGGATAAATGGCCATTAATATAATTACTGGCAGCTATATAATACAAAACATGGTAAAATGATGATGCTCCTTGACAGGATGTGCCTTTGAATCATATTTTTTCCCACCGCATAATCAGACTGTGGGCAGTAAAGAGATAGGGACAAAATAATGGAAAATAATACACATTCTCATTCTAAAATTTCCCCATAAAAATAAAAATATGTAACATGTTTAATGAAAATATTATCTTCAGAAATTTCACATTTGGCAGCATTTCCAATTTCAGTGCATTTAGTAGCTATACATTTAGCTTCTGTGAACGAGATGGAAACCATAATCTGACACTTTAAGTGAAATTAAATTAAATATAAAGATTCCGCATCTAAATTCCACCTATCATTAATTGATGATTATCTGGCTCATTTATTTGATTTCAGTAACAGAATATTCCGCACACCTCTTCCCGTAAGATCCCTTTTCTTTGAGGTAATTATAATGTACAGAGGGTTATCTTATTTCTAGCAAAATAAATGATGCTATTCAAATGCTTAAAGACATATAGCAGGTAGTTTCAGAATTTATTAAAGGTGTCTTTATAAGTAAGCATATTTCTGATATGGTTATGCATCCCTCATTTTATATGGAAGAAAGAGTGCATTTATTTTCTATTGCTCCCTGTAACAAATTACCACAAACTTAGTGGCTTAAAACAAGAAGCATTTATTATCTTGCAATTCTGTATATTAGAATCTTAACAGTTCTCAACTGGGCTCATATCAAGGTGTTAGCAAAGTTTTATTCTTTTTTTTTTTAAAGATTTTATTTATTTGACACAGAGAGGGAGATAGAGAAAGAGCACAAGCGGGGGAGCGGCAGGCAGGCAGAGGGAGAGGGAGAAGCAGGCTCTCCGCTGAGCGGGGAGCCCGATGCGGGACTCGATCCCAGGACCCTGGGATCATGACCTGAGCCGAAGGCAGCCGCTTAACCGACTGAGCCACCGAGACGCCCCAGCCTAGTTTTATTCTTTTCTAAAGGTCCTGTGGGAGAATGTTTCCTTGTCTTTTCCAGGTTCTGTAGGCTGCTTACATTTCTTGACTTGTGGTCTCCTTCTCCCATCTTCAGAACCAGCAAAGGTGGGCCAGGTCCTTGATCACATTGCATCTCTATGGTGTATTCTTCTTTTTTTTTTTTTTTTCTGATTTTCTTTTTTTTTTTTTGTTATGTTATGTTAATCACCATACATTACATCATTAGTTTTTGGTGTAGTGTTCCATGATTCATTGTCTGTGCATAACACCCAGTGCTCCATGCAGAACATGCCCTCTTTCATACCCATCACCAGGCTCACCCATCCCCCCACCCCCCTCCCCTCTAGAACCCTCAGTTTGTTTCTGAGTCCATCGTCTCTCATGGTTCGTCTCCCCCTCTAATTTCCCCCCCTTCATTTTCCCCTTTCTATGGGGTATTCTATACTTACATCTCTCTTTGACCCTCACTGCTTTTTCCACTTGTGATTACACTGGGCACACGAAGACAATTCAGGATGATTTTCTTACTTTAACATCAGTTGATCAATGTATTAGTCAGGGTTCACCAGAGAAACATAATAAATAGGATGTGTACACATATATGTAGAAAGAGATTTATTTTACAGAATGGGCTCATGCAATTGTGCAGGCTGGCAAGTCCAAAATCGGAGGTAAAGCCTGGGAGGGTGGAGACCCAGGGAAGAGTTTATGTTGCAATTCGAGTCTGAAGGCGATTGGGGGCAGAATCCCCTCTTTCTCAGGGCGCCTCAGTCCTTTCCTCTTAAAGCCTTAAACTGAGTAGATCAGGCTCATCCATATTTTGGAGGGTAATCTTCATGTAAAATCTACTGAATTAAAAGTTTCATAGCACATCTGGACTTCTGCCTGACCAAATATTTGGGTACTGTGGCCTAAGCCAAACGGACAAAAAATAATTATCACAAGTGATAGCCTCAGTTCCATCTGTAATCCTAATTCCCCTTTGCCATATAATTTAATTTTATGCAGGTTTCAGGATTCTAGGATGTTGACATCTTTTGGGGGTCCCTGTTCTGCATATACAATGTGTGTGTGTGTGTGCGTGTGTATTTGTCCCTTGACTACATTTATTATTTTTTTTGATCTCTTCTTTTGCCCTCAACTCTTTGTGCAGTGTCTATTCACAAAGAAAGATCACTGCATAAATAGGCATTCGTATCCTTCCCTGCCTTTTCTCTAATCTCTTGCTTCCTAACCTGCCGTAACAGTTTCAATTCAATTCTTGGCAGTGTCTTTTGGTTCTTTTCGCTTCTCCTAATCTTTCAGTTCTGGTTGCTATTTTTGAATTTGCCTTCTTTTTTTTTTTTTTAATTTTGACTGTTCACCACCTTCTGAACTTTGTGGTCATAAGCAGATTATTTTCACTTCTCTAAACCTGAGTATCCTTAACAATAAAATAAGACTAACACTGAGATTTGGTTTAAAATAAATAAGACAGTACATGTATAATTTTTGTGAAAGTGTCAGGTCTGACATATTAAAAATTGTTAATATTACTCTTAATACTGTGAGAATTTTTAATCTTAATACTTTGAGAATAGTTATTAATGCTTTTGCCACATTTAGTGAGAATATCTTCACAAGTAGTTTTTTTTTTGTTTAAGTATTTTCTGGATCATGTTTTTCTATATATTTTAAACTTTCATTTAGTACAAAGTATTGGCATATATCTTGTTGATTGTGTGTACTTGATTGAAAATTGAAAAAAAAATTCCTTATCTTAAAAACCATAAAATATCTATTTGTATTTTCTTTGTGTGTGTATATGTTTTCGTTCTTATATATTACTTTTGAAGCATAAGCTCCATACCTGTTCTAAAGTTCTCTTAGCATGACTCACAGAGATTTCTGAGGAATTGGCAATGTTATATGTCCACCAAGTCACTTTTCCTTTCTTTACGGAAACTCAGATTTCATTTTCCAGCTCCTAAAGTTAGGTGACACTATAGGATTCAAGCCAAGATATGAAGTGGGGGAGTAATGGATGCCACTTTTGTAATGTTTCTAATAAAACTCTCTCCATAGTCCTCTGTGTTGTTTCCCTCTGGGCCCTTGTCTGTTGGTCAAATTATAAGGCCCTGGGGGATGGAAGAGCCTCTAGATGGAAGCAGTCTGAGTTCCTGAAAAAAATGTGAACAAGAGCTCTGGCTAATAATGTACAGTGATGTGAGTGAGAGAGAAGGAAAATAAACACAAATGAAAAATCAGTTCTTTTCTGTTGAGCACTGAGGGGGTTGTGAGAGGAGTTAGCCTGTGTAGACTAATAAATAATCCTGTCTAGTGAAGTCCAAGAGAGCACTTGAATTAGGCTGCCTTGGTCTGGCAAATATAATGTGTACTTCATTAAATTAGATGTTACATGCATAACTTTATGAGAGTGTTGTCACATAAAAGGAGGTTAACATAAGGCTTACTTTTTTGAAAGTTTTTATAGATCATAGGTATTAACAATTACCAATTTCTTCCCACCAAATCCTTCCATTCCCACTGAATATTATCTAAACTAAACAGATATAGAATAGCCTTTTTGCAGAACTCTTCTAGCCTTATTTCTGTGAGGAGGCACTTGAATCAGGAGGGTTGAAGAACTGAAGTCACTCTGGTTCACTCAGATGTTACTATCTACAGCTCATCTCTCTAGGTGAAGATTTTTAAAACCTGATGGCTTGTAGTGTCATCTTCCCTAGCAAATCCTGTTGATCATTCTGCTGTTTATCTTGAATTGACTAACTTCCTTCTCTCAATACTTTTGGTAAGTAAATCTTGTTTGATTTATCCAAGTAGTGAGCAGGGCATCCCTTACAGTGTTGGCATGTCATCTTTCCATCAGTCTCAATACACTATTCACATATATCAAGACAAGTTGCACACTGACTTTTCAGCTAGATTTCATTCTGGTGCTTGGTACAAACTAATGACCTAATTGATACTGGCATCCTTAATTCTCCCAAACAATTTTTGAAAACTAAATTCCTTTTTGTTATGAACTAAACATTTTTGTACCAGCAAAATTTATAAGTTGAATCTCTAACCCCCAGTGTGATGATAGCTGGAGATGGAGCCTTTGGGAGGTAATTAGGTAAAGATTAGGTCATGAGAGTGGGAACCTCATAATGGGATTAGTGCCCTTATAAGAGGAGGAAGAGAGAGAAATCTCTTTCTCTATGAGTACTTACTGAAGAATGGGCACGTGACCACACAGAGATAAAATGCTGTCTGCAGGATAGAAAGAGGGCCCTCACCAAGAACGGAATCTTCTGGCACCTTGATCTTGGTCTTCCAAGCCTCCAGAACAGTGGGAAATAAATGTTTGTTGAAGATGCCTCGTGTGTGGTGGTTTTTTTTTTAAAGATTTATTTATTTATTTGAGAGAGAGAGAATGAGAGATAGAGAGCATGAGAGGGAAGAGGGTCAGAGGGAGAAGCAGCCTCCCTGCTGGGCAGGGAGCCCGATGTGGGACTCGATCCTCGGACTCCAGGATCATGACCTGAGCCGAAGGCAGTCGCTTAACCAACTGAGCCACCCAGGCGCCCTCGTGTGCAGTGTTTTTGCCATAACATCTCAGGCAGACAGACTAAGACACTTTCACAAAAATTTGACAGTTGTATTAAATAAGATCATTCTCAGTTAGATGTGCCAGTTTTTACTATTTTACTAAATACATAAAACTACAAAAGTCACACATATTTTCTGAGTGCATACACTGTACCTCACACTCTCCCTCATTTCCAACCACCTGGTAAACCGATGGTAATCAATGTGAGTTAGCCAATGTGAATTATCTTCCTAATGTGTTATGGCAAAATTAGACTAGTTAGAAAGAAAAAGAGAGGATGTTAGGTAGAAATCCCTTTTTCATTTTTCACAAAAATAGGCTTATACTATAAACATTATTCTGAATCTTGTTATAGTAACGATTTACTATTTGTTTTTGTTTAATTTGTATCAATTTATCATCAATATACAAAATAAATGTTTACTTCTGTAAAAGGCTTCAAAACAGTGGCAGGGTAGTATGTCCAATAAATGCAGTGGTTTTGCTATCAGTAGACATTTTGGATGGCTAAATTGTTTTTATTCTTTTTTTTTTCTTTTTTCTGTTATGAAGCAAGCTGATACATATCATTGCACACAAATCCTTATGTTTGTGATTTTTCCCTGACTGTGTTGTTGACCTATTTCTGGCATCTTGAATGAAATAGTTTATTTTTTATTACCTCCATCAGATGGCAAGTCCATTTCAAGTTATACATTGACATACAAATGTAGGCGGTTCTCACTATGCACAGTTCTTATATGCACAAATAAATGTTACCATAGCTTAGTTAAGTATCTAATTCCCCCCAAACATGATACAAATTTTAGTTACCATAGTATATCAACCATGTGTAATTTCATACAGTATAACCTCTTCAGTCATAAATATGTAAATGATGCCCATTATGATCAGTGACCACATCAATTCAATCAAAGTTGGTTGGTATTTGGTCTCTATGCTATTCAGTTCTTGGACAAACAGCAAAATGTTTATTCATAACCAATTATTACTTGTGAACCAGTGATAAACTTACATGACATTTTACAAAAATGGATGATCAGGAGATAATTGCCCAACAAAGATGATACTCCAGCAAACAAGTATAAGTGATAATGCTGAAAGGAAAATTTAAATTGAATATACAGTAAGCCATAGAAATAATAGCTGACCATGGGCATGTTAATGTGATTACCTATCTAGAGATTCTAGATATGTAGCCAGAGAAACTTAGTCTAGGCAAACCTACCAACATAAATGAGAGAAGTGATTGTGACCAAAAGGATGAAGATTTCCCAGAGGAAATGACATCTGCAAAAACTTTGCATTAAAGGCACTGAGAGATATTTCATGACATTAAAACTTCAAAGGATAAATGGAAGCTTATTCAAACTGAGAAAGTAATAATTCATCAAGGTATAGAAAGATTCTCACTGTGTATCATAAATCATGGTAAGAAGAGCATTATTAAGACTTGGTAAGATTTTGTTGTTTTTAAAAAGGAGATAATAATACTATAATTCTCAATGTATCTAATGGTGAGCATTAAAGTGTCCTAAATATCCCTATTAATTGTACCAAGTTTAAAAAAAATATGTATATTTGACCAGCAGTTAGAGAGTTTTTAATGCTTTAACAACAACAAAATAAATGTCACAGAACTATTATTATTTTCACATGGATTTTTAAGATCACTTTGCACTATATTTTTCAAGTCTAGGTATTGCTTTTCTGTTCACAGATTTTCATATATGTTTATTTTTATTCAATGCTAGGCGTTTCTTTCTGATACAGTTTCCACTCTCAACATAGTTTCTGATACTATAATTTAATGACATAAGATAAAAGCAGATTTACAGAAATATGTGGCAAATTCTAGAATTTTGGATAAGAGGAATGCTGTATTTTTTTTCCAAATATTTATTTATTTATTTGAGAGAGAGGGCATGTGTGTTCATGAGTGTGTGGAGGAGCAGAGGCAGAGGGAGAGAATCCTCAAGCAGACTCCCTGCTGTGATTTTATCTATTTATTTAATAGAAAGAGAGAGATAGCAAGAGAGAGAGCATGAGCAAGGGGAGAGGGAGAAGCAGACTTCCGGCTGAGCTGGGAGCTCACCATGGGGCTCGATCCCAGGATCCTGAGATCATGAACTGAGCCAAAATCAAGAGTCGAATGCTTAATGGACTGAGCCACCCAGATGCCCCAAGGGAATGCTATTTTATAAAATAGTACAGCTTATAAAGAGTGAGTCCATACCAACATTTAGACCAACATCCTTTTTAATCTTAGCCAGATAAATCCTGATTAATGAGTTGCTTTTCTACTATGCTTATCACTTTTTCATGATAACCTGAAATTTTAAAAATAAAATGCCTGCAGCAAATTAAGAATTCCTTGGCCCTAGCAGTAATACGTTAGGTAGCTTGTCTCAAAAATCTGCAATTAGACAAAAATAAATTCTAATTACTTTATCAATTAGAGTTTTTCTTTACATAATCAGAATAAAAGTAACAACTAATTTTATTCAAAAACTACAAAATATTCGTCAGACAACAGAGATATAAAGGCATTTCTTGAAAACAATAATTTGTATCTAATAAAAATTTACAGCTGTTTAAATAATAATTTAACTAAACTTTTTTATTGTTTGAATTCAGTAATTTTTGTTTTAAAGATTTTAGTTATTTGAGAGAGACAGGGAGAGCACAAGCAGGGGTGTGGGGCAGAGGGAGAGAGAAAGCAGACTCGCCTCTGTGTGAGGAGCCTGATGCAGGGCCCAAACCCAGGACCTTGAGATCATGACCCAAGATAAAGTCAGACGCTTAACTGACAGCCACCCACGCACCCCTCAAAAATTTATGAAATATAGATTGACAGTCTTATTTTCTGAAAATCATTTAATTTCCCTATATTTGTTCTCACCAGTTTAGTCATATATAGTAATTCCTAAATGCATTCATTATTTTTATACACATATAATTACATATTACTAATAATTATGATGACTGCATATGAACATAGCTATGTCTTCTAATGTTTCATATGCCGATCTTGGAAATAAATGCAAACTGGCAATCTCTACTGGACTACCAATAATCTTGAAATACTAAATAGACTCGATATGAAATGTATTGTCAATAATAACGATATTTTTCAATATTTTAAAATATTTTTTGTCTTTCATTTTCTTAGCTTTGAGTTGTTTTTCAAAATAGGATTTGCAATCCTCGTGACTGAAGAAAACTATTAGCATACAATATATTTTCTTTAAACTCATGTATGAAAGCTGATATTTTCTATTTCATCATTTTGGAAGATCAAGTTTTGATTTTGAAAAACATAAAAATACTGTTTAAAAGTATGGACATACTCTCATGTATTTTGGTCCAACATAAAATATGAGTATATATGGCTGTTTATGTGTATATAATTGATATTTTATATCTACACACATATTGTATATATATACATACATGTGATATATCTGTATATCATTTGTATATATCATATGTAATACAAAGAAAAAATTGCATTTGTTGAAATCTGATTTATAATTGTTTGTCAGAATTTGCAGCAACTAAAATTATCTGATATCCAGATTTCTTTTGGCTACATAGGGTTGACATTCCTTTGGACTACCCTGTAGAAATTTCTGGATTTACAATAGCTTGCAGGATTCAAAAATTAATTTTATATTACTAGGTTTGTATTTTATAGTATTATATTAGCAACATTATATTAGCTTTGGAGTCTGGTTTCACTAGAATCCTTTCTACTGATGTTTTGAAAAACCCAAATGTGTTCATTTGAAACAGTGAAAGCTTTCTAAGACATGAGCATTTAGGTAATGCAGTGGGTTTTATTTAAATTATACTTTCAGTGGGCGCCTGGATGGCTCAGTTGTTAAGCGTCTGCCTTCAGCTCAGGTCATGATCCCAGGGTCCTGGGATCGAGCCCTGCATCGGGCTCCCAGCTCGACGGGAAGCCTGCTTCTCCCTCTCCCACTCCCCCTGCTTGTGTTCCCTCTCTCGCTGTGTCTCTCTCTGTCAAATAAATAAATAAAATCTTAAAAAAATAAAAAAATATAAATAAATAAATAAAAAATAAATAAATTATACTTTCAGATTACTATCTAAATGTTTGAAGTCAGAATATTTAAATACACAGTGTTCTTATAAAATGATTCTTAAGCCATTGGTTGAATGAGTTATGGATTATCCTGGTAATACTGCTAGGTTGTTGCATTTTTGCTTTTAAAGGACAATATATAGCAGTGAAGCAAAACAAATATTTGACCAGACTTTAGAAGACTGTGTAAGGCTATCAAATTTCCAATGAAACATGACTTATGGCATTAATATTTTTAACCTTGCAGAAGATCTAAAAAATAGACATAATTTTAGTTGAACAAACTACACCAATTATCTGCTTGTCAACTGTTGACAGATCATTTATTTTCATGGTTCAATGTGATAATAAAAAATAAAAATGTCTGTTACTATAATCAAAGCGTATTGCTGTATATCATTCAATGACAACCTAGAGCAGTTTTCAATTACTCTAAGAACAGATTTTTTTTGGCAATTGACTCAACAGAAAGTGTAAAGAAGATTTAAGAAATACCTTGTAAGTGCTGAGCTCAGAACTTAGCACTGAATATCATCAATCTATATCCTCCTGAGACCAGACTTACCAAAGAGTTATATCAAACTTACGTAAGTTATTCTGCTTCACAAGCTGATACTGGGTAGTACAAATTCCTGAAACAGTATTGCAGACAAATATTGAATAACTAAATAGCAGGGATTTACTTTCTTATAAATGAAGGCTAACAATGATCAAAACATTCAAACTGCAAATATCTGATGGTCATTCAGACACTTTATAAGGATATTGATAAATTTTTTTATTTTATTTTTTTTGCACAAATGAATTCTCTGGGCGATAATGTCACATAATAGTTACAAGCACACCTTTGGACAAAGCACAGCAGACATGAATCTTGGTTTTGCAAATTTATTAACTAGAATAATTATTTAAACTCTATAGTTAGGTTTTTGTCTGTAATAGGAAAATAGTATTATGGAATTTTGAGATTTCAGTTATATATATATATATATATATATACACATATAGAATGTGTTCATCACAAGTTAGTGTTTAGTAAAATTGAGTTAGTCTTCCCACTTTTAAAATAAATTTTTAAAGATTTTTTGTTTATTTGAGAGAGCGAGAGAGAGAGAGGGAGAGGGAGGAGGAGCAGAGGGAGAGAGACAAGCGGACTCCACACTAGGCGCGGAGCCTGTCATGGTGCTCAGTCTCAGGACCCTGAGATCATGACCTCTGCTTAAACCAAGAGTCAGATGCTTAACCAAGCCACCCAGGCACCCCTTCCTGCTTTTATTTTTAAAATGATGTATATTATTCTAGATAGAAGAGTCTCATCTAAATACTGAGTTATAGCAAAAATTCTGTGATAAGTTACCTGGTACTGTGTATGATGAATGTATTGTTCATGACACAGCTATGATTGCTGTAAATGTTGAAAAACAGAAACAAAGGGGACAAATCGGATGGAATGATGGTTTAAGATTTATTTTTTATAATTTTTTAATTGAATAAAGTTGACACACTCTACTATAAAGACTTTTCCAAAGAAGACAGATGGCCAACAAAAATAGTTTAATGAAATAATCTTGCTATATCCTGTAACTATATTTATGTATTTATGGGACAAATTTAAAGATCTTTTCAATGTTGTTGTAATCATATATTAGCATTAGTCAAGAGAAAATAAGATTATGTTTTTTTTTTAAAAAAAGGAGTAGGCATAAACTGGTAATCCGTCCAAGTGAGTAAAAGAACTGGTTAATTCATTTTTGCTCAGTTAAGCAATAGAGAAATTTATCATAATATCTAAACTAGAATTAACATCAAAGGACATAGTTCTGTCTTGCAGAATATTGGTTATAGCAGATATCATATTATTTGAACTTCATCGGCTATTTACTGGGTAAGTTATATGTCTGTTTCACCTGTCCAGACTCCTTAATATGTTGTTCAGTATGTTTTCTGTACATCAAGAGTTGGTCTATTTGTGGGGCACCTGGGTGGCTCAGTCAGTTAAGCATCTGCCTTCGGCTCGGGTCATGATCCCAGGGTCCTCGGATCGAGCCCCGCATCGGGCTCCCTGCTCAGTGGAGAGTCTGCTTTTCCCTCTCCTTCTCCCTGCTCTCTGCCTACTTGTGCTCACTCTCTATCTCTCTGTCAAATAAATAAATAAAATCTTTTAAAAAAAAGAATTGGTCTACCTGTGCTATTTCTTCATTCATGTTTATGATGGTTCAGAATTTTCTTATGAAAGTATTAAAGTCTTCAGGTGCAAAAAAGTGCTCATATCTAATTACAGATCTTAAATTTTTACAATTGTGATAGAAATGAAAAGAATGAAATCACAATTCTATTTCATATACAACCTAATTTCACAGATTTAAGAATGTATATTATGAAAATATCCAGGAGACATTTTATAAAATTTGAGCATGAGATATTCTTAAGGAAGTGTTGAATCACTGTATTGTACACCTAAAACTAATATTATACTGTATGCTAACTAACTGAAATTTAAATAAATTCTTTAAAAAAATGATTACAATTCACCCTTGAACAGTGCAAGAATTAGGCGTGCTGACACCCCACACAGTCAAAAATCCACATGTAACTTTTGACTACCCCAAAAGTTAACTACTTATAGCCTACTGTTGACCAATACACAGTTGACTAACATTTATTTTGTCTTTTATATATGTTATATGCTGTATTCTTACAATGAAGTATGCTAGAGAAAAGGAAATGTTAAAAAATCATAAGGAAGAGAAAATACATTTATAGTACTACATTGTATTTACCGGGAAAAAAAAGAAAAACCGCGCATAAGTGGACCCATACAGTACAAACCTATGTTGTTCAAGGGTGAACTGTAATAATTCATTCTTTCAGAAAAAAAAAATGAAGCCCATACTGTCCAATAACCTTTAATTATAAATGAATCTGCCTTATTAAAATTTCCTCTCATCTTGAATTTTGTACATGACAGATTTTTTTCATATTCAGTCTTAAAGTGACTGTTGAAAAGAAATCAGGTAGAAGCTTTCTACCCCTTAGTTCCAGATGCCTTATTCCTGATTTGCTGACTCATCTAATAAGCAATCTCAAAACTGTCAACTTGCTCAAGAAAAAATAAAAATGTGGAACCTGAAGTCTCTGCCAAAAGGAAGTTCTTTTTCTTGAACAGCTGTTCTCTGAATGTTCAGTTTAATGAATCATGAAATAAGAGTTATCAAATATTATCAGAAATGTTGCTATTGAGCTTAGTTTTGCTTCAAAGAATCTGAGCCGATCCAGATGCTGCATTTATCAATGAAACATTGTTCCTTCTTCAGTGACACCAGTACCTGGTTTAAGGTGTATATGAGAGAGGGAAAGAACTACCTAACTTGAGTTAAACCTAAACCAAGACAATACATCTCAGAAATCAGTGCAGATACTTTATTGGCTATGTCTCAGAATTTCCCATCTAGAATGATACAGACCTAAACTCAGCATTTTTATGGGTAATTTGTGAAATTGCCTCTTTTCTGTGGGACTACACTCATTTCTCAAGCATACCTAGAGTAATATAATGAGGACATGGTACAGTTCAGAGCCACCAAGAAGTTTAGAAGTTTATATAATGTTCTCTGGAGGCCAGTTAGCTCAAAGAAAACTGACTTGAAAACTAAATTAAACTGCAGATATATTAAAAACCTTTGTTGTTGCCATGGATACTTCAATTTAGATGATGGTTAAATGGAGGATTGGCATTATAGTATTTATAGTCATTTTAGGAGAAGGTTATATTTTAGCTAACTTTCTGCATAAATTTTAGGAAGAGAAAATCTGGGAAATACAATGTCATGTACTATAATATTGCAAACTGGAAGGAAGAGTAGAATTTTTTTTTTAACATCACTGAATTCCCATGAGAAAAAGAATGATTAATTGCTCTTTGGATGGCTTATAATTTTGGCAATAGTAATATATTTTTACCATCACAATAGTTTTTATAATAAAGCTTACTTGAAGGTAAGTGGATATTGTTGCTTATATATTAAAATAGTGTGATCTGATAATAGGGAGTCTACAAGTCAAATAGCTCTTTATTTTCACATGTGAACTCCCCTTGATCAACTATGATTTCTCTTACATAATTAACACTTCATGCATTTAAGAACCATAAATTTGTGAGTGATTAGCATGATTAAATTGGTATGTAATATTCTGTCCCAACTCATCAATTAAATGAAAGATTATCATCTACTTTATGAAAAAGCATACAGTTCTACTTGAAATAAGCAATGCTTAATAGGTGTCAGGTTTAGTTAAATCAGAAGAATACTAGTGTGTACACACACATACACACACACACACACACACACACAAACGAGGAAAGCTCCAAGGAGGATTTACAGTAAATTTTTTACCATTGGTTGTGATTTAATGGCAAAAAGAGATGAAGAAAAATATTTTTCAATATTTCTAAGAACATTTAAAAACAAAGCAATTGAGAAGTAATGATTTTCCTGAATCTTTTATAATAATTTACTTTCAGTAAGCAACTTAATTTGCATTTTCTCATAGAAATAATACTTTATAACAGGAGAAATCCCATGTATGTAGAAATCAAACAATAAACAAATATTTTTAAAAAAAATAATGGACTTTATTTTTAGAGAAGTTTGGGTCTACAGAAAAATTTACCAGAAAGTTCCCATTTGTCCACTTCCCTCACAAACAGTTTCTTTCTTCCATTATTAAAATATCGCATTCTTAGGATGCCTGGGTGGCTCAGTTGGTTAAGCGTCTGCCTTTGGCTCAGGTCATGATCCCAGGACCCTGGGATCGAGTCCCACATCGGGCTCCCTGCTCGATGGGGAGCCTGCTTCTCCCTCTGCCTGCTGCTCCTCCCGCTTATGCTCTCTCTCTCTAAAATAAACAAACAAACAAACAAACAAACAAACTTTAATAAAATAAAATGTTGCTTTCTTATGCTGTATTTGGCATAATTGATGTACCAATATTGATCCATCATTGTTAGCTAAAGTCCGTAGTTTACATTAGAGTTTACTCGTTGTGTTTTACAGCTCTGTGGGTATTGACAGATGCATAATGTTATGTATCCTCCATTTCATTCTCTTTCAGGATAGTTTCACTGGTGGCCTAAAATCCCTTATGCTGTTTATGCTCAGCCCTCCATTCCTCTTCTTGAACCCCTGGAAAACATCAATATTTTACATCTCTATAGTTTTGCCTTTTACCAAATGCCATAAAGTGGAATTATACAGTATGTGGCTCTTTCAGACTAGCTCCTTTTACTTAGCAGTATACATTTAAGTTTCCTCCATGGCTTTTCATGGTTTTATAGCTCACTTTATTATTTCTCTTATAATAATATTCAATTGTATGGATGTACCACAATTTCTTTATCCATCTACTTATTGAAGGTCATCTTGGTTGTGCGATGTTTTGATGATTATTAATAAACCTCTTATAAACAGTAGTTGCAGGTTATTGTGTGTACTTGTTTTCAACTCATTTGAGTAAATATGTGGGAGCATGATTATTGAATTTTTATGCTCAGATTATGTTCCGCCTTTTGAGAAACTGCAAAACTATCTTTCAAAGTGGCTGCACCATTTTGCATACCCACCAACAATGAATGAGAGTTCCTGTTGCTTCATGTTCTCCCTAGCATGGGGTGTTTTCAGTGTTTTGGATTTTAACTACTGTAATTAGGTGTGTAGTGATTTCTCATTATAGTTTTAATTTATATTTCTCTAATGACACATGATGTTGAACATCTTTTAATATGCTCATTTGTCATCTGTATATCTGCCGTGATGAAGTGTCTTTTCAGATCTTTTGCCCATTTAGTATTTTTTAATTATTAAATTAAAATTATTAAATTATATTGAGTTTTTAGGAGTTCTTTATATATTTTGGATACATGTCCTTTATCAGAAATATGTTTTGCTAACATATTCTCCCAGTTTATGGCTTGCTTTCTTCATTCTGCAAAAAGTATCTTTCACAGGACAAATTTTTTCAATTTTAATGAAGTCCAACTCATCCATTTTTTTTTCTCTCTTCTGAATTGTGTTTTTGGTGTGGTATTTAAGTCATCACAAAACTCAAGATCACTTAGATTTCCTCTCACTTTATCTTCTCATCTCAAAGTTTAATAGTTTTATGTTTACACTTAGATTTATGATCCATCTTGCATTAATTTTTATGATGTGTAAGGTCTCTGTCCAGATTATTTTTTTTTTGAATGTGGATATCCAGTACTTGAGGATCATTTGTTGGAGATTATCCTTTTACCATTGAATTGTTTTTCTCCCCTGTCAAAGATCATTCAACTACATTTACATGGGTCTATGTCTGGGCTCTGAGATCTATTCTGCTCATTTATTTATCTTTTCTTTTAATTTTTTTTTCCCAGTACCACACACACTATCTTGATTACTGTAGCTTCATATTAGGTCTTGATGTCAGGTAGTGTCAGTCCTCCAATTTTATTTTTCTTTCTCATTATTTTATTAGCTATTTTAGGAATTTTGTCTTTCCATGTAAACTGTAATGAATTGTTATAGAACCCCCTTAAACCACTGGTATCTTGAAAATGGAAGAGTGGTTTAAAGGTAATTTGTTATGATTATTAAAGTATAAAGTATATTTCACTTTTGCTCTGAAATTGTACTTCTACTAATTAGACCAAGAAAATATTAGAGATGTGTGCTAGAGTTTACATGAGGTTATTTATCACCCATATTAGGAAAAAAAATGAATAAAGTGGGGAAATGAGCTATCAGAAGGTCAATTATACATTAATTATATGATAAATAGATATAATACTATTTCTCAGACATTTCCCAAAGGAGTAAATGATGGAAACAAAGCCTGGCATATCCAAAACAGGGACAGTTATTAAAATGTATACTGTAGAATACTAATTGCTGGGATGGAAGAAGTTTATAGTATATAGTTGGTGGAAAAAGCCTCTAAGCCGTTTGAGGTATATAACCCCAATTTTGAATAAAGAATGGGATATACATATTTCTAGTATATAAACAAATTTAGTATTTATTAGTATAGAACAAAATATTGTTCAGTTTTAATACACACTAGCATCTCCTCTTTCTTCATGAGATTCTGAAATTTCAGAATGGGTTGATATTGTTTGTTGGCCTCACTTGATCAACCTTTTAATTGGACATGTATGATTCATAGAGTTTTTACTTCTTTTATTATTTCCATGCTTCACTTTCCTCTGTTCTCTCTTCCTGGTGCAGATAATGACTGACTGCTAACTTCCCTGAATTTATCTCCCAATTTTCTTAAGTCTCTTATTTTCCATATTTTGGTGTTTTTTTTTTTACGTGGCATTTCTTTTTTTAACTAAAAATACTTTATTCAGGATTAATTAACATACAGCATTATATTATTTTCAGGGGTACAATATAGTGATTTAACAATTCTATACATTACTCAGTGTTCATCATGGTAATTTTACTCTTAATCCCCTTCACCTATTTCACTCATTCCCCCCATTCACTGCCCTTCTGGTAACCATCTGTGTTTTCTCTATAGTTTAGAGTCTGGGGTTTTTTCCTCTTTTGTTTTGTTTCTTAAATTCCACATAAGAGTGATATCATATGGTATTTATTTTTCTCTGACTTATTTCACTTAGCATTATACTCACTAGAACCATCCATGTTGTTGCAAAGGGCAAGAGTTAATTCTCTTTTATGGCTGAGTAGTATTCCATTATATATGCAACTCATCTTTATCCATTCATCTGTGGATGGACACTTGTGTTGCTTCCATATCTTGGCTATTGTAAATAATGTTGCAATAAACACAGATATCTTTTTGAATTAGTGTTTTTGTTTCCTTTAGGTAAATATGGAGTAGTGGAATTCTGGATCATATGATAATTCTATTTTTATCATGTGGTATTTCTTTAACTCTATATTTTAATTCTTCCAATGATTGTTTTTATTTCATGTGTTGTATTTTTAATTTCCAGTAATTTCTCTGAGGGATGTTTCTTTTAATGTTATGTTATTTTTGTTTTATAAATACCAAAATCTTCTAATTTCTCTATATTATGTCTTTCTTTCTTTCTTTCTTTCTTTCGTTCTTTCTTTTTTTTCTCTCTCTCTCTCTCTCCTCCCGCCCTTTCTTTCTTTCTTGATTCTATGTTTGAGAGAGTGTTGGTTTCCCACGCATGATGATTTCTTCTCTGTGGAAGGAATCTTTAGCATAACATACCTGATCTTTATGCCCCCTTACAATGTAACCCAAAGGAAGTGAATTTTGAAAGCCCAGTGGTGAGTTTTGAAGGAGAAAATAAGCATGCATAACTCTGTACTTTCCTTTGCTATTTCTTGGAATCAAGTTGCCTGTCTAGGTTACACATTGCTGTGTTCCAGGTGCAAGCGTTGTGCCTTAGAGGCAGAGGTGAAGAGGCCTGGATGTGGCACTATGCTACACTGCCATGTCTGGATAATTCTGAGGTCTTGTATGTAGATCTAAGTTGAAGGCCCTAGGAATGGTTTTATCCATTAGCAATAAATATAACATTTTAATCTTTTATTTGCCAACTCTTAGTTATTTCTCAATTAGTTTGATATTGATAGGGGGATATTGAAGGGGGATACTGATAATCATCCCCACCCCCCACTAAGAACATCTAGGGTTATTATTTTCTCTCTGGATTACTATTTTATTTTTAATTCACTTGTTTTTTTTCTCTTTCATATTGTTTCCCCCAAACACCAAATTCTTAAGAATGAAGCACTGAAAGCTAATTAAAAAGTATAAAGTAGTGGGATTTATATTGCACAGGATTTATCACCAGCAACATTATTGACATTTAGAACTGGATAGTCTCTGTTGGGGGGTGTCCTGTGCATTGTAAGATTTTTAGCAGCATCCCTGGTGTCTACCAGTTGAATGTTGGTAGCACCCCCTCAGTGTGTTAATCACAGTGTCTCTATATTTTGCTATCACCTGGGGGCAACATCACCTGTAGTTGAGGATCACTTATCTAGGGTGGCATGGGAAAAATTTGGCAACATTTTTGTAAGATTCACAAATGTCACTACCAGTAGGGTTTTTCATTCAAATATTTAGTTTCTCTGGAGAAGATGAATCAGCCCTGGCACAATCCATCCTCTTTCTGACTTCCAAATAATTGGTTGATATAACTTCTAGTGATTTGTGTTATCCTATAATCTTTGTCTCTTGAAAAATTACCTTAATCTTGTTTTAAAGGGATTCTGACTCAAAAAGGAGGCAAATGTGTAATTATGTGAGGGCTAATTTGCATGTTTAAATAGAATTCAGGCAGAATTTGTAGCCCAAAATGGCACAGATATCCTAGATTAATTCACTTAAGAAATACTTATTGAAGGTTTATGGCTTCCATAATTCAGTGTAATCTATAAACTCCGGAGAAGTAATGACAATTAATCTGAAGTATAAGTCATTCAGATTTAGATTTTAGGATTAAAAGTTGCTACAAATGTCTCTTATAAGGAACCTAGCTATTTTTAGATTAGATGAGAAATCTAATTTAATTAAAAAATGTTTCTGTATTTCTCTATTCAATCAGGCTGGAATGGCCTGTGTTTATTTTCTTATTTACATATACTTGGTAGCATAAAACAAGCAAAATGCCTAGAGTAGAGTTTCCTGATAAAAATAACTGATTTTGAATACTTCCTCTTACGGGCTTAATTGTACCCCCTCAAAATTCATATGTTGAAGTCCTGACACCCAGTCCCTCAGAATGTGACTCTATTTGTTGATAGGGTCTTCAACAAGGTAACTAAGTTAAAATGAGGTCACACTGGTGGGCCCTAATCTCATATGACCAGTGTCCTTATAAGAAGAGGAGCTTGGGATAGGCCCAAAGAGAGAAGACCATATGAAGACAGAGGGAGAAGATGACCATCTACTAGTCAAGGAGAGAGGCCTCAGAAGAAACCTACCATTCATCTCAGACTTCTAGCCTCCAGAATTGTAAGAAAATATATTTCTGTCACTTAGGCCATCTAGTCTGTAGTTCTTTGTTGTGGCGGCCCTACCAAACTAAGATATACCTCCTAAATCTTCGAAAAGAACATAAACCCACAAAGAAAGCAAAGGAGACAAAAATCAACAAATGGTCACTTATTTAGCAGGTCAACCCAAGCCGGCAAAGGGGGTATCCCTGAACATATCAGTTCGTATAACAGAGCTTCTAAGGGTTTAAAGAATTGGTGGGAAAGTGGGAGTGTGGGTGTGACTGAAAATAGGAGGGCAGATTATAAAGCCTGTGTAAGAAGCCGTAAACCCTTAGAGTCTGCCCTTACCTCCATTTCCGCACCAGGATCTCATTTCAGCCTGTAAGAAGACATTAGATGTTTGTATGCAGGACTTTGGGTGCGAGTCTAGGACTTTGTACACAGAAACAAAGGCCTTAAGGAAGCTGAGGCCATGAGAAGGAAACAAATTACTCTCTGATAAGTGAGACCACCTCTGATAAGTGAGACCACCTCCACCGCACCTCAACTCCCTACCCAACCCTTTCTATATCACTTGTCTCACAAAAGTTTGGCACAATATTGGAAGATTTGTTTTTGAGCAAATAAAAAAGCTACTTACAAAATAACAATATATACCTGCCTTAACATGTGCTATGCATATATATCTTCCTTAAGTTAAATATATAATAACTACTAATCTTAATAACAATTTGATGAATTAAAAGAATGACTATAATTTTATTTTCTATTTGCCCCCAGAATAATGAAAGTTCCAAGAGGACCAACAGTTGGGGATTTAGTCATTTTCTTATTACTTTGTTTCCAATGTAAAAATACATGTCTCGTAATGGTAAGAGCTCAATAAATGTTAGATGAATGAAGGAATGATTGAATTACCATTTCATGGATGAAGAAACTAAAGCACACAGGAATTGTTTGTAAAAACAAAACAAAACAAAACAAAACAGTTGAAAGTCACGCCTAAACCTTCTCACTCTAAACAGCATGTAGATATTAATAGTTGGAGGGCTTTTCCCACGGAGCCCATCTTCCTCATCTTCCACTCTGCATGATATGCACATGGATGTTTTTAAGCCGAGTTATAATTTAGGTACAGTATATTTTATTCCTTTTATGTTTACAAATCTAAGAATGTTGACAAATATATAAAGTCTTGTAAACTCCCTTCAGAATCAAGATTGAGAATATTTTCAGGGCGCCTGGGTGGCTCAGATGGTTAAGCGTCTGCCTTCGGCTCAGGTCATGATCCCAGGGTCCTGGGATCGAGTCCCGCGTCGGGCTTCCTTCTCCTTGGGAGCCTGCTTCTCCCTCTGCCTCTCTCTCTTTCTCTCTCTCTCTCTCTCTGTCTTTCATGAATAAATAAATAAAATCTTTAAAAAAAAAAGAGAATATTTTCATCATCCCCAAAAATAGCCTCATGACTTTATTAATCGAACCCCTCTTCCCCCTCCAAGCCCTTGTCAACCACTTACATGTTTTCTGTCCCTATTCTTTTATTTTTTGCAGAATGTCATACAAATGTAATAATAATATATGATTGTATGTCTGGTTTCTTTAACTTAGCATGCTTTTGAAATGTCCCCCAAGTAGATTTTTAATTTTTAATGTGTCAGTATTTCATTCCTTTTTATTGCTGAGTAGTATTCTATTATACAAATGCACTACAGTTTGTTCATCACAAGTTGATGGATATTTTGTTTTCAGGTTTTGGCAGTTATGAATAAACCTGCTGTAACCGTTGGTGTGCAGGCTTTTGTGTGGACATGTCTTTATTTTTCTTTGACAGATACTTAGGAGTATTGGATTGGTGGGCCATATGATAAATGCATGCTTAACTTTATAAGAAACTGCCAAGTAATTTCCAAAGAGAATGTTCTGTTTTGCATTGACAACATTGGATAAGAGTTCCAGATGCTTCAAAATGTCCCTAGCGATTGGCATTTTCACTGTATTTTTCTTTCTTTTTCTTTCCTTTCTGCCATTCTCCTGGGTGGTATCTCATAGTGGTTTTAGTTTGTAGTTCCCTAATTGAGCATTTTTTTTTTCATATGCTTATTTACCATTCCTATTCATGAGTGTTTTATTCAGAAAAGCCTAGGTTAAACCTCTACTCTGTCTCTTTAAGAAAAAATTTTCTTGTTCAGCTTATTCATACTTAAAATGCAATAAAATGTTTTTATGAGCATTAACTAGGTTGACACATGAAGCACACATATCCTAGACTATCAATAAATGTTATTTTCCTCCCTCTTATTTAAAGTTTCATTCTTCCTGTGTTCAGAGTTACCACCCTTTGCAGGAGTTAATTATCAAGTACCCTCAAACTGTTCTAACAGTACCCTTTCTTATGTTTCTTTCCTAGAATACATCCTATAGGCTTCTCTTTTTCCCTCAAAATTATTTGGCATCACAGTACTCTGTTGAAAAGCTGTAACAACTCCCCATTGCCAATGGAAATAATGTATGATTTAAGCTTGTTCTTAATTTCCTTCAGAGTCTACCCTGATTGGCTGTCTCCGGCTTCATTCCTGATTAATCACAGTATGTCTAAGTTAGAAAGTATAACAGAGCTTAGTATTACCATTATCATTATTATTTTATTCCAAGTAATATATTTGCCTCCTCATTTCTGTACCTTTACTTGTTCTCTCTCCTCTAATTTACGTACATATTTCTTATATCTCTAAATCTCAACAACTTCTAAGTTGTATGAAGGCAGAGACTTTGTCTTATTAACCCTTAGATGTTTCCGTGGAACCTTGAGTAGAGTGCGGCACTTGTTACTTGCTTAATGAAATCTTAAAAAGGAATAAACTCTGCTAGCATCTATTATCTACTTCCTTTTCTACCTTAAGAGGATTTGTTTTTCTCTGACCTATAATATTACTTTTTGCCTTTAGTTCTCATGTAAAGTAACTTTAAAATTTAATAACATTAGTCTTTAAAAAAAATAACATAGATTAACAATAGTATGCTACAGGTTCTGTATATTCGTGCTGTATTTCCCTAACTAGATTGAAAGTCGTTTGAGAATAAGAAGAATTTATTTCTCCA